>NC_139220.1:163797041-164397041 GCF_055691185.1 Crinia signifera | reverse complement strand
CCTCCATCTCTCCCCTCTCTTTTAATCTCTCTCTGGACCACGTCTCTTTCTCCCTCTGTCTCTCTGCACCTAACCTCTTTCCCCACACTTCCCCCTCACCTTTTTTCTTTCTTACTTTCTCCACCATCCAGCTCTCTCCCTGACAACCTTTCTCACTGCCTGGGTGGAATGCAGCCTGCAATGCTTGCCACCAGCCTCTGCTTCCATGAAGCACTCTCACTTTCCTGACCACCCCTCCCTCTTTTTCTGTCTCTCATTCTCCCCACTCTATTTGTCACTCACTTTTTCTCCTGCCCTCAGGAGGCTTTATAGTAACAATGGGGGGGCCCTGTCAAAATTTTTGCTATGGGGCCCTCAAGCTTCTAGTTACGCCCTGGCCTTCTGCTCTCTTAGCCAACAAGCACTTTTCCCATTCACTTCAATGGTATGAACTGCTGCTACATTGTATCCTATGATGGAAATCAATGTACTGTATCAGTAGCTTGGTTATGAAAAAAGGGACTTTGTCTTAAAAAAAGCCAGCGGGAATCATAGTAGATTTTTGTTATGAATATATTGATTTTGTCAGGTTTTTTATATTTATATAATGAATGCACTTTGAAAATGTTTCATTTATTCAATTTAATTCATTTAAATTCCTATTACATTATTTTAACAATTATTATGCCTATTAATCTAGAAATATTGAATGTGGCCTATTTATTATAACTTATACTGAACAATGATTATTTACACAAATAATAATTAACTAATGTTATTTTCTATATAATAAGCTTCACATATTGAAATTTTCCAGTTTAAATCTTTGCTACTGTATATATAAATATTTCTATTAATTCTAAATGTATTCAGGGTTTTTTTCTGTATTGTATGATCACTTGAATACTCTTGATTGTTCTTTTCTTTACTAATTGATTTCATTGCTGTAGTTAATTATCTTGCAGGTTTGTAACACCTTTTTTTTCCTGGGCAATTACTCATGTTCAAACATTCAGATGAAAAAGTCGAACCTTTGAAATGGTTTTGTTTTAATGAAAAGTGATTTAACTTGTATCTGTTGGGTAGTGGAAACACCAGGCCTATTTTTCAGTAGGCTCCAGCAGGAACTGAGGCCCTTATTCTAGTTCACTCTTTCTGACAAAATATTTCTTAGATGGACAAAACCATGTGCACAGCAGGTGAGGCAGGTGTAAAACCCCACCCAAATCTAATTATCTCTGCACAAGTAACTGCTGCCTCACCTGAAGTGCACATGGTTTTGTCCATCTAACAAATATTTATAGCACTGGGAAACACCATGTTAAGGTTTTGCTGTGCTGTTCCTTGAATCATCGGTTTGTAAGTGCACTTATGTTTTTTACTGTGTTGTGTAATAAAACTCTACTTCTATTTGAGGTTTGATATTATTTACTGAGCGTTACACTTAATGTACCACCTCTCCCAACACATTGGTGGTGTAAAGGTGGCCATACACTACTGTGATGTATTGCAGCAGTGTATGGCCATCCAACCCCGCCATGAGCCAACCAGGACCTTCCTGGGTGACAAGATCACATGCGATACATCGCATGCACTCCTTTCACATGCAAAATATAGGAAATATAGCAGTCGGGCGTGCAGCAGGTCCAATGCAAACAGGACCGTGCACCCAAGCGGGACATCAAAAACATCCGATTTGGGCTCATTTCTTGGCCAGATCGGTCAGAATCGGGTGAAATTGTCCCAAAAAGAACTAGTGTAGCACCTTAACTACGGTAAAGAGATAACTGGCAGTGTACCACTTATTTTTGGATGGTCCAGGTCTTAATTTAATGATTAGCAATGGAAGCATTCTAGCAAATAACTGGTTAAAAAGATAATTATACAGTTTATACTGTACTTACAATAGTTTTTGTGCAATTTATAAATCTCCTGGAAAAGGATACTTTTATGGTCTATTATCAAATACTGCCATCTTGTATGTGGTATGACCTCAATTCTGAACAGGCAGTGAAAAACTCTGCTAATTTCACCCATGCTGCCTTCAGGGTTACCTTACTGCAGTCATATCCAAACTGTGGCCCTCCAGCTGTTCTGAAACTACACGTCCCAGCATGCCTTGCCATTGTTTTAGCATTTCATAATACCAAAAACTGTAGTTTTGGACATGCCTGCCTTACTGTGTAGGACCAGATTGGCTTAGTGACTGCATCAATTTCATGGTACGACTCTCATCATCCCAAACTGACACTTTCCCAAAATCCAGTTAAAAGATAGAAGACAGTTGGACACTTTTGATAAATATAAGGAGGTAGTGTATAATGTAGAACCCCATGGCCCACAATTTTCCCTGATCCCATGAATTGCAGCCATGTTTTGTGTCACTGTGGCTATGAGTGACATTACACCCAAAAAGGGTGCGCATATCCTATGCCTGCGTTGTCTGGATCGCTTCCCCCGAAACAAAGCATCACTGCCCCATCAATGACCATTGCTGTCACTCAAAACGGCAATCGCATGCTTCGTTGATGTCATAGCACTTTGAGTTTTCGTGCTTGGGCACTGTGCATGCACAGAAGTCTGAAAATCGCCTGTATGTGATTTTAGCACTTTTGTCTGGCTTACTAAATTAGCCTCTTTATGTGCAATATCTGCTTAAGACAAATGCAGCCTGCAGTGCATCCCATTTGTCATACAGCTTAGGCTGCTCTCCTGTAGAGACTGTGCATGCAGATTTGTGTTTGGCAAGTGGAGGTTGTTTTTGGAAGTAACCACATTGTGGTCTCGAAATCCTCTCTGTGGCCCTGGTATGAGATTTGACTGAAAACTGATGAGTAGTCTTTTTCTTGCATTACATATTTATTTATAGTTATACACAGAGATTTAGACTATGCTACACTAAAACATTCACCTAACTTTGAAATAAGGTGTGCTGCTGAATAATATTTACAATGATGCCACATCTCTGCTCACACCTTCTTTACAGTCCCTTATGCCAGTTGTGTATGTTTGTATTGATAAAAAAGTCTACGCAATATAGTATTTTCGAAAGTAATAAATAGATCAGTAAATAACTGACAAATATCTGTTTAGAAAAACCGATGTAAATATGGACGTTCCAAAAACGGTTTAAAGAATTTTCTCATCTTTAAAACTAATGTGCCTAGGGAAGAAGAGTCACTGTCAAAAACAAAAGTAATTTTGGACATTTGAAAACAGAGTCCGTGACAGTAACTGACAGAGCATCCCCCATAGTCCACTATGGTAGAAAAATGTGACAGAGCGACGAGCCTGGGATGTCTTGTCACATGGTACAGAAATGTAGCTGGCATTTTAGCATTTGCCCTCTAAGCCTGACTGTTGTACTGTACTACTTATCATCTTATTTAAAAGGACACTTACATTAATTACATAAATGCAATTGTACAAATGTGGAAATGAATCAAAACAGCTATAAACATTTTATTTTACCCTTTCAATAAAATTTACCTGGTAAAATAGGAAAAACGAAATATACAGCTTTCACTAGCTTCAAAAGGATATGCCTGATTTTTTAATATAAAGTTCAAAATACTTATATTTTTATTTATGGAATTATCTATATAAAGTTTAATTATGTTATCTGCGGTTTATATACAGGGATAATGAGCAGCACTCGGAGACTTGTAACATCTGTGAAAATTTCAGTGGTTTTAATAGCGACATTTTGGGGCTCTCACCCCTTTCTCAAGCCACACACAAGTGATTAAAATACAAACAGTGAACAATTAAATACTCACAATACGCGGCAAACAATGGCAGCCCCTCCCCCTGTGGCGTCCTGTCTGACCTCCGTCTCCCGCCGCGTCTTCCGGCAACACTACTTCTGTTGCCAGGAAGTGCGTCACCCAGATATGATGGACTGAGAGTCCGGTGCCGTAATCTGCCCAGCCGGGACAGCATCCTGTTACCATAGGGACGCGGCTGCATTAAACATCGTAAAAACAAATACACTTCTATTACGGTTAAAAATGTATATATCTTAAAATACATTCATCTACAACACCTATACCCTAACAATCCTATTAACGTGCATAATATGTGAAATACTATAAATGTTAGACCCCATTTATACAGGGGAATTAAGAGATGGCACACACTTATGTCTGCCTCCTTTGCTGTGTATTCGTGACTGACAAGTGCACTCATATATTCTTATCTTTTACAAACATTATGTGCAAATGTGTGTAATGTGTCCTTATATTTAACCACCTGGTATACCATATATACTCGAGTATAAGCCTACTTTTTCAGAACATTTTTTATGCCAAAAAAGCACCCCTCGGCTTATACTCGAGTGAGGGTCCCGCCTGAGTCAATACATTTTCCCAGTTTCTTGTTGTAAAATTAGGTGCCTCGGCTTATATTCGGGTCGACTTATACTCGAGTATATACGGTGTGTATATATATATATAAGATCTTCATTTCAGCTAGATTCTCTTCCCTTGTTTAATATAAACCAATTCATCAATTGCAATTCCTCTTTTGTTATTTATTTACTTGTTTGTCCATGTGGTTCCAAATACGTAGGTAAGACTAAGCGTACATTAAAAGTACGTATTTTGGAACACATGAGAAATATCAAACATGGGGTCACTAATCATAGTGTCCCCAGACACTTTAAGAACAAACACAATTGTGATCCAACTGGTTTCAAAGTCACTGCAATTGAGCTGGTTCCCATTGGCAAAAGAGGTGGGGACAGAGACCGCATGTTATTAAGACATGAAACATTCTGGATAATCACGCTTAATACTCTATCTCCCGCCGGCTTAAACGAAGGGTATGAAATAACCCCCTTCATAGATCAATAGTATGTACTTTTGTTTTAATATGTATTATGTTTTATATACGGTTTACATTTACCTCATTATTGACTCAATTTAAAAAAAAAAACATTGGGGCTGATTTCTCAGTTAATTTTTAATAATATAAATTCTTGTTATTAGCGGCATTAATTATTTTGCCTTTTATAAATATTGACTTTGTCCATTTTTTACTTAATTGTATGTTTATATATTGTTTGCATAATTTTATGTATTGACATTGTCTAGATTGTGTGCTTTTAGTTTTTTTCTTTGCGGGCCTTATAGTGACAGTGTACACTCACAGGCTCTAATTACTTGATTCCACCTGTCATGATGTATTCACTAATTTATGTGATTGGTCTTCTGATATATTCAGTCGGCCTAGCGTCACCAGTCACGCCCTCTGATGAAGTGTTACACGAAACGCGTTAGGGCGTGACCTGGTGACGCTACCCGCTGCTGTTCCTGGCTGGTCCCTCCGGCGTCTGTCCCTGCTTGTCTTCCCGACACGCTGTTTTCAGCGGGTGATCGTGGACGTACATCAGCGCTCCGGACGATGGTTGGTGCTCATGCCTGGGTATTTCTATTATTGAATCACGTGGTAACCAGCCCACTGCTGCTATTTGTCTGGTACGAGTCTCATCTGGTACTATTGCCCTGTGCTGTGTATGTACCTATTAAAACTGTTTTACACTATGGAGCGCTCCTCTATTCTATTTTGAACAAATATATATATATATATATATATATATATGATCCGAGGGAGCCGGCACTCGGAGTTGCTGTGTGCTCTTCTAGTGCCCCGGTGCCTTCCCATAAGCCAGAAGGCTAATAGATATATGTCCGAGGTAGGCGGCACTCAGAGACGATGTAGACAGTTTAAACCATAAAACGGTTTAATGTGAAAAAAAATGAGGCAACGTTTCGGGGATGACCCCCTTTCTCAAGCCAAAACAAACAAGTGCAATACAATGAACAAACGCCAAATAAATACCTTAGTGTGTGCAGCAGCCGCCTCCCATCAGCGCCGTGCACGTGCTGCACGCTGACATCTTCCCCCTCCGTCCCATCTTCCGTCTGCTCTCACCAGACGTCTGACGTGGGCGGAAGCTGTCGAGTCAGCTGAGCCGCTCCGTGGGCTGGGCTGGAGACGCGGCTTCCTCGTTACCTAGGTAACGGGGAATAAACAAACATACGTGCATTAAGAACAGCATCA
The DNA here is from genome assembly GCF_055691185.1 of Crinia signifera. Lineage (NCBI taxonomy): Eukaryota > Metazoa > Chordata > Amphibia > Anura > Myobatrachidae > Crinia > Crinia signifera. The sequence continues at coordinate 164,390,999 of NC_139220.1, read as the reverse complement.
ATAAAAGAAATACAAAAAACATTAATACAAACAGCGTGACCAAGTGTCTTGTGTGTGTAAGGTGCCTTGTGTACGGCACTATGTTAGTACCTACAAGTGTGTAGGATTATAAAAGCATAGCTGTATTACGTGCTGAGAGTGTGTTTAATGTGGTTGGCTCGACCGCCAGTCTGTGCGGCAGTCTGAATGTGCTATAAAAAATGAAAAAATGAAAAAATGCAAGATGGAAAAAGTGCGAATCTTGTGTTGACATGTCAGTCCCTTCCCATTTTCTATTACACATTTTGCTATTTTACCAACACAGTCCATTTTTGGTTAGTCGACACTGGACCATAATGGACTGACATGTCAACACAAGATTCGCACTTTTTCCATCTTGCATTTTTTCATTTTTTCATTTTTTATAGCACATTCAGACTGCCGCACAGACTGGCGGTCGAGCCAACCACATTAAACACACTCTCAGCACGTAATACAGCTATGCTTTTATAATCCTACACACTTGTAGGTACTAACATAGTGCCGTACACAAGGCACCTTACACACACAAGACACTTGGTCACGCTGTTTGTATTAATGTTTTTTGTATTTCTTTTATTGATGCTGTTCTTAATGCACGTATGTTTGTTTATTCCCCGTTACCTAGGTAACGAGGAAGCCGCGTCTCCAGCCCAGCCCACGGAGCGGCTCAGCTGACTCGACAGCTTCCGCCCACGTCAGACGTCTGGTGAGAGCAGACGGAAGATGGGACGGAGGGGGAAGATGTCAGCGTGCAGCACGTGCACGGCGCTGATGGGAGGCGGCTGCTGCACACACTAAGGTATTTATTTGGCGTTTGTTCATTGTATTGCACTTGTTTGTTTTGGCTTGAGAAAGGGGGTCATCCCCGAAACGTTGCCTCATTTTTTTTCACATTAAACCGTTTTATGGTTTAAACTGTCTACATCGTCTCTGAGTGCCGCCTACCTCGGACATATATATATATATATATAAATGTGGGGAGACCCCTTCCTGCGCTATAGAAATAGAAGCAGCACCTCTGAAGGGTCTTCTGTTAGACAAGACCCAAACAATAGAAATGGGAAAACAGGGGGGTATCAGAGTGCGCTAAGATACAATCGATAACGGTTTAGATTTTTAGTATTTAATATAAAATATAAAACGTACAGATATAAGTACAAGAATAAAAAAGAGCCCTTTTTTTAGGGTTTTACAAATATACAATTGGTGAACATGAATGATTGCTGTTCAATTTTAGGAGATCTTGATCACAGTTACCCAACGCGTTTCGTCATATCATGACTTCATCAGGGGCGAATATTGCAATCAGCATTAACTGTAAATTGTAATACATAACATCAATAATACATTCATAAATAATTTCATAAAAAAGGGGGAGAAGAAGAACAAGTGGAGGAGATGGAGGTGGAAAGAAGAAATGACCAAACATGGACAACCCATAAATCACTGGGTATAACAACCCGTAAACACCACGTGGCGATAATTAATGGTACACATACCCGTATGTGTCTTATATACAATTTGCAGCTTGGTGCCTCAGAATCTATCCGGTGCAATCTACATAGATTTTTCAAAAAATCATATTTTGACCCATAAACTTAGTGGTGGAGCAAACTTCGAAAGTAGAGATGTTTTACATACCGTAAAGGAACAAGGGGTATCTATGTATGTCCTATATACAATTTGCAGCTTGATGCCTCAGAAACACTCCGGTGCGATTACAGCAATCTACATAGATTTTACAAGAAGTCATATTTTGACCCATATACTTAATGGTAAATAAACTACGTACATGGATATGTTTTACATACCGTAAAGAAACATAAGATGATCCCAATGCAATGCAAACTGTCAAGATTTTGCCAGATGTACAGTATAGAATCTAAGTAATGGAATCATCTTAATTTTTAGTAACAGTCCAGAAAAAACATGCAAGTTAATTTCATAGGTTATATTTAAACTGAAATAGTAAATAGTACTTACTGGTAGAGAGATCAGGAGCAACAACCTGCAGCAGGGGTTCACCAGTGCGAGTGATAGTCCTGTGTAACCAGTGTGTTTAAATAGCCCACGGAGTGTGACATCACTTCCGGTTTTATAAAAATCAAAGGGGAGAAAAAAAGGGGAAAAAAGGACGTTTATATTATTTAATTGCGGTGGAGTATCATCTGTGCTCCAAACCGCATTGATATCTATTGTTTGGGGGCTTGTGCAACCAAAAAAACACCTAATTGCGTGTATAAAAGCCGGTGAAACGCATAATTCTCAGCGTGCGTTCCATTCGGCGGCCATTTTAGGAAATAAGGAAGTAGTATGTATGGAACGCAGATGCGTTCCTAAGCGCGGAAACGGCGTCCCGCAAGTGAGGACGCAATATATAACACTAAAATGTGCTGTTTATTAAGTTACTTTAATAGGCATATGCAAACATATTTATGTTTAATGTGGAGGAAGAAGTGTTTTTCAGGGATCATCATATAGCGGGGAGAATAATTTTCTATACCCGCTATATAGATGACTTGCTGATTTTTTGGAAGGGCTCAACAGACGATCTGATTAGGCACATTGAGTTACATAACTTTACATCTAGCCCCGTCAAATTTACATTTTCCCACAGTAAGGAGTGTATTACATTCTTGGATGTGGAGATCAGATGCGAAGCAGGCCGCTTGTCCACCAGTTTATTCTCAAAAACCACGGATAGAAATAATTTGCTGCATTACTCTAGCTGTCACCCTAGAGCCTCAGTCCGGGGGTTACCCTACTCCCAGCTTTTGCGTACTAAACGCATTAATTCAGATCCATGCAGAGCAGCTAGCCAGATGGATACCATGATTGGTAAATTTGAGGATAGGGGATACCCTGCACCAGTTTTAGAGGCAGCCAAGAGGAAAGTGGACGCTCTAGATAGAAAAGATCTTTTAGTGCCCAAACCAGTAACCAAAGATTTGGGTAACCGCATGCCTTGGGTGACTGCTTACAACACTAGCAGTCCCATTGTTAATTCGACATCCAAAAGACTTTGGCACATGGTCAAATCAGACCCTGATTTGGGCCTACAATCGACAGACCTTCTGGCCTGTTACAAAAGAACTAGAAACTTGAAAGACACATTGGTTAAGACAGATATTCATATCGGTCCCAGCACTAAAATTAACAACAAGGGTAACATCCAGTGTACTTGCACCACTTGTCGTTTCTTATTGGTGGGGAATACTTTCCCACACCCTCAGACTGGTAGAACCATGTTTATTAACCACACCTTAACATGTAACACCCGGTTTGTGGTGTACCAAATCATTTGTCCCTGTGGGCTGTCATACATCGGTAAAACCGAACGCTCTTTCAAAGAGCGTATGGCAGCCCACAGGTCAGCCATCAAGAATGCCCTCCTCACTAAAAAAAGCGAACAACCTGTGGCCCGACAGTGGGTTCTTGGTTTGATCCCTATTCCAAGAAAATTCTTCCAATTCCAAGTGTATTACCGTTTTATAATTTTTAATAAATGTTTTATATTTGAAAGAAGTCCTGGTGGATGTTAATTCTACATTGAGTGGAAAGACATTACAAATTGTATTGATGAATTGTATATGGGCGCATAATAACACTATTGGGTTGTATATATATATATATATATATATGTAGTCCAGATAGGCAGCACACCTGGTAATGAAGGTTACTGGCTCCGGTGCCCTCCAAAAGAACCCTACTGGGTCAATATGTAATGTATAGCACACTGCGGCACTCGGAAATAAACAGGGAAAGAACCACAGGTTGATGTCCAAATGTTTTCGATGTATTGTATCACATCTGCATCAGGAACAACATAATACAAGAAGAACATACCTTATAACCCCACCAGCACCACAGGTGAATGCCCATGGTTTTCAGAGAAAACCGTGTAGTCCCGCTTATTCATTGAGGCCCCTGGGTGCCAGGGTCCCAAGCCTGTGAATCCAACGGGCTTCTTTTTAAAACAGACGTAATGCATGGTCACCGCATCTCCAGCGGGCCGGCTCAATGATGATATATCTTAGAGTCGAGATGCTATGCCCGGATTGCACGAAATGATGTGCAACCGGTTGATCGCTGTGGCCGCTCGCAAGACCAGCCCGGATAGCCGTCTTATGTGATGCCATGCGTTCGCGGAGTGTGCGCTCAGTTTTACCCACGTAACAGAGCCCACAGTTTTACCCAGGGCAAGTAATGAGATACACAATAAATCTGGTAGTACAGGTTACTCGGTGTCTAATGGTAAACCGAAACCCTGTATGTGGATGTGGGAAATCCTTCCCAATAGTTAATGCTTGGCACACCACACAGTTTAAGCAATAGAAGCAGCCCTTGCGAAGTTGCAAAAAGCTGCTTTGTACAGAATTGGCCAGTTTGAGACCCGTGATATCTGTCTGCACCACAATGGCACGGATATTCCTACCGCGACTGTAGCATGGCATCACATTGGTATCTTTAAGATTGAAATCAGGATCTTTTATTAGAGATGTTCTTGATGTGTCCGCTTGCCAAGGGAAACGTTTGGAGAGTGGCACTGTATATATATATATATATATATATATATATATATATATATATATATAAAGGATATAGATAGGTGCAAACAGCGCTAGTAACCAAGTCCAGCAATAAACAGTTCTCTCAGAGTCCTGGGAGAAATATCACCAAAGTCCCAAAAGTTTATGGACTGCAGCTTCCTTTCCAGTAATATCATCCAGGGTCAGGATGTAGCAATCTAGAAACAAAATAGAGGAAAGGTGCGCTCCATGGTGCAGGTAAAAGATTTTATTTTGGAGACAAACAAATATACTCTGACAAGTTTAAAAGGCAAGTGCTCGTACCATATACAAACACGCTGAGGGCTGGATACCACATGAGATGTAAATAAATACCACAGGCAGAGCTGCTCACAGGGGAAACCTCCAGACAACCGAATCCACCGGAATCAGGGACGCTGGATTGCGCCGTATGACATCGGGAAAGCTGGAGCCGGAGGTACACGCAGGAGAGATGCTGGGATGTGTGTAGACGTGGGTGTCACAGGCCACGCCCTAACGCATTTCGTCAGAGACTTCGACTTTTTATATGGCTTGTGGGTGTTCCTCCTGATGATTTGCGGCCAAATGATGCAGAAAAGGGGAACCTCTGAGGGTGATTGAACCAGATGTCAATTGTAAATAGAGGAGTATCTGGTAGACATGAGTCAACACGCTGTTATTATTGCAGTTTGCACCTTGTTTTACTATTTACTGTATACTATATTAAGAGTGACGTCCCTTTTTACTTTGTAACTGCTGCTTTGCAAACCAGCACTACACAGAGTGCCCAAATTGATAACTGGTTATCACCTTACCTGCAACTGGGGTTGGTTATGCATGGCAGGGAGGACCCCACACCATATACAAAAAAAATCACATTCCCGTTACTAGAAAATTTGCACCTTGCCTTCAAAAAAATACTAAAAGATCACCAGAAATCTCAGTCAATTTCTGGTTTGTGCTAAAAAATTACATGTGTCATTTTTGGGGAATAAATTTGGTAAAAAATTTTAAGTGTCAAAAAAATCACAGCCTATTACATTGGGCCTGATGTGTTTGTTTAGAAAGTGCTGCTTAGTAAATGTACCCATACTGTATATGCAGAATGTTATTGATTTACCCTACACATAAAGAACTGCAAACAACTGTGGGCTTCAAATATACAGTTTTAAATGGGAAGAGTGAATATAGTGATTTTTTAGTGGAAACAAAATGTTATCAATATTACACTACCAGTACCCTGATTAAATTGACTGTATTGGCCACATTGTAGAGAAAGACTAGCGGAATTCAACTTGTTTACATTGGAAAAAGGCATCCTAAATGTGACCAACAGTAATTAGTACTGTACTTATAAACATATGGTCAATACAAAGATCTGTCTAATTGGCTTTCCATTAGGATTGTGCAGTTGAGAAATGGGCAACCACTTTGACGAGAAAAGGATATTTTCTTGACATATAGTATGACAAACTATAAGGGGAGCATTCCTATGCACAGTTTGCATATTTTTATCAAGGGAGTTAGTGAGCCAATTCATTACATGAAGTTAAACATGGAAAGGAATGCCTTTCCTTTTAGTAATGGTATCTTTCGTGTTTATTGGACTGCAATATTGGAATAGTTGCTGCAGGGATTAATTCATTTAACAATTAAGAAGGGACTTTTTTTCTCTATAATTAGGATATATTGTCAGCTGACTTGCCTGAGGTTTATATTTATTTCTAAAACAACAAAGCTAGTTTATACAAAAATACACTGAATTGTTGGACACATAATATGAGTGAAGTTTTTTATGTGTGTTATTGGAGATTTAGTGAAAAGGCCAACACAGCACTGATATTGTCAACATTCATAATGTTGACAGGTGAACTGTCAACATTTTCACAATGTTTACCTAAGCTGGGTGCAGAATGGTTAGGGGAAAGAAAAAGGGTTAGGGTTGACAAAGCAGCCTGAGCGCTGCGAAACGCGTCTTGAGGAGTCCATAGAGGAGGATCAGCAGTTGAGGACCTGCAGGGCACTTCACTAACAATACTAGCCCGCCGCCTGACTGACATTTATCTGCGGGAACCAGGTCCCCACTGTGCATACAGACAGCCGGCTGGGAAGTGAGTCCAGCAGCCGCTGTCTGCACCAGAGGTCTGCGCTGCACATGCCAGCACATGGAAGTGCTGGGCTGTTCCTAACCCAGTGGAGCACCGTCCATCCAAGCCCAAAGTTGGGCCGAAGGCTGGCGCAGCACCCGGAGAAAGGGTTCAGTTTACACCAGGCACTTGGCTCGGTACATCCATCAGGCCAATTCACAGATACCCTCATGATCGGAGAAGACAGCACCAAGCACCAATAAGGAGTTTTGCTATATATACGGTGTGTATCCGTCCTGGAAGCCCTGATCCTACTTGGAAAGACTTATAATATCTTGCCCACAGCAAATTTGTGCGAGACTGAAACATCTGTCCACACCTGGCAATTTATCCATCGAATCAGGAACTGGTAACTATTGGTTACTTCTCATGCAAATGCAGTGAAATGGCTTTTTTATAATCTTTTTTTGAAGTATTGCATGCATGCAAACCATTGTCTTTTAGTATAATTTTGTGTGTATATATTGTGTTTTTGTGTTATTTGTGTAATAAAGGTACAGAAGGCGCCCACTGGTTCTTTTTTCCTGTTTACCACCAGAGTATAACATGTCTGATCCCCAAGTCACAGTCAAATGATTTCCAGGATCCAGAAGACAAAACTGGAGAAGTTGCAGACATCAAGAGGAGGAAAGACAGTGATAGCTGGGCCATGATATGTGATGAATGTCAACATGGTCAACATCCACATCATGACTGTCAACATATCAAACCCCAACTCATAATTGTCACAAAACATACAAGAAGTATATATTGATGTGTGTTGTGGCAACAGCAATTGAAGAATGCACGATATAGTGTTTTTTACGTTTAGTGTATAATTAGGTTTTTAAGGTTATTGACATTTTTCTGTAAAAAATATATATATATATCTATATATAGAAGCTTGGTGGACGGCGGCACTCACAATATGAAATAAATAGTCAGCAGACCAGGGTTGTATACCAACGTTTCACACCCCTGTGGGTTTTTTATTTGTCTAATGCACCTTGATAAAAAACCCACGGGGGTTGGAAACGTTGGGATACAACCCTGGTCTGCTGACTGTTTATTTCATATTGTGAGTGCCACCGTCCACCAAGCTTCATTATCACGCACCTGCCGCTCCAGGCCGGTGAATCCAGGCGGGCACCCCCCCCCCCATAACTGCACATGTTGGAGTGCCGCACACATGCAAGTTGGTACAGTACATAAAAGAACTACAAGGTTCATCAAGGAGGGCACCGGGTCAGTTAACCCTTATCTGCCTGGGAGTGCCGGTTACACTGGACACTAAATATATATATATATATATATATATATGTTTGTGTGTGTGTGTATCTAGAGAGAGAGAACGAGAGAAAGAGAGGTGCAAGTTGTGTTTTCTATTACCTGAACCAACCCAAATTTTGCTTATCTGAGTAGATCCGAGAACTGGCTTCGTATTTACCACTAGGCTTGGATATCAAAATCAGATCTTCGTGCTTTGGATTTAAAAAAAGGATACATTTTAAAAGCAGCAGATGAGCACAACAGGGTCCTTGGGATCATCGGGGACCTAGATCCCACCCAGCACTCAATGCAGGGGGGTCACATGCTCTGGGTGGGGTGGGGAGTGAAGGAGCAAGAAGAGGCAGGTTTTTCCAGTATGGGAAAGCCATCAGCAGAGGCTGTACTGGGGGACTGCAGGGATCATTGTGGCTGGTACTATCATCAGAGCTGATGCATGACTCTGTGTGGCTGCATGAGAGGGGACTTCATCCCCATCATCTGTCTGCCAGAAGCAGGCCTAAGCCTGCCTTCCACACCCTTCTCTGACACCCTTAACTTGCCCTGCCTTCGCTCCATCATTCTCTCCTACTGTACCCTGCCTACTCACTGTATCCTAGGCATACTCACTGTCCCCTCAGCCTGCCTGCCCCACCACTATTCATTAATTCTCTAACTTTTCCCTGCCTTCCTTCAGTCAGCTTCTCTGTGTCCCCTTCCTCCCCTACATCAGCCTCTCTGTGCCCCCTGCATGTTGTCCAGTATTGTCCCTACCTAACATCTGTCCTCTGCATATCATATGCATACCTTCCATAGTTTTCTCTGTATCCTACAATATCTCTGGCCTTACATTCAATTAGGGAGGCCATTCCCTGCCTCCCCACCATCATCTTCTTGATCATCCTTTCTATCATTTGCATCCTTTTATTTGCAATCTCTGGGGTCTGATTTGATTTGCTATCACTGCTGCTATCATAGAATAGACACCTCCTGATAAAGTAGTGACCCAAGCTGCATTCTAGAATGCAGCACCAGATCTCTCTCCCACCATCAGGCAGTTTATAGCACCTGTACTGCAGTTCAAGCCACCCATTGCAGAGGCCAGGAAATCTCCATCCTACGACAGAGAGCACAGACGTCTTCCCACCCACTGTTGTGAGGGGAATTACTTTGCAGGAGTGACCCATACTGTAGCTTCTTTGTCCTACTCGGTCGGTGTGAGAGGAATCTGATTGTTTGCCTATATGGGCCCCCTGTGAATCACTCCCATTTTTAAAACTTTTATCATTGATTTTTTTTTATCCATGTTTGTCTACAAATAAACCATCTTTGGAGATCTACATCGAGTCCGTTTTCAGACTGACCGGTGTTGAAAGAAACCTTGATGTGCATATAGGGATTATCTCAAAGGTCAGTACTTGACATTTTAGCATGCACTGTGATATATGAGAAAGAGGCTGGAGCAAAAAAACTTGATGGGCACATAGGGACCAGTTCCCAGGTCAGTGATACCACCCAGGAATCTTTTTCCTCCTCCATTCCTCCCAGTTCACCTCGCTCCCTGTCATCACACCCCCTCTCACCTCACACTCTGTCACATCACCCCCTTTCTCTCCTAGTAACCTCAACCTCTCTCACCTCGTCCCCCCCATCACCTCAAGCCATCCTCTCACCTTTTCACTGTACGCTCTCTCACCATGCCCAGTCACCTCACCCTCTCTCTCTCCCGGTCACTTCTCTCCTCTCACCTCACTCTGTCACCACACCCCCTCTCACCATGCCCCCCATCAACTCACCATATCCCCTCACCCATACCCTCACCATGCTCTCTGTCACCTTACCCTGTCACCTCACACCCTGTAACCATGCACTGTTACCGCTCTCCCTGTTACCATATCCCTCTCTCTCTCTCTCTCTGTCACCTTACCTCCCCTCACCTCCCTGTCACCTCACCCCCTCTTTGAATATCACCTATCCCCTTTCAGCTCGCCTCCCCCACTGTCTCTTCTTCTCCTCTCTCTCCCTGTCACCTCACCCATCTCACCACACCCAATCTCAACATGCCCTGGGTCACTTCGCCCTGTCACCTCACCCCCTGTCATCTTACCACCTCTCTCTCTCCCTGTCACCTCACCCCTCTCTCTCAGTCCTCTTTCTCTCTCTTACACACTCCCTTCCCCCTCTTTTGTCCCACACCCCATCTCTTTCCTCTCTCTGTCTATCCCCTTTTTTTTCTCCCCTGTGCTCTTACTCCTTAACCCATCTTTGTCACCCTCTCTTTTCCCTGCTCTTTCCTATTTGCCTGCCTCTCCCTGATCAATATCTCTCCTCTCTTTCTCCTGCTCTCTTCCCCATGTGCCCTCTTTCTATCAACCCTCTCTAACTCCCCCTCTGTCTCACCTCTCTCTTTATATCTCTCTATGCCCCTAGTCTCTCTTTCTCCTTATTATCTTTCTCTCTTCCCTCTCTGGCAGTCTATCCCCTATCTCTACCTATTGCTATCTATCTTTCCCTGACACAATCTCTCTCACACCAACCCCTTTCTCTCTCTGACACACTCTCTCATGTGCTCTATCTTTTACTGACATCCCATCTATCCCTTTCTCTCAATAACACTCTTTCTCCTGTCTTTCTCTTTCCTTCTCCATGACATTCTCTCTTACTCTTGCTCCTCCCCTTTCTCTCTCTGACACCCTCTCTCTTGTACTCCTCTCTTTCTCTCATTCCTTCATCCACAAAGACATCTCTCTCTCTCTTAGAGCACCCCTCTCTCCCTCTCCTTTAAAACCTTTTCTCTTTTTATTGCTCTCTCTTTTCCTCTCTTTCTTTCCCCGACACCTTCTTTGTCACTCCGCTCAATATTTCTTCTTCTAGGCTTTGTAGTGATTGTGGTGGGGGCCCCTTTCAAAATTTTGCTATGGGGCCCACAAAGTTCTAGTCTTGCCACTGTGCCTATCTATGAAGTTATGTGCTGAAGTTATGGGGGAACTGTGAACTGTATAGGGGCTGTGATAAATACAGTACCACAGTATACAGATGGAGCCACATTCACTCTCACATCTCACACGTTCATGCATCTCACACACTCATGCATCTATTGCAATGAATAGGGCACGCGAGTGTAGCTCGACCTGTAGCTTAGTGGCCCTTGGGCTTCGTTAAATTTTTTAATGTGGTAAAATATCAAATTGTAATGTTAAGGCCCCTGCTCTCTTCTCGTTCGTCACCACAACAACAACCCTTGGGTGTGGTTGTAGCAATACTTAAATTATGATGATTTGGGCAGACACTCCTACTAATACGTCATAACACGTCCTTCTTTAGGACATAACCATGTCTATGTATAGTCATTTCTAGCTGCGTAGAGATGTTGGCAGAAATCATATCTTGTCTTGTGACTTAGTTTTATGTGTGCAAAAGATCACTTCCAAAGGGAGTTGAGAATATTCTGGAAGGAACATTACGTAACATATCCTGTTGTTTTATACAGAACATCTGGATTTCCTTAGTTAACTAGGGAAAAACAAGTAACCGTTATAAAATGGAAACTGTTATGATATGATATTGAAGTAAGCATATGGATGTACGATGGCTAGAAACATATACCTTTAACATTGTCTTAAATGTTGAAGACCCCTGTGTATTATCTCTAAATCTTTTATTAACTCCATTAGGCGTACACAGAAGGTGGTGGTTTCACTCTTGCACCAGGTAATGATGGAGACAGAGGGCCTTATTCTGATCTGAGCTCAGTATAAATGTGTTTGGAAAATGGGCAAAACCATATGCACTGCAGGAGGAGCAGATGTAACCTGTGCAAAGAGAGTTCAATTTGGGTGTGGTGAGCTGAAACTGAAATCTAAATTGCAGTGTAAAAATAATGCAGCCAGAAACAAAATAACTCACACAAATCTAACTCTCTCTGCACAGGTTACATGGTTTTGCCCATTTTCTGAACAAATTTTTACTGCGATCAGATCTGAATAAGGCCCAGAGAGAGAAAGGTTAGATGCCATCAGCTGAATTTACTTTTGGTGCCATCTGAAGCCACCTTGAGTAGATGGTTCCATTTTAATGTTCTTATTTTTCCTTCACTATTAGCAGTTATAAAATTTGGTTTAGAAATGGATTACATGCAGCTTAATGGTTTGGTCTTTTTTCCGGTACTTCTCTTTTAATGTTGATTAGGTATGAGGTAATTTGAAGGGTGGGGTGACTGGGGTGTATTTGAGCATCTTGTGGGAATGGAAGAGGTGGAATGAAATGAGACAGGTATTGTATAGTAAAGGATTTTTGTGGTGGATAGGGGGGTAGTGTATGGGTTTGCACATATGAAAGGATGCATGAAAGGAAGTGTAGCGAGAAGAGTGTAACATAGGACAGTGGTTGTCTTTGTGTCATGGAAAAAAAGGTGGAGCACATGTGGTTTGATTGGGATTGTGGGGGTATGAATGAGTCTGGAAGATGTTGGTTACTTTATCCTCCTACTTCTCTTCTCCCAGGGAAGGATGGATTAGGTGGAGAATTTAGGGTTGGTGTTTCGAATAGGCCTTTCATTCTCTACTGCTACACATTACAGTATTAAATAGATGATAACTAGCTCATGGTTGTGGCAGGAACATTTTGCTGGAACAACATTGTTCCAGCATGCCTCCTGATTTCCTCAGGACAGTACTAATTTAAGGGCTATGTGCCACCACCACGATTTAGACTGTGATGTCCCAATATCTGGACAGTTGTGGCAGAATTTCCATTCACTGCTCTGCTCCACATACATGGCCTTATTCTAGTTCACTCTTTCTGAAAAAAATCCTTCTTAGATGGACAAAACCATGTGCACTGCAGGTGGGGCAGATGTTACTTGTGCAGAAAGAATTAGATTTGGGTGGGGTTTTACTTCAAAGTGAAATCTATATTGCAGTGTAAAAATAAAGCAGCCAGTATTTACCCTGCACAGAAACAAAATAACTAACCCACATCTAATTCTCTCTGCACATTTTACATCTGCTTTGTCCATCTAAGAAGGATTTTGTCAGAAAGAGTGAACTAGAAAAGGCCCACAGTACCAGTGGCAGGTGCACAGAGGGGATAAGAGGCAATGTCAGCAATATACATGCCCACAAAGGCATGCTAAAGAACCCTTCATGGAACCTCCATCTCTCAAACTGCTTACTTCCAATGTAATGTTGGGAGGTATAGTAAAATAATGTTAACAGGAAAGTTACCTAACTGTAATTGCTGAAATTTAGCCTATATTCTAGTGGTGCAAGGGTTAAACATTTCAAAGAAAAATGTACTGGCTACTTTATAACTTATTCAGTTTTGAGTTTTTTTTTTCTTATTTCTATTAGATATGTAATGTAGCAGTTAGCATGTCACCAAGGGAAAAGTTCCAAACGTGAAGGGATGTCTGAAGCTGTTGGGAGAGCGAATGAAACAGTAATGAACAGAGAGTACAGCTTATTTTCTAGCCATAATTGCAGGCTTCATACTACTAATAAGCAAATTATCATAACTGTACATTTCAGCAGTCTGATCAAAAATTGTGGCTGGTACTATCATCAGAGCTGATGCATGACTCTGTGTGGCTGCATGAGAGGGGACTTCATCCCCATCATCTGTCTGCCAGAAGCAGGCCTAAGCCTGCCTTCCACACCCTTCTCTGACACCCCTAACTTGCCCTGCCTTCGCTCCATCATTCTCTCCTACTGTACCCTGCCTACTCACTGTATCCTAGGCATACTCACTGTCCCCTCAGCCTGCCTGCCCCACCACTATTCATTAATTCTCTAACTTTTCCCTGCCTTCCTTCAGTCAGCTTCTCTGTGTCCCCTTCCTCCCCTACATCAGCCTCTCTGTGCCCCCTGCATGTTGTCCAGTATTGTCCCTACCTAACATCTGTCCTCTGCATATCATATGCATACCTTCCATAGTTTTCTCTGTATCCTACAATATCTCTGGCCTTACATTCAATTAGGGAGGCCATTCCCTGCCTCCCCACCATCATCTTCTTGATCATCCTTTCTATCATTTGCATCCTTTTATTTGCAATCTCTGGGGTCTGATTTGATTTGCTATCACTGCTGCTATCATAGAATAGACACCTCCTGATAAAGTAGTGACCCAAGCTGCATTCTAGAATGCAGCACCAGATCTCTCTCCCACCATCAGGCAGTTTATAGCACCTGTACTGCAGTTCAAGCCACCCATTGCAGAGGCCAGGAAATCTCCATCCTACGACAGAGAGCACAGACGTCTTCCCACCCACTGTTGTGAGGGGAATTACTTTGCAGGAGTGACCCATACTGTAGCTTCTTTGTCCTACTCGGTCGGTGTGAGAGGAATCTGATTGTTTGCCTATATGGGCCCCCTGTGAATCACTCCCATTTTTAAAACTTTTATCATTGATTTTTTTTTATCCATGTTTGTCTACAAATAAACCATCTTTGGAGATCTACATCGAGTCCGTTTTCAGACTGACCGGTGTTGAAAGAAACCTTGATGTGCATATAGGGATTATCTCAAAGGTCAGTACTTGACATTTTAGCATGCACTGTGATATATGAGAAAGAGGCTGGAGCAAAAAAACTTGATGGGCACATAGGGACCAGTTCCCAGGTCAGTGATACCACCCAGGAATCTTTTTCCTCCTCCATTCCTCCCAGTTCACCTCGCTCCCTGTCATCACACCCCCTCTCACCTCACACTCTGTCACATCACCCCCTTTCTCTCCTAGTAACCTCAACCTCTCTCACCTCGTCCCCCCCATCACCTCAAGCCATCCTCTCACCTTTTCACTGTACGCTCTCTCACCATGCCCAGTCACCTCACCCTCTCTCTCTCCCGGTCACTTCTCTCCTCTCACCTCACTCTGTCACCACACCCCCTCTCACCATGCCCCCCATCAACTCACCATATCCCCTCACCCATACCCTCACCATGCTCTCTGTCACCTTACCCTGTCACCTCACACCCTGTAACCATGCACTGTTACCGCTCTCCCTGTTACCATATCCCTCTCTCTCTCTCTCTCTGTCACCTTACCTCCCCTCACCTCCCTGTCACCTCACCCCCTCTTTGAATATCACCTATCCCCTTTCAGCTCGCCTCCCCCACTGTCTCTTCTTCTCCTCTCTCTCCCTGTCACCTCACCCATCTCACCACACCCAATCTCAACATGCCCTGGGTCACTTCGCCCCGTCACCTCACCCCCTGTCATCTTACCACCTCTCTCTCTCCCTGTCACCTCACCCCTCTCTCTCAGTCCTCTTTCTCTCTCTTACACACTCCCTTCCCCCTCTTTTGTCCCACACCCCATCTCTTTCCTCTCTCTGTCTATCCCCTTTTTTTTCTCCCCTGTGCTCTTACTCCTTAACCCATCTTTGTCACCCTCTCTTTTCCCTGCTCTTTCCTATTTGCCTGCCTCTCCCTGATCAATATCTCTCCTCTCTTTCTCCTGCTCTCTTCCCCATGTGCCCTCTTTCTATCAACCCTCTCTAACTCCCCGTCTGTCTCACCTCTCTCTTTATATCTCTCTATGCCCCTAGTCTCTCTTTCTCCTTATTATCTTTCTCTCTTCCCTCTCTGGCAGTCTATCCCCTATCTCTACCTATTGCTATCTATCTTTCCCTGACACAATCTCTCTCACACCAACCCCTTTCTCTCTCTGACACACTCTCTCATGTGCTCTATCTTTTACTGACATCCCATCTATCCCTTTCTCTCAATAACACTCTTTCTCCTGTCTTTCTCTTTCCTTCTCCATGACATTCTCTCTTACTCTTGCTCCTCCCCTTTCTCTCTCTGACACCCTCTCTCTTGTACTCCTCTCTTTCTCTCATTCCTTCATCCACAAAGACATCTCTCTCTCTCTTAGAGCACCCCTCTCTCCCTCTCCTTTAAAACCTTTTCTCTTTTTATTGCTCTCTCTTTTCCTCTCTTTCTTTCCCCGACACCTTCTTTGTCACTCCGCTCAATATTTCTTCTTCTAGGCTTTGTAGTGATTGTGGTGGGGGCCCCTTTCAAAATTTTGCTATGGGGCCCACAAAGTTCTAGTCTTGCCACTGTGCCTATCTATGAAGTTATGTGCTGAAGTTATGGGGGAACTGTGAACTGTATAGGGGCTGTGATAAATACAGTACCACAGTATACAGATGGAGCCACATTCACTCTCACATCTCACACGTTCATGCATCTCACACACTCATGCATCTATTGCAATGAATAGGGCACGCGAGTGTAGCTCGACCTGTAGCTTAGTGGCCCTTGGGCTTCGTTAAATTTTTTAATGTGGTAAAATATCAAATTGTAATGTTAAGGCCCCTGCTCTCTTCTCGTTCGTCACCACAACAACAACCCTTGGGTGTGGTTGTAGCAATACTTAAATTATGATGATTTGGGCAGACACTCCTACTAATACGTCATAACACGTCCTTCTTTAGGACATAACCATGTCTATGTATAGTCATTTCTAGCTGCGTAGAGATGTTGGCAGAAATCATATCTTGTCTTGTGACTTAGTTTTATGTGTGCAAAAGATCACTTCCAAAGGGAGTTGAGAATATTCTGGAAGGAACATTACGTAACATATCCTGTTGTTTTATACAGAACATCTGGATTTCCTTAGTTAACTAGGGAAAAACAAGTAACCGTTATAAAATGGAAACTGTTATGATATGATATTGAAGTAAGCATATGGATGTACGATGGCTAGAAACATATACCTTTAACATTGTCTTAAATGTTGAAGACCCCTGTGTATTATCTCTAAATCTTTTATTAACTCCATTAGGCGTACACAGAAGGTGGTGGTTTCACTCTTGCACCAGGTAATGATGGAGACAGAGGGCCTTATTCTGATCTGAGCTCAGTATAAATGTGTTTGGAAAATGGGCAAAACCATATGCACTGCAGGAGGAGCAGATGTAACCTGTGCAAAGAGAGTTCAATTTGGGTGTGGTGAGCTGAAACTGAAATCTAAATTGCAGTGTAAAAATAATGCAGCCAGAAACAAAATAACTCACACAAATCTAACTCTCTCTGCACAGGTTACATGGTTTTGCCCATTTTCTGAACAAATTTTTACTGCGATCAGATCTGAATAAGGCCCAGAGAGAGAAAGGTTAGATGCCATCAGCTGAATTTACTTTTGGTGCCATCTGAAGCCACCTTGAGTAGATGGTTCCATTTTAATGTTCTTATTTTTCCTTCACTATTAGCAGTTATAAAATTTGGTTTAGAAATGGATTACATGCAGCTTAATGGTTTGGTCTTTTTTCCGGTACTTCTCTTTTAATGTTGATTAGGTATGAGGTAATTTGAAGGGTGGGGTGACTGGGGTGTATTTGAGCATCTTGTGGGAATGGAAGAGGTGGAATGAAATGAGACAGGTATTGTATAGTAAAGGATTTTTGTGGTGGATAGGGGGGTAGTGTATGGGTTTGCACATATGAAAGGATGCATGAAAGGAAGTGTAGCGAGAAGAGTGTAACATAGGACAGTGGTTGTCTTTGTGTCATGGAAAAAAAGGTGGAGCACATGTGGTTTGATTGGGATTGTGGGGGTATGAATGAGTCTGGAAGATGTTGGTTACTTTATCCTCCTACTTCTCTTCTCCCAGGGAAGGATGGATTAGGTGGAGAATTTAGGGTTGGTGTTTCGAATAGGCCTTTCATTCTCTACTGCTACACATTACAGTATTAAATAGATGATAACTAGCTCATGGTTGTGGCAGGAACATTTTGCTGGAACAACATTGTTCCAGCATGCCTCCTGATTTCCTCAGGACAGTACTAATTTAAGGGCTATGTGCCACCACCACGATTTAGACTGTGATGTCCCAATATCTGGACAGTTGTGGCAGAATTTCCATTCACTGCTCTGCTCCACATACATGGCCTTATTCTAGTTCACTCTTTCTGAAAAAAATCCTTCTTAGATGGACAAAACCATGTGCACTGCAGGTGGGGCAGATGTTACTTGTGCAGAAAGAATTAGATTTGGGTGGGGTTTTACTTCAAAGTGAAATCTATATTGCAGTGTAAAAATAAAGCAGCCAGTATTTACCCTGCACAGAAACAAAATAACTAACCCACATCTAATTCTCTCTGCACATTTTACATCTGCTTTGTCCATCTAAGAAGGATTTTGTCAGAAAGAGTGAACTAGAAAAGGCCCACAGTACCAGTGGCAGGTGCACAGAGGGGATAAGAGGCAATGTCAGCAATATACATGCCCACAAAGGCATGCTAAAGAACCCTTCATGGAACCTCCATCTCTCAAACTGCTTACTTCCAATGTAATGTTGGGAGGTATAGTAAAATAATGTTAACAGGAAAGTTACCTAACTGTAATTGCTGAAATTTAGCCTATATTCTAGTGGTGCAAGGGTTAAACATTTCAAAGAAAAATGTACTGGCTACTTTATAACTTATTCAGTTTTGAGTTTTTTTTTTCTTATTTCTATTAGATATGTAATGTAGCAGTTAGCATGTCACCAAGGGAAAAGTTCCAAACGTGAAGGGATGTCTGAAGCTGTTGGGAGAGCGAATGAAACAGTAATGAACAGAGAGTACAGCTTATTTTCTAGCCATAATTGCAGGCTTCATACTACTAATAAGCAAATTATCATAACTGTACATTTCAGCAGTCTGATCAAAAATCCTTTGATTCTAAATATCAATGGTAGCTCTTTAGGCTTTAATGTCATAATAATTATAACTGTTCCATATGCAGGGCAGTTTTTAGATATTTTGCTTGGACTGACTATTTAAGTCACCTGGGGATTTTATAGCGGATCCTAAAATTCTCTGTGTATACTGTAGAAAAACATTTCTTTTATATACCCTTCATACTTTCATTTATTACACACGCAGGTTTCAAATATGTATTTACTCAGTATAAATAATAGTGCTTTAAAAAATCATTGTTATCTTAGTTGCTTAAACTTCAAAGATATACTGTCAATGAAATAATATTTTCTATTGATTTTAAGCTCTTGGGAAAAGGGCATTCACTACATATTCATCAGTCTGTATTTAAAGCATCTTCCCATAATGCACAGTCAAAAAGGTTGGCACATCTGTTAAAATAATCATCATCATCATATTATTATTATTATTATTATTATTATCATCTGCTTAAATTCATTTTTTATTTTCTCAAGCCTTTTGTGCTTTTAGGTGCCCATACACGATACGATAGCACAATGTATGCTTCTTGTACTAGATGCTATGCAATCCAGTACTAAAAGCACAGAGTTAATCGCACCATGTATGGGCACCTTTAGAAATTGATTTTTCAAGATGTACTTTTTATAAAGCAACTACTACAAGACAAAAATATTTTGCTTAGTGAGCCGGATGGTGGTTCGTGCTATTTGGTGATGGTGTGTGACAGCCATATTTTAATGGGACTTACACATTCCTGTTAACTGATTTTAGCGAATGTGTTCATTGTTATATTATAATTAACAGTCTGCCCCCCCCCCCCCCCCCAAAAAAAAAAAAAAAAAATCTGATAGGAGCAAAACAGGTGGGTTGTTTCTACACAAGATTGTTTGTTCAATGACAATGAGTTTTATCTAATCAAACCAAATCTGAGAACATTGTCAATCTTATATCATGACAAAAAAAAATCGCAGTGGTTGCGGTGCTCCAGAGAGTAAATGATATTAGAAAAACCAAAGGCAAACAAGACACCTTTGGAGATGAGGAACAATCAACAGCGAGCCCTATTTATATGAGTTTGTTTCCCATCAGTCTTTAACTTTGCAGATATAGTTTAGGCATAATAAAGCAGTATTTCTCATTTAGGTCATACAGTATACACAGATTGATGTCAGCCCACTTAGGATTTAAAGGGGGTCCTCAAATTATTTAGCTCTGGGACCCCATCAGACAATACAAATACTTACAGGACCCCAGCCAAGTTAGTGCAGAAGGTCATCATATCACATGTGTGGTCAGCAAACAGCACATGCATGGCAGCATTATGGAGGAACAAATGATGGGAGGAGTCTAAAGTAATACAATTCAACAGACTTTTCAGACTTCTTGAATCACTGACTGAGATAAGAAAAGTCATCTGCCTGATGGTCAACAACATTGAGTCGCAACCTCATGCTGGAAAGGTCGGGACCGACTTTGGGGTCAGGACCCACAGTTTGTGAACCGCTGATTTAAACAAATATTTTGGAAAACTCCTTCATTCATTTGCCACCAGTAAGAAAAAAACAAAAGGCAAGCCATTCTCCAACCCCTAGTTTATAGAAAGTATTACAATGTTTGTGTATATACTGTATATAAAAAAAATATACAGTATGGGCTGTTTTCATCATTTGCACATATTTAGAATAAAAAGAATTGTGCTGAATAAACTGTACTGGCAACAATTATAGTTATAACAAAGCCATTTAGTTTATTAGGGGTTCAGAGGAAAGGTCAACTACTAACACATTTGTAAAACACTATTAATGTATATATAATTAAATTTTTATCCATTTTTATTTTCCACAACCTCTTCCTGGAGTTATCCAATTTCTTTTATGCACTGTACTTTTGAATAAATGCTTTAGTAATACAGGAAGTTAATCTTTTTACCATGTGAAAAGTAAAACACAATCTCCCAAACTGGTTTCTTCCTTACACACAAATAAGTATTTTAATCATTTAAATCCCATTTAAACATTTGTAGATAGTTCTTTTAAAGTGCTGTAATCAAACTAATTTTACAACTGTTTTGTCCATTACAGTAATAGGTGGAACAGAATAAAAGCATTGGGTGTTTGTTTTTTATTATTATTTTACAATTTTATACAAATTTCTCGTGTTATACCTTTCTCTGGTCAATCTCTCTTTTGTCTTATTACAATATATTCAGCAGTTTTAGTAGTCTAAACTCACCATTGTGATATTTTACTTCTCAAACTCCCAATTTCTCTTCTCTGAACATCACATGCTATCTTTTAACTTATCCGTCTCTGCTTTTCATCTACACCTCCCACAGCAACAATCATAACATTGAGGCTATTTCCTTATCCTCTCTGTTTTAATTCTCCCTACTTGATTCACTTACTTCTCTTAATTCTGTCTCTTTCCTGTCTGGAACAAGCCAGTCTATATAAAATGCATCCATTACTTCTGCATTTGACTCTGTTGCTCCAATGACCACTATGTACTGTAACTTCTCAGATCAACACCTCAATCCTGGCATTCCAAATTTACCAGGTAGCTCCGAAAATGGTCATGTGCTACAAAGCAGCAGAGTATGAAATAACTCTCTAAAGCAGACTTCCTCCATTTCAAATTTATGTTCTCATCCTACATGTTGCCCTTTATGTCTCTTTTAATTCTTCAATAACCTTATATCCTCACAATTTTTTAAACTCCTGCATCTCTTTGTCACCATCAACTTCCTCCTCTGCCCATCCCAACCTCAACTCCCTACCTTTCTTCTGCCCTTGACTTTGCCATCTACTTCACCTCAAAAATGTACACAATACATCAGAACATCACATCCCAACAGCCCCTCAACAACCTGTCCCCCACTTTTCCCTGTCCACCTTTCCCCATTAATCTCACCAAATCTGACTTATCACCTGTATCTGGAGAGGAAGTAATAACCCTTATTTCAATCCCCCCAACCACCTCCCATTAGACTCTATCCGTGCCATCTTCTCCACTACCTTTTTTTTCTGCCCTCACGGAAATTTGCAATGTATTCCATGCTAAGTAAGAAAATGTTATTGTGAAACACACAGCACTGCCTTAGATAACCACACCACAAATAAAGGAGATGATAAATGGAATAAATAACCTAATAATTGGTTTTCATCCAATGGTTATGATATCGCCATACAGTATATTCAAGTATTAAGGACCTGGAACAAAGCAGAATCTTCAACACCCCTAATAATGTAGGATAATTGGAGACCATACAGATAAAATTGGTGCAATAGTTCTGGTTAAAAGCAAAGTATTTAATAACAGGATGCACTCACAATAATGAGACAAATAAATCAGAATAGAATTTTAGACCAAATGGCAAAGCTGCTGGGCTGATCTCACATCTCCTCTCCTCTTCAGTGGTATTTAGAGGTAAGCGGGGAACACCAACATCCGGCTTAGCGATCTCCCACAATGAAGATAATGTGGTCACAGCAGAGCTTCAACCAAACAAATGATACACACTTGATGCATTTCAGACCATTAGTCCTTCCCCAGAAGTGTGTAATAATACTGTCCCCATACACATATTTATACCCATAAGTATATTGAATTATTAGTCTGAGCCGTCCTGCTCAGAACGCCAAAATCGGAAGTACTGTGACAGGAAGTTCCACACACTCCTGGTACTTCCAAAATGCCCGCCATTTCCGGAAACAGAACCAGCGTCACCTGAAATGTCACATGCTCCCAGGTCTTCCAACATGGCTGCCATTTCTGGAAGGAGTGCATCCTGTTATTAAAAGCTTTACTTTTAACCAGAAGTATTGCACCAGTTTTGTCTGTATGGTCTCAAAGTATCCTACATTATTTGGGGTGTTGGAGATTCTGCTTTGTTGATACTTGAATATATGGCATTATCATAACTATTGGATGAAAACCAAATATTAGGTTATATATTCCATTTATCATGACCTTTTTTTGTGGTGTGGTTGTCTAAGGCAACGCTGTGTGTTTCATGATAAAATGTTCCTGCTTGTACATTGTTTTGGTGACTGACAAAACACCCATATCATTGGTACCATAGCTGCATAGCCTGGTCTTTCGCTTTTATTTAGGAGATTACTGTTTTGCTTAATGTGTCACACAGCTCTATGTGTGAGCTCTGAAGCTGTGCTCCTCTGGGTATCCAGGTACATTGGAGTGTCTGTGTTCTTTGAATCTTCCATCTGTTACTAGCGATATTATCTTCATTTGGAATAATCTCCAGCCCAGTCAGCACTACATTTCCACGCCAGATACTATCGTGTCCAGTCTGATATAAACTCGCCATTGGTTCCAGACCTATATTACTACACTATTGATTCCAGTCTAATAATAACACACTATCAGTTCCAGACTAATATTTCCTTACCATTGATTTAAGTCTGATTTTTATCGCACAATCGATTCCAGTCCAATACTACCTTACCATCGATTCCAGCTTGATAATATGCTCTCCATCGGTTTCTGATTGGTAATGTGGTCCCATACATACTGATCTATAGCACTAGCCCAGGTTACCCTATGAGGGGACTATGAACTTTGGGTGCAGCAAATCACATATACCCTTGAAGGGTTCCCTGGAGAAGGCCACCAATGGAGTAAGTCTTTGCACCCGTGCTCTAGGGCTATTCAGTTCCTTGGTACTAGTTTGGACCTAATTCATCATTATAAGACAGGGAATACACATATGAGAAGTAACTACATAAACCACCTATCTAAAAGCACAGCATTACTGTGGTCACAAGCAACACCAACATAGGTCCAGAGATTTCCAAATACCAAATCCTGACACTGCCCTCTAAAACTTTCCCTCACTCTCATCCTCATTTTTTTTTATTATTGTTATTGAGATTCAAAGAGAAAACAGTAGACAAAGAATTAAATCAATAAAGGTACAGAAGGATATACAAACAATTAATAAAGATCCACAATCAAATAGTACAAACCAATAATATGAACAGCAGATCATGAGGGTCTAGAACATACTGAAAGTGTGCTTACAAGAAAATGGGAAGGACATGAATTCAGGAGACATGGGTGATATCAATATGGGTGAGATCCACTTTCCAGTGTGGCCATAATATACCATGTGGTTAAGCAAACAAACTTCCTGACATTATCTTTTTCTGCAGCAGAAAGAATGAAAACATAGGGCAACCATATATCCGTGGGGCAGCACGGATGGTGTAATGGTTAGCATTACTGCCTCAAAAGTGCTGAGGTCATGGGTTTGATCCCCACCATGGCTCTAACTGTGCAGAGTTTGTATATTCTATCCCTTGCTTGCGTGGGTTTCCTCCGAGTACTCCGGTTTCCTCCGGGTACTCCGGTTTCCTCCCACAATCCAAAAATATACAGGTAGGTTAATTGGCTTCCAACAAAATTAACCCTATAATGTCTGTGTGTGCATGTACATGTGGTACGGAATATAGATTGTAAGCTCCACTGGGTCAGGGACCTGATGTGAATGTTAAAATATTCTCTGTAAAGCGCTGCGGAATATGTGTGCGCTATATAAGAAACTGTTAATAAATAAATAATAAATAAAAACAATTTAGATGCCCTAGTTCTAGGGTAGCCAACTCCAGTCCTCGAGAGCTACCAACAGTTAATGTTTTCCAGATTTCCTCACAAAACCACAAGTGAAGTAATTAGCTCCAACTGTGGATCTTTGAAAATGTTTCAGCTAGTAATGAGTGCACCTTTGCAGCAGCTAGGTTGTCTGGAAAATGTGATCTGTTTATAGCTCTCGAGGACTGGAGTTGGCTACCACTGCCCTAGATTCTACATCCAAAACACGTTCCACCCATACCATATGATACATATAGAATAGAATAGAATCAACTTTTTTAAGAATAGATTAAACTTATTAATGGGGGGGGGGGGGAGACATTACATACATGACATTAAGACATTACATGCAATCCATTTCTAGCTACAACTATGGAGGTCAGGTCGCCAAGTAGGGTCACATTGCTTGGCTGTTGATATTGGGATTGCATTCACTTTGGTTGGATTGTTCAGGTGATGGACGGCTAATGTGAAGAAGCTTCTTGTGGATCTGGACATTTTGGCTGAGACGGACCTGAACCATCTTCCAGATGGTAGGATGTCGAACAGGTTGTGACTGGGATGCAGCTTGTCCTTTGTGATCTTCTCAGCGCGTTTCCTTACCTTGGATGAGAACAGATCCCTTATTGGGGCAGGTCGGTCCCTATGATCCTTTCTGCAGTTTTCACTACCCTCTGCAGTTTTTGTTTGTCGTTCTCGCTTGTGCCATCACACCAGATTGTGATCGAGGAACATAAGATGAATTTGATAATTTTCACTGACTGCTCAGCTGAGGTGCAGTCATTCGTATATAGAGAGAAGAGCAGAGGGGAGAGGACGCATCCTTGGGGGGCTCCAGTATTGATTGTTTTTGTGCTGGACGAGAAGGTGCCGGCTTTGACCACCTGTTCCCTTGCTGTTAGAAAGTCTACTATCCATGAGCATGTTGATCCTGGGACTCCTAAGGAGTAGAGTTTTGGGTGCAGGATGCCAGGGATGATAGTGTTAAATGCTGAGCTGAAGTCCACGAATAGGACTCTCACATAGGTGCCTGGGTGGTCGAGGTGTTGTAAAATATGGTGCAGCCCGAGGTTGACCGCATCCTCTACATTTCTTTTTGCCCGGTAGGCGAACTGCATGGGGTCAAGGTGAGAGTTGGTCACTTCTCTCAGGTGCTTCAGTACTAGTTTTTCGAATGCTTTCATGGCCACTGAAGTTAGTGCAATTGGCCTGAAGTCATTTAGGTCCTTCAGGGGACCGGGACAATGATAGAGCATTTGAAGCAGGCAGGAACCTTGCACAAGTCCAGGGAGGAGTTGAATATCCTTGTGAAAATGGAGGCGAGCTGAGCTGCACAGGTCCCAAGGCTGGATGGCGACATACCATCCAGTCCCGCAGCCTTATTAGGTTTTATTCTTTTGAGTACTGCTTCTACCTCGCCTTTTTCCACATGGAGGGCCTGGGAGTGGTGGTCTTTGTGATGGAGTGGGGGAGGTATGGCCTGCTCAAATCTGCAGTAGAACTTGTTCAGGTCTTCTGCAAGTTAATGGCTGGTTTCAGACTGTGGTTGGGCTTTCTTGTAATTTGTGATGGTTTGCATGCCCTTCCATACTGCCGCAGGGTCCTTTGCTGTGAGGTTGTGCATCAGCTTGTTTGTATATTCCTTTTTGCGAGTTTGATACCCAGAGTCAAAGTGCAGTATTCAATGCCGGTGCGAGCGGCCGGCGAGGGGGTTAAACTGCGAGGATCACAGAAAACCAGTGATCCTCGCAGTTTAACCCCTGCGCCGGCCGCTCGCACTATGCAACGTTCCGGGGGAATCCTCGCAGTCACAGAACTGCGAGGATTCCCCTAAACTGCGAGAGCCGCGGCTAGTGCAGCAAACTCGCAGTAATTAGCCTCGGCTCTCGCTGCTTTTGGAGGCACATTCGCAAATTCCCCCTCGCTCAAAAAACGGAGCGAGGGGGAATTTGCGAATGAGGGGGGGTCAGTTGAATACTGACAGGGTGAGCGGTGACTGCGAGCAAAAAGTCCTACTCGCAGTCACCGCTCGCCCACGGCATTGAATATATGCCAAAGAGTTCCTGGCTCCTTTGTACTGTGCCATGTGCCCGCTGAAGTATGCCTCCTCCTTGACTTGGCAGAGTTTCCTGAGCTGGCTACCGAACCATGAAATATGCAGGGTGTCTGTGATGTAGTAATGGACCTCAGTCCAAAATTGTTGTACTATACTACAAGACCACAAGCAATGGGTGATATCTGCATCAGATAGGGAACACTTAAAGGAATTAGTGTTATAATACACTCAAGTTATGTATCACAGTTTTAGGGTATTATAGGCCCTATGCAGAATCTTATATTGCATTTCAGCAAAAGAGGAGGAAACTAGTTGTGTGATCAACCAGACAGTTAACTTAATTATACTCTGAAACGTGAAATCTGGGAAAGAGTCCGGCCACTTAACCAATCCCATAGTAACCGTGGAGATATCAAGTATTTTTCTAATTTGGTCATATAATACTGAGGTGGACAAAAGCCTACCTTTACGTGAGATTATTAATGCAGTCAGCTTATCAGTTTTGTCAGCAATGGGGAGCATGATTAACAAACTCAAGATGTAGCTATGGGCTTGAAAGTCTAGAAAAAAAGTGGGTGGTGACTTATGTTCGTCATCCAAAAATTGGTATATAAGACGGACGCCCTGTAGGTGCAAACTCCGAAATATCATATCCGCATCTTCCTCCTGAAAGTCCCGGTTATGAACTGGGCTAAACACAATGATTGGGTACTTGCTGAATAGCATATATTACAAGTAGTCTGCTAGGTCATACAGGGGGCATATAGCAAAGGGTTATCTCTAACGTCTTGTGGGAGGGAAAGAAGAGGCGTATGCAATAAAGGTACTAGGGATGTATCCGAGATGAAGGCCTGGTCCAGTTTCTGGTATACAAAATTATACCAGGCAATTGCGTAGTCCTGGATATTAGGGAGGTTAATGCCGCCCCAAACATTAAAGGTTGCTGTAATTTTTGCAATGAGATTCTGGGGCATTTCCTGGCCTCCCTTCCTCATTTTATCCTACCATTTCTCCTCTATAGCCTTCTTCTTCTCACCTTCCCTCTCCACCTCTTTCTCCCTCCATATCTCAGTCTTCTCCTCATCCTCTTGTTCTCCTCATATAACCCTTTATCTTAAAAATAAACAAAAAAAGACAAGCATGTTTAAAACAAAAACTTCACACTACTGAAAAACACTCTCCAGATATGCAAACTGAAACTGACAAGGCCTTAAAAAACAGACAAAGCCTAGAACAAACACATGTTTAAGAACACATTACCAAAAATACTCAACGTTATTTTACCTTACCCACCTATACAAACACCAATCTCACGCCACACCTAACTCCAAAAACTAGCCTCAGTTTGTTTAGGCATCTCCAAGAATACTGTTTGATGACAAATACATTCACAGTAAGGCACTACGCAATTAGTAAAGCAATATACGGTAAATAAAATGTTAGAGCACAATAATTACATCATTAAATTATAAAAATAAAATGTCATAATAATTGTCATTTTAAATTCACAGTTTAGCTGTCTGGCAGTAGAATTGCATGTTAAATTGTGCTGTATAATAGAGAATAAAAGGCCATGTTGTGCTTTTAGGTATCACAGCAATATATGTAGCAGTACACAGTTGCTTAAGAAGCATAAAATTTATATAATGCACTTAAACCTGGTTGGAGAGTTTATCTGGCTGTTTTGGTACGAAAACATTTATAGATGTGAAACAGTACAGCAATCAGCATCAAACAGCAACCAGATTATAACAGATGTAATAACCAGTTGGCTGGCATAGCTACAGCATGGTTGCCAACACCGAGATAAAAATTAGAACTCATGGTCTAGGCGTAACAGCCAAGAGACTCATTATCACTTACAAGAAATACTTACAAGGAATGCTGGAAAGAAGAACGCAGATATTTTTCAAGACTGCACATTTAGCATTACCATATATACATTTATTTTTAGTCATGAACAGAAGATTTACAGTAAATATTTAGAACTCACATGGACTGGGAGCTAATCTGGGATGCAACCCTACTAACACAGAAAGGAATAGATACAGCAGGAAAATAGTATATATGGAGAAGAGGACAACAGAAAAAAAAACATATTATTAACAACTATTTTTCTATACATTATCCCACATCACATGGGGCTTGCAAGGTCTACCACTTAGCACAACTGTATATATATATCTATATATATATATATATATATATATATATATAGATATATATATATATAGATATATAGATAGTGTAGTTGTAGCAAAGTACACACAGACAGCGGCACTCGATGAGTTTTCAAAACGGTGTGTATTGTATCTCTCCAACGTTTCGGGGACTAGCCCCATTGTCAAGGTGCAGGTTCCTGCACCTTGACAAAGGGGCTAGTCTCCGAAACGTTGGAGAGATACAATACACACCGTTTTGAAAACCCATCGAGTGCCGCTGTCTGTGTGTACTTTGCTACAACTACACTACTTATTGGATCCGGAAGGCACCTGGGAATATGCTACTTTGAGTTGGAGTGCCGAGCCTGAAACAAAGTTTATATATATATCCACCTATAAACAATCCATCTATAAAGTCCTTTACACGGATGATGGAAAGTAGTTTGAACACTTCGCGTTTTTCTAAGTTTGTTTGTTAACACATGCTGCCACAATTATATACAGTTATTAATTGCCACTGCATCTGGCGACACATAGATTAATAGTTCAGGCTAACTGTATATACATGGTGCTTTTGGCCACTTCCTGCATTTAATTTTGGCAGGAAGTGGGAGTGTTTGCTAATCAGCACCTGTGTGCTATAAATGGCCAGTGGAGAAGCTGTCTGGTTACACTGCCTTGTGCCTCCAGTCCTTTGGATACTTGCTGTCTTGACAAAGGTCCCTGTTGAGGATCGAAATGTCGACTCCAGCTATGACTGAATAAAAGTTTTTGTGCTTCAACCCTGAAAAATTGCCTATGGTGAGTGCCTGCTTCTACAAAACTGTTATATTTGGGACTTAATTGCCTCTAAAAGTGGTAGCACCGCCGAGTTGAACCAGGAGTATACTGAGTGCGGTATCTCACACCTGCTATATATATATATATATATATATATATATATATATATACCCCCCACTATTCCCTCTGAGTTAGTGAAACTAAAGGACCGGTCACAATTTGATCCACCTATAAACAATCCATCTATAAAGTCCTTTACACGGATGATGGAAAGTAGTTTGAACACTCCAGAGGCTTTAGCACAAAAACGCCATTCTAATCTATCCAGAGGTGAATGGATTGCACTCAAAAACCTGGCGAAGCGAGAGGACATCATTATTCGTACCTCTGATAAGGGGGGCTCTATAGTGATCCAGGATGTAGTAGACTACAAAAGGGAAATTGAGAGACAATTATCAGATGTGTCAGTATATCGTAAATTGAGTGGGGATCCAACCACCTCATTCAAACGTGAGCTTGATAAATTCCTGCATGAGGCAGTTCATGCTGGCATCATTAATACGGATGTTTGCAAATTACTTATGACTGATCATCCCATTAAGCCGCTTCTGTACACACTTCCCAAGGTGCATAAGAGTCTTGTGGATCCCCCTGGTAGACCCATAATCTCGGCCAGTGGTCTATTTTCCACAAGATCTCTATGTACCTTGATACTTACCTTCAACCGTGTGTACAGAAGTCGTCATATGTGCTGCAAGATACTACTGCATTGTTAATAGCATTGCGTGATTTAAAGGGTATCGAGGATGTTCACTTCTTAGCAAGTATAGATGTAGCATCGTTGTATACTTGTATACCGCATGATCAGGGTATAGCAGCAACTCAACGGTTGATCTCGAGCAGCAGTGATTACATTGGTCCAGACATTAACTTTTTTTGCGGGCTCTTGGAGCTAGTTTTAACCCGCAATTATTTCTACTATGATGGGGGTTATTACCTTCAATTGTCTGGGTGTGCTATGGGGGCGTCGTGGCCCCCGCATATGCCAACGCATACATGATAGCAGTTGAACAAGAAATTTTTTTCGCATCATGCAATGTACGGGATAATGTCGTCTACTACTCCCGTTACATTGGTGATATGATTCTGCTGTGGAGGGGTGAGAGATGTCTGTTGGATGAAGTCATTAATAATCAAAATATCAGTGACAGTCCTGTCAAGCTTACCAGTAATATATCGGATACAACTATAGATTTTCTGGATGTGAGAATTAAGCTTGAGGGGTCTGCCATTAGATACAAACAAGGGTTTTTGGATCCACACAGACTCAACTCATTAATTATGATATTTTAAGAAATTAATCTATAAGACCAATACATCGGACTACTTATCACGGTTTTTGTAGTCTGGGATTGGTGGTGCGCCCAACACATTCAGTATTGTGACTGAATAAGAAGGGGTTTGTTTGCAAGGGCAAACTAAAAGACAAATGTGCCTATTTGGGCGCACTCTTTTATATATCAATTATTTGAAATGATTATTCATTTAAGACATCACTTTTATTGGACTCTACACATAAAAAATTCGGAGGCAATTTGTAACTACTTAATTGTACGGTCAAATCCGTAATATACCTCTACTGTCAAAAAATGAAAATGAAAACACAATGTAATTATTCGAGTAGACTCGGATTTGGGTTAGGCTTGGCACCTTTCTATGGAAATTTTCTTCTCATATTATCATTTACTGGCTGCCTTAGTCTGTCACAAATAAGACCGGTCTATAAATTGCACATACTCTTTTTATTTTTATTATTATTGTATATGCATCATATTACATCTTTATAAATTTTTTATTCACAAGTTTTATGTGTTTTTATTAAAAATTCACACCTGGAGGTATCTAGAATCCCGCGTGAAAAAAGTGCTCCCACAACCGGCGGCTCCTGTGTATCTGCTGTTTGTCACCTCGCCTACGTTACCCACCGGCTATTCACCAGAAGTCACCTATCTGGTTACTAGGCTGGCCCTTATTGGCGCTGTTGGAATTGGGCCCCGATGTAAGGGTATATGGGTAACCTCACGGCGATGGTGTCAAATGAGAGTACCAGGTTGGTTGTGTACGGGGGCTAGGGTACAGGTCACTTCTGCTTTCCAATCCAGCTCAGTGTCCTCCCTGGTGCTTTCCAGTATTGCAGGGATGACACCAAAGACTGGATGGATGAGAGAGTGATGGAAAGGGTGGATACCAGTTGCAGAGTGTCAGACCACCAGACATTCAGACTTCTGCTTTCAGGGATCTGTCAAAACATCGAATCCCCGATGAGAGAGTCTTCTGTTGTCAGATGTGTAGCTGACATAGGAGTGTTAAAATAGAGTTAGATAGAAAATTGCCCAATAACCAGATTGCCTGGAAATATTAATAGGAGATTAATTGAGTATGCTAGTGGTTATCTGGCACCCTTCGTGTAGAGATTTCCTGCACCACAGTGGGTGTTATGTCTCTTAGGTATCCTTTCACGACAGATGGCTGTGGAAATATATATATGTCCACTGCTCAGAAACAATGTTAGGTAGTTAAGCATACATCTCTCTGTTATTATTTACAAATCAATGTCTATTAGGCGAGAAGATCGCACATGGGGTTGCTAGCCACAAATCGTATGGTGTGTACGGAATATCCGTTATTCAAACTACTCCAGTGAGTAGTACTGAAATCCTTGTTTGTCTATTCAAGTTTCATACACATCTTTTAAGCCAAGGGTGATTTATTCATTAACCATTGAGTAGTGCATACCATACATCCATTCATGGTCTAGCAATCAATTATACTGGCAAATGAAATATGTACATAGGTTTTGGAGTTCTTATTTCTTTCTAGTCAGAGTCAATACGACCCGCATAAAGGTGTCCTAATGTTTGTAACAAGACACTATTAGTTTGTTCACACTGTTCCAATGCGCACATTTCACAGCTAATTACAATTTCTTGTCTACTGCGTTTTAGGTGCAGTCAGTCTCAGTATAATAGACACATCATTTGGATATTATCACTACCAGGTCGACAACATCCCATTCATTATTCTGCCATCATAACTTGAATGAGACAAGAAGACAAGTGAAGCAACCCACGCTGCTCTTAAATTCCCATGTGCGATCAAAATCGCCAATTCCCTCTATAGGTCTATCAGACATTGTTTATGCTCCATTGGTAACATCACTATATTATATAATAAATCTCTCTGGCAAATGGTTTATGTATGGGCGTCTAAATGCTGGTTCATAGAATGCCTTTCTGACAAATAAGACCCTGCTCAAGGCTGGCAGTAATTAGTGAACATAAACACGCGGGGAGGCATAGATACGTAATAAAGTGTATACATTACACCAATATGCGAAAAAAATAGCATAAATGGAGAGGAGTGACTTTTGTATACTGCACCCGGGTAAATGGCTTAATTACAGGGCAGCATGGACCGCTCGTCAGCTCCGTACGAGCTGCGGCGGGTGTTACCTTCCCGGAGCTGTGGATGTCTCAGGCCTGATTCTCCACTGTGTTGTACTCGCTCCGTTCGTCTCGTGCTGCTCCCGGGTGTTGTGAGCGGTGGCTGGAAACGCGTTTCGCCGGTCGGCTTTCTCAATCCGCCAGTTCTGTCAAGCTTACCAGTAATATATCGGATACAACTATAGATTTTCTGGATGTGAGAATTAAGCTTGAGGGGTCTGCCATTAGAACCACTCTATTTGTCAAACCTACCGACAGAAATGTGTTGTTACCCCCATCCAGCTTTCATCCGGCATCAGTCCATAAAGGTTTACCGTTCTCACAATTTTTACGGGTGAGAAGAATCTGTAATAGTGATGAGGAGCTAGAGCTGCAGTTGGATCTGATGATCCATAAATTCATGCAGAGAGGGTATGAACGCAAGGAACTGGAAAAGGTTAAATATAGAGTTATGCGCAGACCAAGGGATAGTACCCTAGTTCAAAAGCCTAAAAAAAGCATGGCGAACACTATTGTGTGGCCTAACAGATTTAACACATCAAGTAACCTTGCCAGAGATGCCCTAAAAAATTATTGGCCCATAGTGACCACAGACTCGTCCCTTACCGCCCTTAAGAATAAGAAGATTATGACCAGCTATTCAAATGGTAAAAATCTGAGGGACTATGTGATCCATGCAGATGTTACCGATTTGGGGAAACAACTGTCCACTCCCTTCTGGGGCTCTGCTAAGCCAGGCTGTTTTAAATGCACAGGGTGCGTAACCTGTGGGTATATGATGACAGGCAGTACCATCAAACACCCCACTGAGACTAAAACTTTTAAGATTCATCATCGCCTGGGTTGTGCCTCCATGTTCGTGGTATATGTTCTTTTCTGCCCGTGTGGAAAACCATACGTGGGCAAAACTGATTGCCAGTTCAAAGTCAGGATGGCACAGCATAGGATGCCGATACGGGCTGCCATCCTGGCTGGGACTAGCAATCAGCCAGTAGCCAGGCATTATGCTGAAATGGGACACTCACCTACAGCATTTAAACACATGGTGGTGGATCATGTCCCCCCATTAAGCCATGGTGGCAATAGATCAAAAATACTGCTACAAAAAGAGGCAAAATGGATCTTTTTATTAAATGCATTAAGCCCAGCTGGCCTTAATGAAACTATGGGGTTACAGTGTTTCCTATGAAGTGCTCTGTTGTAACTTTAACTTGCTTGTCATTAACTAAGCAATGTATATTTGTATACATTGCTTAGTTAATGACAAATCTGTATATTTGCCAGTACGTTACTAATAGATACAATGTATTTTTTTCCCTTAAGCAAAATGGTGTCTTCTGTAATGCACGGGGTGTGCCTCCTGAGCGCGAGTGTGACGGGGCTCCGTTTCCGGCGCCAGGAGGATGTTTGGTGAAGGGGAGCACTACAAGAGGAGGTGAGTTGTATTATACTGTATTGCTGCCCTGACGAAAATACCATAAAGAGTATTGAAATGTTGGCGTCTACAGGCGTCTGCTTGTGATTTATTTGACTGAGTGCCGCCGCATCCACACTCTGTATTGGTGTTCTTGGTCTGCTTCAAGAACGCCGCACGGAAGGCACCAGGATTGTTCTTACTTGTATGCAGTGAGTGCCGGTTCCCTATTCAACATATATATATATATATATATATATATATATATATATATATATATATATATATATATGAGACAGAACTGTACACCAGCAACATCAGATTTGGTATGAAAAGAAGATTTTTATATAGGCATATTAAAGTGCATAGTGACAAAAAATTCTCATAAAGAGGAGGCCGTACAAAAAAGTAAAGATACTTAGCAGCATGTATGGCAGAGTATAATCCGGTCCTCCTCCATTAGGGTCATTGGCACGACAAGCCTGTTTCGGTGCTAAGAGGCACCTTAGTCATATGCTACCTGACCAGTGTACAAGGTGCCTCTTAGCACCGAAACAGGCTTGTCGTGCCAATGACCCTAATGGAGGAGGACCGGATTACACTCTGCCATACATGCTGCTAAGTATCTTTACTTTTTTGTACGGCCTCCTCTTTATGAGAATTTTTTGTCACTATGCACTTTAATATGCCTATATAAAAATCATTTTTTTTCATACCAAATCTGATGTTGCTGGCGTACAGTTCTGTCTCCTACATTACTCCATGTTTCTGGGCCTGAGCACTCAGTTGCTGACCAAGTTTGTGATGTGCGACCACCCCTCTGTAAATATATATAAATATATATAAATATATATATATATATATATATATATATATATATAGTCGATAGCAATAAGGCAGCAGTCATGGATTTCTGATGAAATAATTTGCACATTTATTGCAATCAAATGTGATCCGACATGTTTTGGGGGGCTGCATGCCCATCCTCAGGGAACAGTGATATATTGTGGCAAACAGATGAAAATTTACGTAGTTGAAACGCTTCTCCACATTGCGCACTTTGCGCTTATGGTTGCTAACAACATTCCCAGCCCCAGTAATCTCCTCCCCCATTTTCCGCTTATGTAGCATATTAGTGCATGCATTATCTTTCCCAATATAGCGGTTAAAAAGGGGCACAATGGCTATGATAAGGGCAGAATTGTATTAATTGGAAAAGCCCACTAAAAATGCATCCTATGGTAGAGCCAACGTCACCTTTCATCTCCTACTCACCCTCCTCCTCCTCTGTGGACTCCTCATCCTCATCTTGGCCTCCAGTCTACCTCAGAGATGTATGCCTCCTCCTGCTCCTCCTCATGCTGTATGGCAAACAGGGACTTCTGTGACCCGCTGTAGCTGGGTGCAGCCAGTGTCAGACTGGGGCATGAAGGGCCCACTGAGGCCCATGTTCAAGGGTATGACTAGTCTCCTGAGGGGGGTGTGGTCAGCCACCACTTTGGTTTGTCTAACCATAAGAGAGGGAATTGTCTGGGCCACTTTATAATAGTGCATGCATGATAATGTTCCAGATTAATAACTGCAATACCCTCTAGAAAATAAACCATTGAGCTGTGCAGTATAAGTTAACACATTTTTTATTGTATAATTCAAGTTCACAATCTGAAACTTAATCTTTAAAGGAGAAGGTGGGCCCACAGACAGTGGGGCCCACTGAGGGTTTCCCCTGTACCCCTGTGGCCCAGTCCAACCTTGGTTGCAGCAATAGGCTCCTTCTCCTCCTGCTGGGGCTGCTCCTCCTCCCTGGCACCACACTGGCTCTGTCACTGCTGGTCTCTTTCCTGCTCTCCTGTCCATTCTGCTCTCCTCCCTACTTTTCAAAAGGTCAAAATGGTGCCAGACTCCTTTATATAGAGTGTGTAATGCATATTCTAGGTGACTTAAGTGGGCCAATAGATGTGGGTGTTGTATTGTTTGGTAAGGTAGTCAGTGGCGTAACAATAGCAGCGCAGCCCCCGCGGTCGTGGGGGGGGGGCGCTGTTCATGTGGGGGCGCTGTTCATGTGGGGGCGCCGGGGGGCTGCGGTGCTATAGTAATGCCCCCCCCCCAATCCCCATTGTCTTAACTGTAGATTGTAGCTGCACTGCGCCCCTCAACCAGTACTTTGACAGGTGCCTCTTAAATATTTGGGGGGTCGCCCACATGTCCTCCTTGTTCCAGCGCAGCATATATATATATATTTGCACACACACACACATACAGTGCGTGTATGTGTGTAATACATATTATCACTATAAAATAATTTAGTTGCAAATGATTACAAAATAATGCAACAGTATATAGTTATAATTAATCATATATATATTATTAATGTTTTATATAGCTGGTTATTTAATCAGCTATACTGTGAGTAATTTATTTAGACCTTGTTACTTAATAAATATTTATTTAATGTGATGTATATATTCAATCAAGTTATGCATACAATAATTGGCTCTGTCACAGATGGTCATTTTGCATATATTATTAATACAATTTTAGAAAATCTGCAAAATCAGGGAAGTTTATGCTTCATCTCAGTATCACAACAAGATGTTGCTTAATATATTTTTGTGTACAATTCCTATATACTACTTTGACGTGGAACATTCATTAATGCTGACACGGTCCATTAAATACATGTTTATTGTAATAAATTGTGTCTTTCCTTCTTGGAGAGTGGAATAAGCATAAGAAAGTTAATTTACTGTTATAACATATTGTAATCAGGGGCACATTAAGAGAGGAGTAGGCCCATGTGCAGTGTCCTCCATTTGGGCCCCCTCCTCCTTGCTGGCCGCCTCAACCAGCTGTGCAGTGCGATAGTATCTGAGCACTAGCGCACTCCGACTCTACTGCGCATGCACTGAACTCCCAAAAATTAGGTGACAGACATTTTTTCATGATTACAGCAGCACTGCGACCTTTAATGTGGGACTATGGAAGGGAAGGATTAAAAATGGGTGCTGTGGGTTCATGTGCCCCCAACCCCCCACCGCCCCGTGGGACTCAGAGGCCTGTGTGCACCGCGTGCAATGCACCCATTCTAAATACGCCACTGATTGTAATATTGTGCTAGTGACAATAAAATGATGAGTCAAAATTTTGAAAATAACTTATGAGACATTTTGCTAATACTTAATTCTATAATTCTATATAAGTATATTTTCTTCCTTTTATGTTCTCTTAACGACATATTTTCTGAATATCTATCAAAATCTACTGCTGTACATAAACATGGTAAGTCTAAAAAATGTTATCATTTTAAAACAGTATATCAAGGTGTGAAAGGGATGTGATGAAACAAGTTACTCTGACCTACAGTAATGTTTTTATAGTTTCAACTCAATAAATTTTGATTTAAATTTATAGCTCATGCTGCAGATCAAATTTTTTTCAGTTGATATCCTCAAAACCTTTGCTTAACTGTAAGGTGTTTGGATGGTTCTTTCAGTAATATCTGCCCATGCAGACTATTGAAGTATCTAAATAGCAAAATAGAGCTAATTGTAACCAAAAGAATTTGACATAAGAATGTGTGTATAAAATGGCATAGCAAAAAAGGGTTGGGATCATTTGGTCTACAGTATGTTGGTCGACAAGCATTAGGTCGACACCATTAGGTCGACATGGGGAAAGGTCAACATGGCTCTGGGTCGACATGGTCAAGGTCAACATGGGTTTAGGTCGACAGGACATTAGGTAGACACAAGCATTAAGGCGACAGTGTCTAAGTCGACAGTCAAAAGGTCAACATGTTCCTCTATCCCTCTGTGTCCTCATACGTCTAGATGGTGAAAACTACTAACCTTATATATGGTCCCTATGTTCATATCAAGGATTCTTTCTTGTACGGAAAAGCCCTCTATTACTATGTTTAACACATGATGTTAAATTGTCTTCGGAACCCCTGGAGTGCTTTACAGTGATGCTATCTTTTTACTTGTTAGTAACAGGAGCTTAACCATCATCCCTTGATCTGATTTATCTGTCTTCCAGTCATTTTTGCTAGACTTAAGGCCCATACACACTGGGGGACTTTGAGCTGAAAGTCGCTCAATACAGCAGGTTTGAGCTGCTTTCAGCTCAAAGCCGCCCAGTGTGTATGGCCCGGCGACGAACGGTGAGCGCTGCTGCGCGCTCCCGCAACATCGCCGGGAAAGCCGTTCATCTGCTGGTTATACCAGCAGATGAGCGGCTTTCAGGATGGCTTTGCATAGCGTTCCACTATGCAACGCCGTCCTTCCCACCTCTGTCGGTGCCGGGCAGGGGGAAAGCCGCTCAGTGTGTATGCACTGAGCTGCTTTCCCCGCAGTGATGAACGCTATCAATGCTGTCCATACATGCTGGGCATAGTCGCCCAGTGTGTATGGACCTTAGTTTAATATACCACAAAGCATAAGAGCTTCAATAGTGAATGTAAGCATTGAATAAAATGGTATTTTGTACAAATCTATTTATAATTAATAAATATTTATTTTACTATGCACAGTAATATGTAATTGATGATAAACTGGATGTATAGTTATTACAAAAATACAAAGCAGAAATCCCTCAAGTTAGCCTTATTCTGTCTTAGTCGTCATCCTACTGTATTTTTGTTTCTTTGGAAGTCAAATGTTAGATTATTGAGGCTTCATTAAGTGCTAGAAGTTGGGTCTGCACTTCTTTCTTTTTGAAATATCATAAATGAAACTATGTAAAGTCTTTGTTTTCTTCACTTCCTGAAGTCCCTGATTTTAGTGACAGTTTCTGTATATATTTGTATCCCTATGTGACTCTGCCAGGTTCTTTGTATAAAATAATTGCTTTAGACTCAGCAAGACATACACCGTAAATATATTTTTCTTTATGCAAACCTGGCAGTTCTTTGTTATTTTAAAATGTGTACATTGTTTTCCAAGAATACTTTCTTTTTTTAATTTTATGGGATTCAAATATGCAGACAGCTGGATTCTGTCCATGATCTTATCCATTCAAAGAACATGTGCAGCATTTAGAATGGTAACTTGTGAATTAAACACATTACTAAGAAAAAACAATGTGTTACCTGGAGAAATATTTTAATATATTCAGTATAACTTCAGTAAACAATGAGCTTTTGTGTTTTTCAACACATTTTTTTACATTTAATTTTAAGGATTATAAAAGGTATTTAATCCTTACCAAATCATTTTTAAAATGATGATCAACTATATATTTTTAGATTATATTAAATGAGAGAGAGTCAGGTGGAAAAAATACACATTATGCCACCACAAATATAAAACACACACACACATACACAGGTAAATTTACTAAAACCCCATTCTCACTGCAGGCTAATTCCCGGGTAGCATGTCGACCCAGAAATTTGCCTTTTGACACATGGTTTTTTGCAGTGTGACCGGGTTGCATACCCGGATCTCATACACAAGTAAAACCCTTCTTTTTACCCGTGTTTGAGATCCGGATATGCAGACATGGGTTGACCCGTTCTCACTGCATAAAAACCCGTGTTAAAAGGCAAATTACTGCGTAGAACCCTGGAATTTGCCATGCAGTGAGAACGGTGGTCCCTCCCTGCAGTACCCCGCATTTTAATGCCGGGTAAAATCTGTGTATTTCTCACTCGCAGTGAGAACACGGTATAAGATGGGAGTTCTATGAAGATGAGATGTTTCCCATAGCAACTAATCAAATTCTATCTATTATCTTCTAGAATGGTGCTAAATAAATTAGAAGTAGAGTCTGATTGGTTGCTATGTTAAATTTAGGTTCTTGTGTAGTTTCACGGCGCCAGAGACATGACATGGGAGACAATCAGAGGAAGTGCTGTGAGGTCTCCTTCAGAGCAAGGTACAGAGGGACAAAAACAGGCTTTCCATGCGGTGTATATATATTTTCTCCCTATTAGAGCTTTCAGATTATCAGCCTGTAGTTTATTTGAACTAGTCAGTGACATAATACATATGTATAATCTACATGCAAGGATTTGCTGCTAATATTGCCAGTGACTCTGTGGACTGTAAGCTTATGCTGCCTTTACTCTGGCAGTGTAAAATTCTCCTGTGCAGTTTTCAGCCAGTAATGACAAGAGGGAGAGGGCCCCCCTGTCTGAAGTGACCCGGGCCCCCTGAAGGCTTAATACGGCCCTGGTGCAGATATAGTGTTAAATTAGGGTGAGCTACTTTGTTTCTGTGCAGGGTAAATGCTGCCTGCTTTATCTTTCTGTGGGTTGAAGCAATATCTTGCAAGTGCACTGCCTCCCTAGTCTGTATAGGTAGAGACATAATTTTGTGGGTGCCGGACAGCTTCCTGACAGTCGGGATTCCGACAGTCATTACCCCGATGTCGGGATTCAGACTGTCAAAACCCCAACACTTGGGGTCCCGATGGCCACCGGCTATTCTCCCTCGTGGGGGTTCACTACCCCCATAGAGGGAGAATAGACAGCGTGGCGAGCACAGTGAGCCTGCAAGGTGCTTTGTTGCACTTGCCCCGCTGTCTGAGTCCGGCCAGTCGGGATCCTGACGTCAGGCTAATGACTGTCAGGATCCCAACTGTCGGGACCATATACCACACCCTAAATTTGTCTCCTGGACCAGTCCTGGATTCTAACTAAATTATGAGCAATATGATTCATGTGGTAATAGTGTCAAGTGGGAAGATTATCTTCATATCTGTGTCATGTAACACCTACTGTATCACACTCAATATACACACCCATCTTCCCATGCAGCTTCCCCTCTCTGAACTCAGCTGTGTAGCTTGCCTTGATTCTTCCTGCCAACCTTACATGTTGTAACTCCAGTGCTGCAATGCTTGGTCGAGCTTGGTTCCAGGTTGCGGGGGCTGCACTGTGAACCTATTGAGTGGAACTGGCAAGCCATCTTCACCAGACTGGGTAGCTGCCCAGAGCTCCCTG
This sequence comes from Crinia signifera, assembly GCF_055691185.1. Classification (NCBI taxonomy): domain Eukaryota; kingdom Metazoa; phylum Chordata; class Amphibia; order Anura; family Myobatrachidae; genus Crinia; species Crinia signifera. The sequence goes on along the minus strand of NC_139220.1, from coordinate 164,349,895 downwards.
ATTCTAGAGGACTTTGGACAGGGGTGAGTTAGTGCCTCTGGAGCAGGCAGAGAATGCTGCCCGATTATTCTTATATGAATTACATACAATCAGAGTGACCATACAACATTCTCTACATGCCTCTATAGCCAGACAGAATGGCTGTCAGCATGCTAATTGGTAGCTGGAGCTACCCAACAATCTGAGGGGCAGATGTATGAAGCGAATGGAGGAGAAATGATAAAGTGCCTGGTACTTTATCACTGGCCAATCAGCTCCTAACAGTTAAGGTACAGGCTGGGGTTAAAAAGGGACTGTTAGGAGTTGATTGGCCGGTGATAAAGTACCAGGCACTTTATCACTTCTACTCCCTTATCACTTCTTCATACATCTACCCCAAAATGCTGTCAGCCATTCACTGTTTTCACTGCATGTGAGCATGTGCAGAGTTTACACAGACTGCAGGAAGAGTAAGTTATGAATCTATCTGTGGCTAGATAGATAGATAGATAGATAGATAGATAGATAGATAGATAGATAGATAGATAGATAGATAGATAGATAGATAGATACGTTATTTACTTATTGACAGTTCATGTTATTATTATTATTATTATTATTATTATTATTATATTACCCAAACTGAATATCACTTTTTATCCATGTGAATATGTGCAACTGAGTGTCTATATAAGTTGGGTGATTTTTTTAGGTAAATAAAAGAAGAAAAAACATTAAAGAGCAGTTATCATCAAATTGTTGAAATTCAGTTCCATTACAGCAGTGCTATTAATGAAGATGAAACTATTGTAACATTGCTAAAGACAGAATTATATAGCTGTAAGTTACAGAAAACTAGCCTTAGCAGAAATATATGAGTATACATGGTATATGCATGTAAAGTCTACTAGTCTGTGTAATCTTGCAGAATAAAAAAGAATATCTCAATACTTGACAAATAAATAACCAATTTTAGTTATTTAAAGTCTCCCACTAAATAATGTATGCCATGAATGACAGCAGAAGACTAATGGTGAAGACCAGAAGGTGATTTAAAAGACTGAAATGATACAATCTTAATTTATTTTGCACTTTGTATGTTAATGACTGAATTTAAAATTTAATTATGGTGGCATGAAGTATGAGGAGCAACAAATAAGTAAACATCACATACATGAGTAAGGCTGGCAATAGTATTTAAGGTGTATTGAAGCAAGGAAAAGTGAGAGATTGATACCCAATGTATCTGTTGCAATGTTAGCTAAATGACATACAAATTCAACTTCATATAGGCTATATTCTGAATATTTTTTTTAATTGGTTATGGTCTAAAACATGACTTAACTAGAATGTTATAAAATATTGGAAATAATATTAACAGATTCCTGTCAGTAATTCAACTGCTAAAATGCCTCATCTAGCTATTTTAAGGTTATTTTTGCCATAGATGATGGAACAAAATTCCATTTACTATTCTAAACCCCATGCAGAGTATGATAGTGCAATGGTGACATAAATAAACAATAATAATAGCTTGCGGTCAACTGTAGGGAAATGTAAATTTGATGACATGTTCTTGTATAGGAACATTTCTTTTTTTTTTAGAAAATTCTTTTTATTAGCATTTCTGCAATTATAAACAAAAATAAAAGAAAACAGTATATTTGAGAGTACAATGTTTCCCAAATGTTAAGGGCAAACGTCTTGGCCCAAGGAAAGGGGGTCAAAAGAGTAGGGTGATATCCACTTGGTGCTCGGGTTTCAAGTGCACAGGGATTTCTCCTTTTGAGAGGATGGTCTGTAATGAGCTACAGGTCATCCTGTGCGAAAGATATAAGACATACTGACCATAATAATAAAAAGCCTGTACTAAATGGTTGTAAGAGAGTGAGTGGAATCATTCTTGACAAAGGGATAATGACTTATCCGATAATAAAAAATTATTAAACATTGTAGTAATATACAAGTAATGACGAACAAAACAAACAGACATACAAACAAAGGGTAGACCAATAGGGTAGGTGGGGGAAAGGGGCAAGGAGGACCTCTAGCTAAGTCCCGACAATAAACATTACATACATACATTGTAATACGCCAGTGTATATACAAATTAACAGAATAGATTTAATTAGGATCTAGTAGGATTAGTGAGACACCATACGGTATTTTTGAAAATGTTGTTGATTTGAGACTGAACCTCCGGATCAAGACTTTTTATGAATAATCCCCACTTATTATAAAAGGAGAGCGCACCCTTGCCACCACAGGCACCAGCAGTTTTTCTATCAAAATATAGTAATTGTATAAGTTTGCTTTGGACTTCGTTGACTGTTGGTGAGGATTTTGATGACCAATGTGTAAGTGTGATCTTTTTTAGCAATAGTTATTATTGTCAGAATTGATATCAACAAGGAAGGATTATGGCCCAGATTCCAGGATGTAAAGTTAGCAAATAGGCAGGCGACAGGGTCTAGGGACACATGTAACTGAAATGTACGATTGATATAATAGATGAGTTTATTCCAAAATCATTTAACATAGCCACATTCCCAGAAGCAATGGAAATACGAGGCTGAGGTGATGTTACATTTGGGATAGTGCCCAAGGTATAGGGACATTTATATATAAGTAGATTTGTGAATGTAAGTAGCTGTTTCATGAGGCAAATTGTATTTTAAATCCATTGCTATTTTGTTGTATCTTTTCTAACATTAAAGAATATATCCTATTTTATTAAGATGTTAAAAACATGGTCTCTAATAAATACAGTGACTTGCTTGCTTGCTATATTTAACTTCATTGTTAATGTTTATTGTCATAGTTTCCCACGAAATGTTGTTTTACTAAAATGTTTTACTAAAGCTTTATATAATATTCAGTTCTACAGACCAATCACCATACTAATGAATTCGGAATACTGTTGGCTACCAACACCAACTTGCTTAAATGTTTGGTGGATCAACTGGACTTCAATATGGTGCAAAACTTTCCATTTCAAGCATTATTTCAGCTTTAAAACTCCATATTTATTGGTTCCTATGCCTAATTTTTCTAGTCAAAGTTCCCTGTAAATTCCCTGCAGTAAAGTGCTGTGGTAATACTGTACATACCATGAAAGCTAACAAAGTCAAATAAGGGAGGGGGGGAGTTCAAAATTAATTGAAGGGAAATGTTTTCCTGGGCAGAATCATATTGCACTGTAATCAGGAAAAATATCATGTAAGTGGAAACAGTATTCTTTCTTGTGGTCAGATTTCCCTGTAAAAGGGAAAAAAACACTAAGTGGGAAAATTGCCAAGCCAGCCAACAGCTTTTTTGAGAAGTATTATTGTCTGAAATCATTGCTCATTCTGCCTGACCAACTAATTAGTTCATTATCATTCTATGTTTACTTGTTTTACGGTTATTGTTAATGTGGTAGAAACCAACTAAATTTGTTGAACATATCTGCTGGACTCACAAATCTTAGGGCCCAGTACACATGTTTTAGTACTACCCACCCCAGGAAATACAAAGATGAAATAAGGAAAAATACAAAGTTTGTTGATTACAAAATACAAACATTAATTAAATTACTGATTTTACACAGCTAATTATAAAAGTCTTCTTCATTTCACAGAAGAATATACCACACAATACACTAGTTTTATATAGTATGACTTTCTGTGCCCCCTGTTCACATGGAGCCACACTGTGTCTACATTTAACATTGTATGCCACACTGTGACACAAGATCACACTGCGCCCCTAGTTCACATTTTATGCCACACTGTGCCCCTCAAAAAACACTGTATGCCACACTGTATGTCCAGCTTACATTATATGACATGATCTGCCCCAGTTTGACTATAAAGACAAGATTATGCTAAGGTAAAAATTGGATAGGGTGAAGGGCCAGGTGCTGATGGGGATTAGACCCATATTGAGTGGTGCATATGTTTTGTGTATGAAAAGGTTACAATGCAGAGACTACAGACCAAAATAAAAAGTTCATATAAAGGTACTAAGAACATTAGAAGAGAAGAGCATTATAGTGAGTGGGGGACAAACAGAAAATGTTGAAACAGGCAGTTAGAAGGTTACAAGATGGGGAGTTCAGCAATTGCATGAGATAGTTGAAGCAGGCTTATAATGATGTGTGTGAGAGCCAGGGAATAAGAGATGCACAGGCTGGGCTATTGAGGGCAGAAGGCATGATTAGTCAGAGATGCCAGAGTTAGCTGGACTTTGCATAAGCAACATGAAGAAGCTCGGGATGGTCCCACAACTGCATCTGCTCCTCATGGTAGAGGGTACCTTAATGGCACCAGATAACATGTGAGGCACCAGCAGGCCCAGCAGCAGCCTGAATAGTACACTGATACACTGATATACTCTGTCTAAGGGCATTTCCAGAGGCAGAGAGAGTCTCAAGGAACCTGGAGCACTGTTCATATGTATTGACTAACACAGATGTTTAAATATTTTAATGTTAAAAAATTGATAAAATAAGCATTTCAAGATTAATCATGTGTGGAATGGGCCATACATGTTGTATATACTTATAACTATAGGTGAATACTGATTTGTTTAGCATATATTTAACATTTTTCCAAGAAAAAATAGATTGAATTACCTTCCACAACATGTTATTGATTCATGAGATTGATCATTTTAAGGATCAGTTAAGTAATATAAATTGTAATAGTAACCAATGAAATACTGGCTACCTTCATATTAACAGATTATATTATTTAAGATGTTTCTAGATAACTACTTGTTATCTTTAAAGGATAATTAATCACATTACACTGAACTGAAAAATGTGTATAAGATTAGGAACAAGCACATTAAGCAGAGAAAATTAGCATTCTGAAAACAAAGCAAGTTAGATAGGTTCTTAAGAACATCCTAGGAATTAAATTGTATGCAAAGTCACTGCAACTAAATGACTATCTATCTTAAAATCACCATACTAAGCACTGATATTCAAGAACACTTTAATTTATAAGACAAGTGTGCGCTGCAGTGTAAAGTAACTGCAGCCGCACCTTTAGTGAGTTTGTATACAGTATATGGGCATGTTATCCATTTGGATGCAGTCCATCATCATTATTACCATCATCGCGCAATTTACCCCAGGATTATAGAACCTACAACTCAATCCCCACCAGATAACTGCATATGAGATATATCAGTTTGTGACTACACACCCATTTGGACACACCTGCACTACCGCTGTTGATGTCGCCACACCTGTTCCAGCAGTGACAGAATTATAGTGGCTGCATGGTTGCATGAGCTATAGGAACTGGGGGTCTTCTCTAATTTCCTTTCATACACTCTATGGCCCTTATTCTGCTTCGTGCGGTAACGGCCGCATGCGGCCGTTCCGCCGATGTTTTCGGTCTGCGCATGTGCAGAGGCTACTCTGCGCATGTGCAGCCGAATTCGCCGTACACGTATTTTGTCCGCCGCAAAGGGGGTGGATAGGGGCGTGAGGGGCTACGAAGCCTCATTTGCATATGCATACGCCCCGCGTTTCATGGGCGTTCCCATGCAAACGCGGGGCGTACGCATGCTAATGAGGCTATGACGCGTGGGTACAGGGCGGGCATCTGACATCGCCGGATGTCAGCTGCCCGCCCCCATACAAGATTTCACACGGACAAGTGTCCGTGTGGTCTTGTGTAGCGGGACCTGGTGGAGCGTGCGGCCCTGCATTCGATGTTCGGCGACCATCGAATGCAGGGGCTGTTCCCACCATGGAGGAGGCGTATCCCCGTACACATTCATGCGGATCGCCACATGTCCGCGTACGGACGGCCGTGGCGATCCGTATGGAAGGCGGGGATTCGCCTGGTGCGGTCAGAGCCGCATATGCGGCTCCGGCCGCACCGATCAGAATAAGGGCCTATGTGCTTTCCTCCAGCATGGTCAGAAAGTGCACAATCTGCTCTTATGCTGCAGCAGTGGATCTGTGAGGTTACATAGTTACATAGTAGGTAAGGCTGAAAAAAGACTTGCGTCCATCTAGTTCAACCTGGTATAGATATCCATTGCTGATTTGGTTGGTTCTGGTATTTTACAGACAAATTATATTTCTTATTTGTACCCATGGATGTTTTTCTCCAGTAAATGTTTGTCCAACTTTGCCTTGAACGCATTTAATGAGCCAGCCGTTACCACCTCCCCGGGAAGAGAGTTCCAGAGTTTGACTGTTCTGACCGTAAAGAAATTCTTTCTACTAGCTGAATGAAATCTTTTTTCTTCTAATCTATACTCATGCCCTCGCGTCCTAGATTCCTTTCTAGTAGAAAATAGGGTGTGTGACAGTTCCTTATATTGGCCCTTGATATACTTGTACATGTTGAGCATGTCCCCCCTTAAACGTCTCTTTTCTAATGTAAATAGTCCCAAATTGCTTAATCTCTCCCCGTAGCTTAAATTCTCCATTCCCCTAATAAGCTTTGTTGCTCGCCTTTGGACTTTTTCTAATTCTATGATGTCCTTTTTATAGTGTGGGGCCCAGAACTGTACTCCGTACTCTAGGTGAGGTCTCACCAATGCTTTATATAGTGGCATAATTACCCTTGAGTCCCTAGTTTCCATTCCCCTCTTAATACATGCCAGAATTTTGTTGGCCTTTTTTGTAGCTACATTACAATGGGCACTACATCCTAGATTGCTGTCTATTTGGACTCCTAGATCCTTTTCAAGTATGGAATTACCCAGTTCCTCTCCACTAAGGTTGTAACTTGCACACTGGTTGTGTCTCCCAAGGTGCATAACCTTACATTTATCTACATTGAACCTCATCTTCCATTTTTTTGCCCAGGTTATAGCTGTATTTCTGGACCTATAATTTATTTAATTTTATATTTCAAAGGAGATATATTTTATAGGAAGATTATCCAAATCACATTAGCTGTTACTGCGTGTTATGTACAGACTCAGGGAATGGGCACCAACTGGAACCGGAGCAGACAGACTTCAGTCACCAAACTGTGCCATTCCGTAGCTTGTAGAGTCCGATCCAGGGGGTGCCTGTGACATCTGTCACCAGAGAGACAGGGAGGGAGAGGTTACATCCTCCCTGTATTGTCCAGGGATGTAGAAAAACTGGAATGGTCCATACGGGAAGGCTGTAATCTCTCCTTCCCCGTCTTTCTGGTGACAGGTGTCACAGACACCCTCTGGTTGGGACACCCCCAGGACTGGCACCCCTCACTATAATATCCAGATCTGCAGTTTGATGAATGGAGCCTGTATGGTCCGGTGTTCCGGGGTCACCCTTTTGTTCGGGACACCCACTGTTTCTCCCTTTCATTCATTCCCTGGCATCACTCATTTCATCCCCTGTTACCCGTTAAATGGGGTCACCCACTGTCTCCCCCATCACCCCCATCAGTCATTCCCTGGCATCACCCACTTACTCCCTCATCATCCATTCCTTGAAGTCTCCCACTGTCTCCCCTTGGCACCTATTCCCTGTAACCCAATCACTTTCTCCAACAATCAACAATTTCCTGGGGTCACCCACTATCTCCCCTATCAACCATTTCCTCCCTTGTCACCCATTACCTGAGTTCACTCACTGTCTCCCCCTGTCACCCATTCCCTAGGGCAGGGGTAGCCAACTTCAGTCCATGAGAGCTACCAACAATAAAGTTTTCCATGTCTTCTCACAGAATCAAAAGTGAAGTATTTAGCTCCACCTGGGGATCTTTTAAAATGTGTTAGCCAGTGACCCATTGTCACCCATTTATTAAGGTCACTCCCTGTCTCCCCTGTCATCCATTCCTTGGCATTACCAACTGTCTCCCATTGTCACCCATTCCCTGGTGTCATCAATTTCCTTTCTGTCACTCTCTGCTACTCACTGTCACCTACTGCCTCTCCATTTCCCAATTCTGTATCTCTCTCATCCACTGCCTCACCCGCTGCCTCTGCCCTTCATCACTATTTCCAAGGCATCACCCTCTCCCTATCATTTGTATTCCAAAATTCCATTGAAGCCACACCCCTTTTTGTGAGACTAGGCATGCCCTTTTCTAGGTGCATATGTACCTATGGTGCACGGTAATACATCTCCCCTCTGCCACTGTCATGGAGATCCCCTGACTTTTTGTTCTGAATCCACCTCTGTGTATAGTGGAGAACAGTTTGCTTCCTTTAATCCTGCCATGGTCTAACATAAATGGTAGATGTAACCCACGCTATATTACTTTAGAAACGTGGGCTGCTAGATTGCAATACATGCCTTCACCCAAACTATTTTAGTTGAATAGATATTTAGGACCAAGTCTCACTAGGTGAGACAGGACCAGGGGCGCTTGACAAGAGTGGTTTTGCCTAGCTGCTACTTCAAAACAGGATTGTCAATCCTGTATGATAGGCTATAAAAAGGAGAGAGATTAAGCAGCGCTGAAAAAATAATGTAAAATTGGATTGGTTGATCTATCACAAAATAAGTTTAACCCCTTCCCGACATATGACGTACATTTACGTCATATGTCGGTTGCGGGGGAATCAAGCCAGCTCACGGAGTGAGCTGGCTTGAAAGAGAGCAGGTAATGGCTGCATATTACAGCCAGGTCCCTGCTCTCACGGCCACGAGCGGCGAGTTCGCCGATCGTGGCCGTTTAACCCTTTAAGCACCGCGGGCAAAGCGACCGCAGTGCTTAAATAGCTGATCGGAGGGGGGGCGCCCCCCTCCGGCGCCGATCGGGGCCCCCCGCAGCGAGATCGGAGGGTGCCGATCGGTTGCCATGGTAGCCAGGGGTCTAATGTAGACCCCTGTGCTGGCCGTGTCTGCATACCTATCATATCCTGCCTGAGGCAGGATGTAATAGGAAGTGCATAAAATCACTACGTTCAGCCATAGAGCTCTATGGCTGAACCTAGTACAGGCGATCGCGCCCCCTAGTGGTCAAGTACACTAGGGGGCCTTGTAGGAAAAGTAAAAAAAAAAAAAGTTTAAAAATAAAAAAAAAATAAAAAAATATTAAAAGTTCAAATCACCCCCCTTTCCCCATTTCCCAAATAAAAATAAATAAAAAATAAAAAAAATAAACATATTTGGTATCGCCGCGTTCCTAAAAGTCCGATCTATTAAAATATAACATTAGTTATCCCCCACGGTTAAAGGCGTAAACGGAAAATAATCCCCAACGCCAAAACTACGTTTTTTGGTCGCATCGCCTACCCAAAAAAAAATTGCTAAAAGAGATCAGAAAGTCGCCCATATCCCATAATGGTATTAATTAAAAAGTACACTTCAGCCCGCAAAAAATGAGCCCTCACCCAGGTCCGTAGGTGGAAAAATAAAAAAGTTATAAGCCGCAGAACATGGCGACGCGACGCAAATTCGAAAAACCGTAACATTTTCTATTTTTTTTTTTAGTGGTAAAATGTAACGAAAACTATATAAGTTTGGTATCACCGGAATCGTAACGACCCATAGAATAAAGATAACCCATCATTTTAAACGAAATATGAACTTCAAAAAAACCGTAACCAGCGCAAAATTGTGGAATGGCGTTTTTTTTTTTTTTTTACCCCACATTGAATTATTTCCTGATTCCCCAGAATATTATACGGTATAGTAAATGGTACCATTACAAAGTACAACTTGTCCCGCAAAAAGAAAAGCCCTCATGTGTCTATATAGCCGGAAAATTAAAAAAGTTACGCTTATTTGAACGCAAGGAGGAAAAAAAAAAAAAAATTACCATAAAAGGCAATGTCGGGAAGGGGTTAATATTGGTAAGCTAATAAAAATGAAAATAATATAGCATGCATACATAATAAAAACAATCACAATATGGCATAAAATATGTTTGTGTATTCCTCACCAACCAGCATAAAAAGGTGTACTGGAGAGTCCTATTTAAGGGGTCCATATACTGTATAGTAAGTTCCCAAATAATCATCTAGAGGGAGAACAAGAGTTGCAGATTCTTTGCATGGAGTGGCCCAGGTTGGCACAAATAACCACCTCCTACTGCAAGTTCTTTATAACTGATGGTACAGTATGTTCTCGACATTCAGCTACAAAGTGTTCATTGTTCCTGTATTTGGTACTGGGATATGCCTGCTTAATACTGGATGTGGGATCATTACCATCAAGACTGCTTCAATGAACTATCCGCCAATTCCCAGGCACAAACATGCAGCTACGTGTCTAAATTTTAGTCAGCCGGCAGGGTGACTAGGGACAGATATGGCAAACTGCTATAAAGACGGGGTATGCGTCAAAATGTTAGTCAGCCAGCAGGGTGACTAGGGACAGACATACGGCGAACTGCTATAAAGATGGGGTGCGTGTATATTATTTGGCATATCTTTATTTACCTTCATGTATTGCTCCTGTAGAATTTGGATGATGGCATTACATTTCTCAGGTATTATTAGTCCCAGAGCTTGAGAGGATATACAGTAGCGTTGCCACCAGTCTCTGCTCAGCTGAAATAGGCCTCCTAAAATAGGTGTCCTCATTTTGGATTAAAGGGGTAACTAGTGTCAGAAGCTCCAAGAAGGTAGGGTCATCCATACGAAGATAATTCCTGAAGTCATCAGGGTTGTTCTCCCATCTCTCCTGTACCAATGGCATATGGGAGAAGGCGTCTCGCCTCAGAAGCCAGTCTCTGGTCCAGCAGCTGCGATTCTTGCTCCTCTTTTTTTATAGACTGCAATGTTGTGGCCATAGCAGCAAGAATGCAAGCACGAACCTTTCTGTTCCTCAAGCTCATGATGAAAGTGGTAGAAAACAAACAGAATGAATGAACGAACGAACGAACGAACGTACATGTTCTCTGCACAGCCAGCACTGATGTAAAAGGAAATCACTTTTGTTTAGGTTCTGTACTCACGCCTCTTTGTTTAGGTATGCCCTTAACCCATCCCATTATGATAATATTGTTTATATATGATGTGTCAATAGCCCAAATTGAGAGAGTGTGTACGGTGGTACAATCTTTTTCTTGTGACTGTTTCGTCTGGAGTAAATTGGCCGTCGGAAGAAAAATTGTACAGGTGTGTACGCGCGTATCGGCTGGTGTTTGTGGATGGTCGGTCGCGTGTATGGTCGATCCAACGCTCGCAGATATTCACGTGTCTAGGAATATAATATAAAAACAGGAATATAAAATCAGGAATATAATAGGAATATAAAATCAAATTAGAACCCAATACCAAAATATAGATTATGGGGGAAATTTACTAAGAATACGAATACAACAAATTGTATTCGTATTCTTGGTACGAATGAATACAACTGCATACGTCGTATGCAAAGTCGTGTTCCGGAGGGGAATTTACAAAGCAGTCATATACGACTGCTTTGTAATGAATACCTACAGGCAGTCTGCACGGATCAGTCCGATCCGTGCAGGCTGCAAGGTGTAAAATTTTTTTAAAATAAATAAATAAAAAAACAGCGTGGGCCCCCCCCCCCCCCACAGCTGTAACCAGCACCAGGCTGAAAGAACCGGGGCCGGTAGTTAAAAATCAGGGAACCCGACAAATAGGGGTTCCTCAATTTTTAACAACTAGCCCCAGGCTTCAGGTCTGGGGCTGGTTCCCAAAATACGGGGGACAAAATGAGTAGGGGTCCCCCATATTTTAAGAACCAGCCCCAGGCCAAACCAGCCAGCAGGGTAATGCCACAGCCGGAGGTAGACTTTTTATACAAAGCATTAACCCCCTGACCGGTCAGCCAGGCCAGGGGCCCTGGGGGAGTGGGGACCCACCCAATAAAGGGGGTGCCCCCCTCCAGGACTTACCTGACCAGGCTGAAGCCTGGTGCTGTCCCCGGTGGCCCTATGCGGTGGCCACCGGGCTGATTGAGTGTAAAAAAAATGATTAAAAAACTATTGTTTTAAACTGTGCAACTATGAGTCCCAGCAAGCCTCCCCGCAGTGAATTGTAGGTAATAAGCGCTCAAGTTATAGTTGGCGTGGGTCCTTTAAATAAGACTATGAGAAGGTCTAACTGAAGTATAAAGGGAGCTGCAGTCTATCGGGTGGGTCCTAGACACCTTGTTAAGTACAGTTTAGAGAAGAGAATTGGATAAACTGCGCTCGGTACTTATGTATTATCTGGCTCCCATGTTAAATGCACCCCATTTTTTCATACCCCTACTATCCAACTACGCATGGAGTTGAATTTATATAGTGTGGCGAGCACAGCGAGCCACTGTGCCCAAAGCGTGGTGAGCGCAGCAAACCCCGCGAGGGGCCGTGGTCTCATAAGAAAAACGGGAGCCCAGATATTACATAAGTACCCTGCGCTCACCTGTGATGCACTTATGGTATGTGTGAAAATGCAGTATGTAGATAGATCAAATGAGTAGATGAATAATAAAGATTGAGAGATGGTATACAGATAAAATTCAAAGAGAATTTATTGATCAAAATAAAGGTTATGTTGTAGTGGGAAAATGTATGGAGTCCTGGTATTTCAGGAATAGGCCAGCGGGGTATCACTCCACAAGGCCTATTTATGAGGTATAAGTATGACCTATGTAGGTCCCTTTAATCTATAGGTCCCTTAATAGGAACCTATGTACCTGTGTGGGTGATCGCAGCGGTCTGTCAGGGCAAGGGGATAAGGGAATGCGCTTTGGCAATGTTATTAGTCCACAGCAATGTGAGGTGAAAGAGTCCCGTGGATCTTTGTAAAGTCTCGTAATAAAAGTGCTGCAGAGGATTTAAGGAATGGGGAGGTAATTGTTCAGTGCCGTGTGGTATTAAATGTTGCCGGCATGGAGGGCAGTGAGCGGCATCCCGCTGTGTGCTCTTACCGGATCGATGTTAAAAGGTTCTGCCGCCTTGCTGTATCTGTTGTTTGTAGCACTGGTGAACGTACAGCAAAGCCTCCCCCGCAAGCTGGGTCTTGGAGAACCAAAAGTCCCAGCCTGCGGGGCATTAAAGGGCCCGCTGGCACTTGTAGTTCCACAGTAAAAAAATAGTGAAATAAATACACACTGACACACAATAAAACTTTAATTCATCCAAAGCCCATACATACTGATACTTACCTATCTTGATCCCATAGGTAGGTCCCTGGCTCTTGGTCCGGTGCCTTGTCCTGCTCCATGTCGGTGGTCGGCTCCATGTCGGCGGCGTCTGTGTCGGCGGCGTCCATCCGGGTCCGAAGAAATCCATGGGGGACCTGTGGAAGATAATCCTACTCACCCAGGTCCTCCATGGAAGATCTGAAGTTTTGATCCGACGTAGTCCTGGTCTTCTGTCACCTTCTGTGACACGCCGGCGACACCATCAGTTTCCCGCATCAGACTGTCAGAGAGGCGCAGAGATCCTTCATCTTCCGCGCCTCTCCATAGAATAATTCTATTGGCCACTAGGCGGCCAATCAGGAGCCGACTTTCTCAGGGAAATTTATAGGGAAATCTCAATATTAAATTATATTGAATATCAACCTTCTAATAGGGTGTATGGTCATAATTGTCCCTGTGTTTGCAAAGATAGTTGAATCATCTTTGCAGCCTGACCTTTTTCCTGAACAACCAAAGAAAGCAAATGTTAAACCACTTCTTAAAAAGAATAGAGAAATACAGGTGCAATCATGCACTGACCACCTCACATTTGGAAATTCCTGCTCCTAAAAGCAAACCTGAGAGTTGCTAAACCACAGAGATGAACCTTCACTTTAAGAAAAATTAACACATAAGAACGCATATGTTTGTACAAATTATCAACATTTTTAATTTTCTTTAAAACCCTATTTTAGACCTTGACAGCATGACCATCGACAAACCAGATTCAAACCTTAAATTTTCAATTTCAATTCAAGGAAATATTATTGAGAATCTTAACTAGAAACCCACCTGTCAACCCATGATACTTCAGTTATGATCCATTCTAGTGAAAGTTCAGGAGAAGTCATAGAACCAAAATCAGTCATGGTATGCATGCTGAACGATCTTCTAATGGAAAGAGAAGGGGGTGACTGTTCAGTCTAAATCATTCTGGATCTCTATCCTGCATTTATCATATAGCATTTAAATTTATATTTAACTAATTAATAGTCATGCTTAGTTCTATGAGCCTTATTCTAATTCACTCCTAGAGGCTAATTCCTTCTTAGCTGGACAAAACCATGTGCACTGCAGGGGGGCAGGTGTAACAGGTGCAGATAGAATTAGATTTGGTGAGTTATTTTGTTTCTGTGCATGGAAAATACGGACTGCTTTATTTTCACACTGCAATATAGATCTCATTTTGAAGAAAAACCCCACCCAAATCTAATTGTCTCTGCACATGTTACATCTGCCCCACCTGCAGTGCACATGGTTTTGTCCAGATAAGAAGGAATTTGCCTTTAAGAGTGAAATAGAACAAGGCCCTATATACCCATGCTAAGCAATGATATACACAATACTTCTCACTGAAATAAACTAAGGCTTCTCATTGTGCAACATGGCTGTACAGTAGTGCCCACATACATTTCTGTGCTATTTGTGTGGTCTATGAAATGGTATCTATGTTTCACCTGAAGTGCTTGAAGCCTAATTCTTCTAGTTCCTTGGTATTATAACTGGGTTGTGGGGTTTCTGACCAGTAGCTCAGCCAGCAAGACATTACACAGGGGCAGAGGTAGATAGCACAATGGATCACTTTTCTAGTCCCAGGAAAGTAATAAAGATCATTATCTGTGTTTAACTTTAATTAGGATTGTGAAAGAAAACAGTACAGTGCCACAACTACAGGAATTGCCAATTAGTCCCTAAGATGACAACTGCATAAGTGCCTGTTTTATTTAGTCATTGGAATGTTGCTTTCGTACTGTACCTTCAGTCATGCCATTTAAGGAAGAAGGGTGGGTATTTTATGTAATAAAAAAATGCAAGTGCCCTTCATAGTGACGTCATCCCTCACATGTTAGAATGGAGACTCCCTTTATCCTCAGCAGATGCTGGCAGTGGTGTGAGGAGTGGACAAACAAGAGCTTCCAAGTTTAGGGCCATCTTACTATTTTGGCATACTGTGTAGATGCCCATTGATCCACAATTCCAGGGGGCCTTTTGAGCAGGGGTGGGCTGAGCCAGAGAGCATCTGCCTCCCTGGCTGATGCCTATGGAGCTTCATGGGAGGCAGGAAGATAATGCTAAAAAAAGGGTAGGTACTAGAAGTACCAGATGGGGGTCGATACTTAACACCAGCGCTAATGAAAAGAGACAAATACACTTCCCTCAGAATTAGGTAACGTTCCTCTTCTCCACAAGTAAATAGCCTGGGTTTAAACAATCCGTTACTCGATCATCACTGCATGCGTCCAATCCCATATAGGTATCCAAATTCCCTCATAAGAAGAAATAGAAATATATGGTGCAGTACAGACTAATTTATTAGGACACAAATTAACATACAATGTATAAAAACATCCAGGTGATATGTAGAAAGGGTGGAATTTACCGCAGGGGGTGGAGAACCTGATCGAACTGGTTCTCAAATGGGCATGTATGCGGCGATCTGAACCCGGGTCGGTCACAGCAGACAGTCCCACAAGCAGGCAAAAGTTCCCTTCTTTAATGTCCCCTGGTCCGGATGGCAACACAGCTACTCCAACGCGTTTCGGACACTACCAGTGTCCTTTTTCAAGGAGTGTAGCTGTGTGAATAGGAGCAGTCTATTTAAAGGGTGATCAATTAGTGAAAACCGTCAGAATTCGTGTAAACTTCCGGTATCGGAAACTCTCTTCCGGCTAGGTGACACGCATAGCGCTGCGTGGACTTCCGGTATCGGCAGTTTGTTTCCTGCTTGGTGACACGCAAGCGTCATTACGTGTATCACGCTCTGATGTTCCTCCGAACCCGCTTCCGGTGAACGCAGACGGAGCGGTGTGCTTGTATTTGGAGACCGACTAACTCCATTTCATAGGATTTGGGTTCCCGTCATAAGCTTGACTGACGGAGAAGTTTTCAGCATTTAACCCATTCCAAGACTGGGGAAGTCATACAGAGCGTGTCGCCATATTAGTGCTTCAATTAGGTGTTTAAGTGGCCGGAATTAGCCTTCACTAGAAATATACAAAAAATGTGTAAAACATATGTGGTTAAGATCCATAAGTTAAAAACAGACGGTGAACTGGTCAAAATGAAAAATACATATTAAAATATAAATATGTAAAAATTTCTGAATAGATGGAATAACAAGGAGGTAGTAAACAATTTGATATGACACATGATAGAAAACATGATAAAATGTTGAAAAATGCCACAGAACCTGTATATTAAAAAACAATTAATATTAAAAAACAATTTAAAACGCCAGAGAGAAAAAATTCATAAAAACCATTTGACCTCAAAATCCGAATTGAGGCCATTAGGTTTGAGAGTGTCAAATTTATATATGCATCTCATCTCCTCTTTCGCTAAGCAGGTACCCGGATTTTTGTTTCTGGGGCCAGTGTGTGCAATTTTAATGCCGAAAAATCTGACAATGGCTGATGCAGATGATTTATGAAAAATTTTAAAATGTTGGGATAGGGAGTGAGACTCCAAGCCCTTCTTAATATTGTTTAAATGTTCGCTGAGTCTCGTTTTAAAAGGACGTGATGTCCTGCCGATATAGAACTTGTGGCATGTGCACTCAATCCCGTATACTATATTGCTGGTGTTGCAAGTGATAAAATCACTGAGTATATGTTTAACACCATTAATGGACAGTTCAGAGATTTTACTGATTCCATTACTGCTGACTTCCCTGCAGGCCTTACATAAACCACATCTGTGGAAACCTTTGGTGAGGATTCTTCCAGGACGTTTCGGTATAGGGAGGGCACTGCTGACGATCTTAGTCCTGATGTTCGGTGCACGGCGGTATATAAAATTTGGTTGACTCGGTAAATGTTCACCCAAGATGGGGTCCTGTCTCAAGATTTTCCAGTTCTTTCTGAAGGAGGATTCTATGCTCTTATATTGGGCATTATAGCCTGTAATGAATGACATTTTAAAATCTTTTTTTGATGGTTCATCTTCAAATGCTTTTGTGTCAAGAAGATCATTCCTTTCTACTTCTTCTACTTCATTCACCAAAGAGGTAATTCTCTCTGTATCGTATCCACTGGAGATGAATTTATTGGCCATAGCCCCAGCCTGTTCCTTGTATGTATCAATGTTGGTACAATTGCGTCGAACCCTTTTCAACTGTCCCCCAGGGATAGCATTCAGCCAGTTTTGATGGTGGCAACTTGTGCGGTGGATGTATGAATGTGTATCCGTGGGTTTAGAAAACGTTTTGGTTTCCCATTGGTTCACGCCTTTGCTGATGGTGATGTCAAGAAAGTCTACCGTTGACTGACTCTTATTAAAAGTTAACTCGATATTGCAGTCATTAGTATTTAAAAACATACAAAAATTATTAAGAGCTTCCTCCTCTCCCCTCCAAAAGAATAAAATATCGTCGATATAACGTACCCATGACACCAGGCCCACCCCGACATCAGGCCAACACTCCACATGGGACTGCTCCCACTTGCCCATGAAGATGTTGGCATAACTCGGGGCGAACCTGGTGCCCATGGCCGTCCCAACCTTTTGCATATAAAATCCCGATTCAAAAGTAAAATAATTATTGGTTAAAATAAACTCCACGGCTTTCAATAGAAATTCCTGAAGATCTAATTCTAAAGTGCTCCTGCTGAGATAATGACGTACTGCCTGTATCCCGATCTGATGGTCAATGATCGTATAAAGTGACTTCACATCTGCAGTCACTATCCATATATTATCTTCACAGGGAATGTTCTTCAGGGCATTCAATAGATCTTTGGTATCCCTCAGGTGCGACTTATTCGTGAGGACCAGCGGCTGTAAATAAAAGTCAATGAACTCGGATAAGTTCGCTGTGATGGAGTTAGTTCCAGAAACTATAGGTCTACCTGGAGGGTGAGTCAGGTTTTTGTGAATCTTCGGTAGAAGATATATCACTGGCACAGTAGGTTCGTCATTCAGAAGAAACTTCACCTCTGATTCTTTTAGGATTCCTTTTTGTTTGTAATCTACTAAAAGAGTGGTCAATTCCTTGAATATACGGTCGGTGGGATCTGTGCGAATTTTCGAGTAGGTCTCCGTATCACTAATCTGTTTGAGGACCTCATTGGTATACCATTCTCTACTCATAATAACTATGCCCCCCCCTTTGTCTGCCGGTTTCACGACAATCTCCTTGTTCTCTCGTAGAGATTTGAGGGCATTCCTTTCATTCAGAGTTAAATTATATTTTACCCCACGGGGGTTGATTTTTTTGATGTCAGCTTGGACTAATTGGGCAAATGTCTCAATGTAGTTGCCCTTGATATGGGTGGGGTAAAACACTGATTTAGGTCGAAATTTATTTATTTCAGGGGCTTCGTTAGAGACTTCTTCTGGTTCTTTTTGGATAAAGAACTTTTTAATGCATAACTTTCGTATAAATTTGTGGACATCGACGAACGTATCGAATTTATTGATATTCGTGGTGGGAGCGTACTTGAGTCCCTTATTTAGGACTGATAATTCAAAGGGATTTAAATTATAAGAACTGAGATTAAATATTTTGGTGAGTCCTACCTCTGGGATAATCTTAATTGAGGTTTTCTTTTTTGTCCTACATTTTTTTGATCGTTTTTTCTGGGTTTTATTGACTCTTTTCTTACGTTTATGAATCCCTGCCCTTTTACCTCGTTTAGTTGGTGCAATGAGGATGGCTAGTGGTTTATTTTTGTCCGTCCTATGTCCTCTCCTAAAAAATGAACCCTGTTCAAATCTCTCCTCAAAGGGAGATATCTATTCTGTATAGATATAGGTGACACTATTTGATTCCTTGGTGACTCCCTCCCTCTGGGATTTTCTCGATAAATGGGCCTAGGTGAGTCATATTGGCGTTTTGACCTGGACCCTTCTCGAAATGATCTATCTGTTTTACTAAATCTATCAAGATTAAAATTCCTCCGGTCCCCGTCACCCCCTCTGGGTCTATTAGATGTCTGACCTCTCCAGTTATCATTTACAGGGACGTTGTATTTAGTTCTCTGATTCCATTGTGAATCCCTATATCTGGAATCTCTCTGTGGACTTCGATAATATCTGTCCCTTACGTCCCTATTTAGTTGTTGATCTCTAGTAAATGTTCTTTTTTTATTTTTATATAACTTTTTAGTGGACACTGTGGGAGATGGCGCTTCAGGTGGCTCCTCTGTTTCCCTTGACTCTCTGACATCTCTCAAAAATTTCCTGACCTTTCTATCAATCAAACTATTTTCAATTTTCCTCAAGTTGCCCATAATCCTAGTTTCACTATCTTTAAACTCCTGATTATCGACAAATGGTTGTATTAATTCTTTAGATTTATTAATCTCAGTTTCTAATCTTTTTAGTTCATTTTTTCGTTCCTCAATTATGAGATTTATCAATCTAAAAGAACAGTCCTCCGTTATTTTCTCCCATTTCTCTGAGAATCCCTCACTCGCACTTTGGAATGAGGCTGTTTTATTAATCACGAGGCCCTTTGGAATAACGTGGTAGGAGAGATATTTTTCCAAAGTTACAGTCTCCCACCAAATTTTCATCTCTTTAATCAGAGTATGTTCTAAATCCTTCATTATGGTGTCGAGGCTTACATCTAATATCTCAATCCTCTCTTCATTTTTGAACAAATTTTCCAATAAAGTACTTCTGCGATCTCTATAGGAGAACATATTGCTGCAAAGACACGGTGTCCAATTTGAGAATCAGGAAGAAAAATGGACAAATAGACAAAATGATCTCAATCTGGACTCACAAGTCCTGCGCAACTGGTGAAAGTCTTGATATATTGAACAGCTGCTAGTGTAGAGTACACATGCCCCCTATTCGCCTCTTCCCAGTGGCGACTGAACAGTAGCAAAAAAAGGGTAGGTACTAGAAGTACCAGATGGGGGTCGATACTTAACACCAGCGCTAATGAAAAGAGACAAATACACTTCCCTCAGAATTAGATAACGTTCCTCTTCTCCACAAGTAAATAGCCTGGGTTTAAACAATCCGTTACTCGATCATCACTGCATGCGTCCAATCCCATATAGGTATCCAAATTCCCTCATAAGAAGAAATAGAAATATATGGTGCAGTACAGACTAATTTATTAGGACACAAATTAACATACAATGTATAAAAACATCCAGGTGATATGTAGAAAGGGTGGAATTTACCGCAGGGGGTGGAGAACCTGATCGAACTGGTTCTCAAATGGGCATGTATGCGGCGATCTGAACCCGGGTCGGTCACAGCAGACAGTCCCACAAGCAGGCAAAAGTTCCCTTCTTTAATGTCCCCTGGTCCGGATGGCAACACAGCTACTCCAACGCGTTTCGGACACTACCAGTGTCCTTTTTCAAGGAGTGTAGCTGTGTGAATAGGAGCAGTCTATTTAAAGGGTGATCAATTAGTGAAAACCGTCAGAATTCGTGTAAACTTCCGGTATCGGAAACTCTCTTCCGGCTAGGTGACACGCATAGCGCTGCGTGGACTTCCGGTATCGGCAGTTTGTTTCCTGCTTGGTGACACGCAAGCGTCATTACGTGTATCACGCTCTGATGTTCCTCCGAACCCGCTTCCGGTGAACGCAGACGGAGCGGTGTGCTTGTATTTGGAGACCGACTAACTCCATTTCATAGGATTTGGGTTCCCGTCATAAGCTTGACTGACGGAGAAGTTTTCAGCATTTAACCCATTCCAAGACTGGGGAAGTCATACAGAGCGTGTCGCCATATTAGTGCTTCAATTAGGTGTTTAAGTGGCCGGAATTAGCCTTCACTAGAAATATACAAAAAATGTGTAAAACATATGTGGTTAAGCATAACCAATAAGAACAGCATTACCTAACTGCCTCCAGCCATCAGCCAAACAATGAATGGCGGTTAGCATCTGATCAGTGGATGATTGGCCCAATACAGATAGAGCCAGGCTCATCTTGACTAAGTTGCTGCACCTAGGCGCAGAAAATGCTTCCTTTCATCTATTGTTCTCAGCTGCAATACAATAGAGAGAACAATACAGCAAGGGGATTAACAGGGGATTAGTGTGACTGGTCTTTTTCAATTAATCCTATTAAAGGCCAAGAAGAAAGAGGCTGCATCTGTACATTCCTTTACCCTGTCCACGATATGTCTCTTATATAGGTGTTAATACTATAGTATAACAATATTGTATACAGTATTAAATGCAGCGTAACACACAGAAAATAGCTTGTATTCCATTACTACAAACAACATTGAATAATGTCACGCTGATTAAATCCCCAAAGCCTTATATTTGCGGCTAAGTATATTCAATATTTTTCCTTCACAAATGATCTATAACTGCCCTTATGACATAAACTACTTTGATCATCATATACTTATATTGCATTAGATTCATTTAATACGACAAATGGGAAGTCACTATTGTCCATATTTAATTACATGACCTAAATACAAGTATTAACTAATGGACCTTACACATATGAACCGTGTTTTATCTTTAGCGTGTCACTTCCTTTCCTTAAAATAGCATTCAAATATATTATTTATATGTAAACAAAATGTCTCTTAGCATCTTCCCCCTTGAGTTTACATTATTCATACATTTTAAGATGCAATTCTCTTTTCAAGATCTCATACATATATTAATGAACTTGGCATGAGTAGAAAGAATACAGAATACAGTGCGCAATACCTATAAAAAATACGTTGGTTTTCGCTATAAAAAGCATCTGAGGGTAGACATGAGATGGGCTAGTGTAAATCAGACACTTTCTCAAATGCAGCATGTTTGTTTTAAAAAAAAATGGTTTATGCAGCTCCTTAAATTTCACACGGCATATGTTTACTTAAATGAGATATTACAGACCATTATTAATTATTTCTTAGCTACTTCTCTATGCAACAACCTTTGATCCATCAACAAGTCAGGAAAATTCTTTATTTTTCTCCTTGTAATTAACAAGGGAGTCAGTACGGCATTATTTATAAAGTAAACTAAATTCAGTTATTGTTTTAGGATGAAGCTTAACCACTTGCCTGGTGTGGAGGGCTGGCTCTAGACAATTTGGCCCACCTACTAAAATTTCAATAGTTGTACTCATCCCAAAAAAAGGGCGTGGTGTTGCTGCAATGGGTGTAGTCTGGTTGCAATGGGTGTGGCCTTGCAGGAAAGGATTACCTTACACCTGGGGTAGCCAACCCTAGTCCTCGAGAGCTACCAACAGTGCATGTTTTGCAGGTCTCCTCACAGAATCACTAGTGAGCTAATTAGCTCCATCTGTGTATCTTTTAAAATGTGTCAGTGATTAATGAGTGCAGCTGTGCAGCAGCTAGGTTGTCTTGAAAATGTGCACTGTTGGTAGCTCTCGAGGGCTAGGGTTGGCTACCACTGCCTTACACTGACACAATAGTGCCACTTACATCATATCATGCCCCACAGAGTAATGCCCATTGCACAGGGCCAGATTAACAATGGGGTTAATGGAGCTCTAGGCCTCTAAAAAAATTAGGCACATGATCATCAGCTAGTCACATGGTTGGAAATAAATCCTAAGTAGATAATTGCATTTCTATTTTCCACATAAAATGATGCAATTTCTGTACTTTTAGATAATAAGGGAGACATTTGGGCTTATAGTTTATGGTTATTACATGCCTACATGGCATTGGCCTCACCTCCTCCACTTCTCATAATAGGTCCTTGAATATTTTTAGCTCCAGGTGCATGCGGCCCTTAACCCGGCCCTGCCCTTGTACCACACAGTAATGCTCCTAGCACATATGATGCCCCCACAGTAATGCCCTGGGTCCCATAAACCTATTATACCTCACACAGTAATACTGCTCCATGCTTATTATGCCACATTGCCACAGTAACTTATTTTTGTCAATGGGTTCTCCTGCCACAGTACCTGCTTGTTGATAGGGAGTTCCCTGCCACAGTACCTGCTCATTGTCAGGGAGTTCACCTGCCACAGTCAGCTCATCCACCACCACCAAAGGGGTATAGATCAATAGGTCACCAGCATGTTGGTCTACAGTCATTAGGTCAACACCATTAGGTCGACATGGATTTAGGTTGAGATGAGTCTAGGTCGACATGCAGGAAGGACGACATGAGTTTAGGGTTGGTCGACAGGGTCATTAGGTCAACAGGGCTATTAGGTCGACATGGAGGTAGGTCAATATTGAAAAGGTTGACAAGGGTTTTTTCACATTCTTTTTGTACCGATTGTCGACACAGTCAGCATGGACATGTTTCAGGCATGGTGAGTCGCTATACTCGGCACACTATTTTATTCTCCCACTACGCCCTAGTGGATGGTAGGGTATGAAATACCGCCTGTCAGCACATGTCGGCTCAAAAAAATTTGTGAAAAACCCCATGTTGACCTTTTGACTGTCGACCTAACCCAGGTTGACCTAGATTCATGTCGACCTTCCTGCATGTCGACCTAGACTTGTGTCGATCTAATGGTGTCCATCTAAGGACTGTTGACCAACATGCTGGTGACCCAATGACCGTATCCCCACCAAAGTCCTGCATTATTTTTTGAGCCACTATTAAATGGCCCTCCCGAAATGGCCACTGCCTCCTCTATCAATCTGACTCCTCTGAGACAAACTTTAGAATCTGAAATCCTTGCAGCCCTCAAAGAAAACCATAGGGGCTATGGCTGGTTTTGAAAATGGAGGGACTGAGATATAGAGATATCTGCTGTGGTCCTTTGGATATATTGAAGTGATATTTGCACTTATCACCCCCCCCCCCCCCCCAAATCATGTGTTTGTTGGGTACTGTATTTGACAAATTTCTTTCTTAGGCCCCTTAACATCTACGAACTCAGCATTCCAATACTAACCAACCCCAAACAACCAACACATACATTGTGCCTCAGTATATAATTTCCCAGTTTGCTCTCCTGCCTCCTCAGCTCTAAACTCTTTTATACAGGATTCTTTTAAAGAAATTGCACGCAAAAAAAAAAAAAAAATACTTAACATGCTTATTTTTGCTGTTTTGAGTTGATGGTGGCTTTAGGACAGCAATTTAGCCTCACAAGGTACTTTGATTAGTTTTCAGAGGTGGGTCTAACCTTTGTAGCACGGAACAGCCAAGCAGTGACCCGAATTGTAGCTGAATCTCTGTGAAGAATGTATGGGTCTCACTGGGCTATATGCCGGTTATTAGTAAAGTACTGACCCCTAGAGCCACAGTGAGACCCCAGTGCAAAGCAGGACAGAAGTGAAACAGATATCCAGTGTCGGACTGGGGCATGAAGGGCCCACCAGGAAAATGCACCCACAGAGGGGCATGGTCATTTACTGGAAGGGGTGTGGCCATCCGATAAGAGAGGAGTGGATACTCTGCTATGTTTTGTTGTGAAAAACAGAAGCAAGTAGCAGCACTCAGCAGATTTCCCAAATATAAATATATTTCAGTGCATCAGCTTAAGCTGACGTTGGGGTTGCAATGCCCCAAAACTACAAGTACAAGGTACACAAGTGGAAGGAAAAGAATATCAAACAATCTTACCCTTAGCCTGCTATTAATAGTTACAGTACTTTGAATTCAACTTACAAGTTGGGACTGTGGAATGGAGACTACTGGACAGGTCAGTCTGCTGGCATTGGGCATTTTTCCCTCAGCTGCAGCCCTCTCTCTTCCTCCACCAGCCCAGCTAGCCCAGAACAGGTGGCCCGAGTAAAAAGAGCATGCACAGGCGGGCGCATGGGTGGGTAGGCACACGGGCACAATGATGTATGTGCAGTATGACATCATCACTTCACACTGCACGCACCCAGTGATCACAAAAACCTAAAAAAATTGTGGATCCTTGGGACTCCTCACTTACAAAAATTGGGGTCCTACCTGACCTTTTCTGGGTCCCAACAGAATAAAGCCTCGTCTCTCCTTCCCCGAAAGCATGGCACATACAGAAGCCTCCTCTCCTTAACCTGGCATATACCCCGAGTGGGCACAAGCCTATCTTTTTTTCTGGTAAGTACACACAGACTTGGATGCCTCTCACTGTGGATATTGTGGGTGATTGGGAAGAGTATAAATTGGCCCACTCACATAAAGCAAGATAGACATACAGTATAGTAGAAAAGACAATCTGCAAATAGGGACAGTGCTTGCCGAAGGCACATACCAAAAATTTAGGGCATGGCTTTGTGGGGATGGGCATGGCCACATTATAGTACTAATTCACATTACACCACACATTAGTGCCACTTATACACACTGTGCCAGGATAACGCACACTGTTATGTCCATTATGCATTATGCCACACACCGTTATGCCCATTACGCATTATGCCACACACAGTTATGCCCATTATGCATTATACCACACTGTTTTGCCCATTACACCACAAACCATTATGTCCATTACACATTACGCTGCAGTGAGAAGCGCTGACAGGCCCCTGCCATCAAACAGAGGTCAGCGGCATCGTAATAAGCTGCTGTCACTTGGCGCAGGACGGCTAAAGTACTGTTGCTGCCCTCCCGGCTCCCACGCTGCTCCCTGTGGGTCACACTGTTGCTGCCAATCTCTGGTGCCAGGGGGCCAATCCAGATGAGGCATGGCTGGGGGGGATCCACCGAGTGGATGAACAGCAGCATCCATGTGAGTGAAAGCGCCGCGGTCTCCGTGACCCAGCACTCATGACACGGCGGTGGCTGTGGTTATAGTTGTGGGTGGTTCCCGGCAGGCATTAGGGGGTTCATGTGAACACCCAGCACCCCCTGTGTGTGCGCCTATGCTGACTGCCCGGCGGCATCAACACTAGGGCTGCGTCAAGCCCTGCCCCCCTAAACAAGTGGCGTGGTCAAAAACCATTGGGTCCCACCGGGGAATCCCCCGGTTCCCTGCCAGGCCAGTCTGAGCCTGCAGATATCTCTTTACTGTGTTCATGTATTCCTGTAACTGTCCTGCTTCCAGTAGTTTACATAAGAAAGCCCGGCAGGCCTTGTGTGGATTGTGCATTTGTTCTTTAAACCAGTGATAGTCTAGCTTGTAGCAGCATCTGTAAAAAGGAAGGGGGCAAGGAAATTTGTTACACGTTACAGTAATGAACCAGTATAAATATAGTTTGTCATTGCTTGCTTTTGGCTATGAAAGGTAATAGCAAATACAGAAATCTACTTGTCATGCTCTGTGCTCATGCACCTTTGTGAATCTTGGAATAAAGCATACTGAGAAATCATACATAAAGCTGTCTGTATGAAATAATAGATTTTGTTTTCGGTTCAAATCGGAGGGATACAGTAGGTGCTGTGATTAGCATGAAGCCATGGCTCCCCAGCACTTCTTTGTAGTTTGCTCATCTTTTAAAACAATTTATTTACTAACACTGGAAAATAGAATTAAGTGGACTTCTTTCCACTCATTACTTTCAAGCTGAATGTGCTGGAAGAAATCTGGAACAATTTTCAACTAAAGGTTGCATTTAGTCTATAATATACAGTAGTACAAGTTACCTTGTAACAGAACTACAGTAACAATGGCAAATATACATATGTATTCAGGATGGGATTACCTGGGGCCCTACTCCTTCCTCTATAGATAAGGTTCAAGACATTTGCATTTGACATATACATTATACATATGTTGCATGATACTGCACAGGACTAAGGTATATTTTCTATGGGATAAATACAGATGACCTTCTCCTTCCATTTCTCACTCTTGTACCTCTCACTCACTCTTTATACCTCTCACACTATCCTCACATTTCTCAGTCCTGTATTTTTGACTCGCTCTTTCACCCTTTATACCTCTCACTCCCTCATTATATTTCTCACTCCTGTACCTCTAACCCCCTCTCTCACCCTTTATACCTCTCACACCCTCCTTCCATTTCTCACTCCTGTACCTCTCACTCCCTCTCACCCTTTATACCTCTCACTCCTTTCTCAGTCCTATACCTCTCATTCCCTACTTCCCTATGTCAGCCCTAAACCGCTCTTCCCTCTCTCACTTTCCCTTTATACCTCTCACTCCTTTCCTCATTACATTTCTCAGTTATGTACTCTCACCCTTTATACCTCTCACACCGTCCTTCCATTTCTCACTCCTGTACCTCTCATTCCCTCTTTCACCCTTTATACCTCTCACACCCTCCTTCCATTTCTCACTCCTGTACCTCTCACTCCCTCTCACCCTTTATACCTCTCACTCCTTTCTCAGTCCTGTACCTCTCATTCCCTACTTTCCTATGTCAGCCCTAAACCTCTCTTCCCTCTCTCACCATCAGCCCTTCTTTCAACCATATACCACTCCTTCCCTTCCTCACACTACATCCTCCCATCTTTTAACCCTCAACTTAAATATAAATGTAATTTTCATATAAAAAAGGCATAATCAATAAAAACAAATTAATAGAACATAAAATAATTAGTGAAAAAGCACACAGGAATCAGTATACTGAACACAGCTATTATAATGTAAAGCACACTTCCTATAAATTTTGTAAAAATGTTCACATGTAGGCACAAACAAAAGTGTTGCCCTGCTGAGAACCTGAGGAAGGCCATGGCAAAAACATTGACCTATTTGTTTGTACTAATAAACTACGAATTCTGATACAGGCAGTTTGAAGCGAAGCCCTGTTAAGTATCCTCTTTCTTCCTTCTATACATATATATATATATATATATATATATATATATATATATATATATATATATATATATATGTATATATATGGTGAGTGCTGTTTTTATATAGCACTGTTTCTGTTACACTACTATTTATACGGCACCCTAGTGGCTACCTCTATGTGAGGGTGAGAGTGCAGGTCTTGTGTATATATGTATATATGTATCAAAGGTTGATTTGTTTTATATATATATATATATATATATATACATATACATATATATATATATATATATATATATATATATATATATATATATATAACATATCCACCTTGGACTTCTCAGAAAAAATGAAGCAGTGTCACACTAGCTTGTTTGCAAACACTGCTTCATTTTTTCTGAGAAGTCCGTTGAGTGCCGGTCCAAGGTGGATATGTTGTATGCTTTAAAGGGGACAAGGCGACCGCGACAATTGCAGTAAGAGAGGAGAGTTCCTGCTACTTGTGGATATAGATATATATATAAATTAAAGTGACCCGGCACCCGTATCTTGGAACAATGTGTACAAGTACTCCAGTGCCTTCTTTGAGTCTGTGGGCTCTTTATAGCAAAGAAGAAAAAGCGGCACTCGTCAGCTTTCACAAAGGATTATTCTGTAATGTCCAACATGTTTCGGGAGCATGTCTCCCGTCATCAGGGATAATCGCAAAGTGAAGCATACATGAACTTTTAATTCACCACAGGTATCACCTTCACCAATCATCAGTGATCATTCAGCCACACCCCCATCACCTGTGTTCAGGCCATTAGGGTTACTGCCCACCGATTAAGATGGGTGCTGCTACTTCCGGACAATCTCCAACATATTTGTGCAATTAAAAACTTTTACATCAGTATAATCAAACTACTTGCATAGTCAAAAACACCAGGACTTACAATATGATAAAATCACAAGAAATTAACAACACACGGAGCAGACATATCACAGCAATAATATAAAAATGTACATAGATATATAAACAAGACTATAACATGGGATGGCGACAAAGATATCTTTGTCGGCATCATTTTTTTTTTAAATAAAGAGACAATTGCAGTAAGAGAGGAGAGTTCCTGCTACTTGTGGATATAGATATATATATAAATTAAAGTGACCCGGCACCCGTATCTTGGAACAATGTGTACAAGTACTCCAGTGCCTTCTTTGAGTCTGTGGGCTCTTTATAGCAAAGAAGAAAAAGCGGCACTCGTCAGCTTTCACAAAGGATTATTCTGTAATGTCCAACATGTTTCGGGAGCATGTCTCCCGTCATCAGGGATAATCGCAAAGTGAAGCATACATGAACTTTTAATTCACCACAGGTATCACCTTCACCAATCATCAGTGATCATTCAGCCACACCCCCATCACCTGTGTTCAGGCCATTAGGGTTACTGCCCACCGATTAAGATGGGTGCTGCTACTTCCGGACAATCTCCAACATATTTGTGCAATTAAAAACTTTTACATCAGTATAATCAAACTACTTGCATAGTCAAAAACACCAGGACTTACAATATGATAAAATCACAAGAAATTAACAACACACGGAGCAGACATATCACAGCAATAATATAAAAATGTACATAGATATATAAACAAGACTATAACATGGGATGGCGACAAAGATATCTTTGTCGGCATCTTTTTTTTTTTAAATAAAGAGACAGTGTTATTTTTTTTTTAAATCCGAGGAGATTATGATTTTTTTGTGACCCTTATTGGAAGAACTAACCTTGCATGCCCTGTATAAAAATGTCCTAACATATTTTTCCAGCACTGTGGTCAATCCTTATGTGTATTTTTTTGGATGTATTATGTTGTTTAGTAGTCAAGGTAAAGTTATCCATATTTACATGAATATGTTTGGAAATAATGAGGCAAGGATGTTCCTGATGTTGGGCTTTTTTTAAATATATGTACCTTCTTTTATATATATACTGTTTTTTAAATAAAATTTTCAAATTATTTATGTGACATAGCCACTCACTGCTGGACAGATTTGTTCATGTCTTCTTAACATACACTGCAACATTTTTTATATACATGCTAATCACATTTATTGCACTATTGTCACTCAAGTCTAATATTATTGTTTTCGTTCTACAGTTCTCCTCCCTTCCATTGCCCAGATGATGGACCGGGTCCGGCAGGTAATTTCTGCCGGAAGTAGAGCTCCGATAGCGGAAGTCGCTTGGAGCCGTGGTCGGCGGGCATGCAATGGAAGGCAGAGACAGAAGGAAGTGGTAAAACCCGCTATGCTGCAACTGAAGACTGGCCATGCTGTTACTTTGTATACTGTCCACCTGCTACAATAAAGAACAAGACTTCACTGCTATCCAGTGTATGTATGTATATGTATGTAAGCATCTCAACGGACCCACTAATTATTAGACAGGTATCTAAGCATGTGCTCCTACCACAGCTTCCCCCGGGTGGGCCCTTGATGTCCAGGCCGACACTATTTGTACAGACAAAATTTAATTACTTATTATAACTCAAAATATTTTCAGAAAAGTGATCAGGTATTTTTTTTTAACAGTATAGTTAATATATTACGGACACAAATAATGGGTCCTCTGTCAGGAAATGATGTATTAATGGCTTAATTTTTCTCCACCTTGGCAGATTTGTGTTCACATCCTACAGCCAATTAGGTATGATAAAATAGCCTATTTTTTATATTTTGCATAACCTAATTGGCTATTAGACATGAACAAATATCTGGGAAGCTTATACCTTTTGTAAATCATCCATGAGTCTAAAGTGGATGATAACAGAAAGTAACAACTTGTACTCAGCTATTTAGATACATTCTATACTGTATCTAGAAAAATCAATAAATGCTATTTTAGATTTGTTAATAAAATTAATCTTTTGGGACTTTTTTCAGTGTTAATTAAAATGCAGAATAGATGCAATGGGCTTTGTGTACTAATGTAGAATAGCCACAGTGCTCCTTTTATAGCAAAGCTATGCAGAATACATTTGAGGAAGGGAGCACACACACACAGCACCTGATAATAATTAATACAGTATTGTTGATGTGTGCATGATGTAGCACTGTACTCCACTGGGCACACTCTAGGCAGACAGCAACATACAATAACTGAGAGGAAGAAAATGTATGGGAATGCACAGATCTTTAATCCATACATGAGCCTCTCACAGAGGCAGAACTCTGGGAGGCAATCTGCCGCAGGGCTTCTGCTCCCAAGGGGGCACCTCTCCTCCCCTGTGAGTTTGAATCAGTTAATTGAAAGCCATTGATATGGCTCCTGTGGCTGACTCCCCCTCCTAGCAGGAACATACATGTCACCCTCTATTTATTCTAAACATAATATCCATAACATACATACATGCATACATATATTTATATAAGGTGTGTGTGTTGGGGGGGCACCAATATTAATCTTGCCTCTGCAACTGCAACGAACTTATGCCACTGGCCTCTCATGTTTATTCTCCAGTTTATATACAGTAGCACCTACAGCACCTCTCCTGTAGTGCCTGTTATCTTTTGTGGTCTGGGCATACGTTCAGCGGGTCAGCACCCAGAATTTTGAAACAGGCAGAATGTCATCAACCAACATGGATAGAATGTCATAATTTAATAAAACTATTTACAATGAATGTTGAAACTATTAGGATGTCATACAATCAATCAGCAGATGGATTCTATGACTGATTGTAAGATGGATTGTATGCAGATTGTGTGCACATCTTGTGTACACAATCATACAATCAATCAGCAGATGGATTCTATGACTGATTGTATGATGGATTGTATGCAGATTGTTGTGCACATCTTGTGTACACAATCATGCTGCAGATGGATTGTATGACTGATTGTATGATGGATTGTGATTAGATTGTGTGTCCAAAAACCACCAAGGACTGCCGGGGATTTCAAGGGAAATTGTACACAATCATGAGCGCAATCGATCTTAAGATCGATCTTTCTGATGTATGGCCAGCTTTAGTTCCTTCTTCTAAAGTGCTGAGGCTTCTGGTGCTGACTGTAGGGGGAGCTCTAGCACACAGCTCCTCTCAGGCATTACGGAGCTGCACTGGTCAGGTGGGGAGACAGCAAAAGCCTCAAGAGGGACAAACACTGAAGGTATTTGTTGTATGCTGGGGGGGCGGGGGGGTTGTATCTATAATAAATCATGCTGGTTATGACTTTCTTTTATCTGGAAGCTGTGAAAGTGCTGGGGTGGGGGCGTTTGGTGCAGCCTATGTTAAAACTTATTGTGACATGTGCTTTCAATTATGTTGTTTTAATGTGAAACAGGTGTATGTGTCATCTGTGTGTATACAGTATATACTATTGTATGTATACAGACTATGGGGGAAATTTACTAATGGAAATTTGTAAAAAAAAAATTGGTGTACTTGTATCCAGAAATACACTTATTTTTGACATTTACTATCCCGAAAATATGGCAATTTGTAGTCGTATTAATGTGCTATCAATATGAATACGAATTGCCGTATTTTCGGGATAGTAAATGTCAAAAATTAATGTATTTCTGGATACAAGTACACCTATTTTTTTACAAATTTCCTTTAGTAAATTTCCCCCTATGTGTCTGTGGGTACCGTATATACTCGAGTATAAGCCGAGTTTTTCAGCCCTTTTTTTTGGCTGAAAAAGCCCTACTCGGCTTATACTTGAGTGTGGGTCTGGGCAGGCATTTGCCTGGGGCATCTGGAATGCCTAGGGGCCGGCTGAGGGTCACAGACAGTGGTGGGTTAAGGCAGAAAACAGGCTGTGGTATTGCGCGGTCAGCTCAGACATATGCTGAGCCTCTGCAGCGAGGGAGCGGGTACCTTCAGAGGGACAGGCGGCAGGACGCTGCACATATTAAATATGCTGGTGTAACGCTGGAGCGGGTACATGCAGAGGGACAGGCGGCTGGACGCTGCGCAGAATACATATGCTGGAATGACGATGCGGCCGACCGCTGGCAGAGCTCACATACTGTAGCTACGGCAAACCGGATTACAAGCACAGTGTGCAGACTGGCCGCGAAGCTCTGCCAGCGGTCGGCCGCATCGTCATTCCAGCATATGTATTCTGCGCAGCGTCCAGCCGCCTGTCCCTCTACATGTACCCTCTCCAGCGTTACACCAGCATATTATGTGCAGCGTCCTGCCACCTGTCCCTCTGAAGGTACCCGCTCCAGCGCTCCCTCACGCTGCAGAGGCTCAGCATATGACTGAGCTGACCACGCAATACAGTACCACACTATCATATTTATTCTGTGCAGCGTCCAGCCTGTACTTACAGTGGATGCGAGGAGGCTGGCTGCCACTGTCAAAGATGGCTGCCGGTCCTTAAGGAGTGCTGCTGAGCATGCCCAGAGAGAGCAGCTCTTCCCATGGGCCTTTGCGGAGTCTGAGATTTGTTGCTCGTGACTCCGTGAAGTGTGCCAGTGCAGCCAGCCACCTTCCTTACCTTAAGTGCAGGGGTATATTTAAAAAAGTAAGTTTTTTTTAAATAAAGATTTGTGTCCAAGAAAATAAAATATAGCAGACTGTCCACAGGGGCAGATTTATAAAGCCCAGTGAACTGAAAAGGTGGCTGGTAATTTTTCACCAGCCAATCAGCTACTAACTGCCAAGTTACAGGCTGGGTTTGAAATATGAGCGTTAGGAGCTGATTGGTTGGTGATAAAGTACCAGCCACATTATCACTACACCAAGCTTAATAAATCTCCAATTGTTTTGGTTGACCCTCTTTTCCACTGAAAGAGCTACTGTAGCTTGTTTACTGTGTTTCTGTGAAATAAATATTCAGAAACATTTAACCTACTGATGTGTCAAATAAATTTACCAGTAACTGCGGCATTTCCCAACCTAGGCTTATACTCGAGTCAATAAGTTTTCCCAGTTTTTTGTGGTAAAATTAGGTGCCTCGGCTTATATTCGGGTCGACTTATACTCGAGTATATACGGTATATGTATTCCATATATATGTGTGTTGGCTGTGTGTATGTATACTATTGGAAGGGTAGCCAAGTGTTCCATAACTTTATGTATCTATGCTTTGTGTATGTATGTATGTATGTATGATGTGTGTATGTATGTACAGATGTATGTATGTATGATGTATGCATGCATACACACACATAATATATATTAGGCAACATGCCGTGATATGATTTCATTATTAAGATAATGTGTGTATGCGCATGCGGAAACCCCCTCATGGGAATCCTGCATTTGCCCCTGGTTAGGTATAGGATTAGACCACAGTATGATTAGTTTTACGTTAAGGTTTGACTTTATCTGGTAACTCAAAAAAAAATAGCCGTAGCATTAGCTGGTGGCCATACAAAAGGGCCCGCTAAAGATGGCAGGCTTTTCAGGAAAAGTAAGTGCTTGTGATTCTATAAAGTGTGCCCAACTGAAAAGAAGACTCCATTTGGAGGCAGGGTTGAAGTGTTGACACTAAGACTCATCACATACGACAACCATGGCAATGAAATCTGTTCCTTGCTCCGTGTACCTCAACAGATGGGTCAAGCAAACACCCTGTCTCGACAACTTCTGATTCTCTGACAGATGCAGCACTTTGCCACAACCAACAAACTTTGCCATAACCAAGCTTGTTGTGGATTATATGATACACTGTCCCCTTACTTATCGACAGCACAGCAGCAATTTCACATGTGGTGATGCAACGATTTTGACGAATGAGATCCTCCACAGCCGAAATCTTGGCAGGGTTGGTGAGAACATGCACCTGCCTGTCCCATGGCGAGTCCTTGATGCTTTTGCGTCCCACTGCATAATGCTGACACCACCGGAATATGGTGCACCATGCAAGACACTGCCCTCCGTACACTGCCTTCATCCTGTGACACATTTCTGAAACATGCTTGCCTTCTGTGTGAAGAAATTGAATAACAGCTCTTTGCGCTGATCTGGTGGAATCCATCATGCATCCAAACACGTAAACCATTTTTCAGGAATGAAGAAACAAAGGCAAAGGCACTACACATGTGCAACTGGGAAAATGGCATGCCAGCATTTGGCAAACACATAACGCCGCTACTGCAAAAGTCTTATTTTCATTTGGGTGCATCTTATATACAGTATATAGACAACAGATAGAGAATGGATAGGTGCTATATTTGCAAAATGGATCATTTCATTATTTGTTACATAGATATTTCAGAAAACCTACTGTATATGGTGTTTCTTTTAAAAAAGTGATCACTATAATTTTTCTGCACCCACTAATTAAAATATATAACAATTAATGGGGACATGGGGGTGTTCCCAGAGTCCCCCCCCCCCCCGATTTGCAGTGGGCAGGGCTTCTGCGCAGCAAAAAGAGGGCATAGCCTAACATTATACCGCACACCGTAAGGCCCATTGCACATTTTAGCAAACTTTATAATACCCATTACACATAAAGCCACATACCGTAATGCCAGTTACACATAAGGTCACACGTGATGCTCATTACATACTATATAACAAACCGTAATGCCCATTACATACTATACAACAAAACTGTAATGCCCATTACACATAAAGCAACATGCCGTAATGCCAATTACACATAAGGTCACACGTGATCCCCATTACATACTATATATCAAACCGTAATGCCCTTTACATACTATATAACAAACCGTAATGCCCATTACACATCTGACACATAAGTGCCACTTATCTACATGCTCATGGCTAGGAACTTCATGCTCGATGCCATGGGCTTATTGCTCGATGCCAAGGGGCTTCATGCTCATTATCAGGGGGGACTGAAATAACTTGTTGCCAAGGGGGATTAAAATTGCTTGATGCCAAGGTGGACTAAAATTGCTCATTGTCAAGGGGGACTAGAATTGCTCATTGACAAGGGGTCTAAATTTGCTTGTTGCCAAGGAGGACTAAATTTGCTTGTTGCCAAGGGGGACTAAAATTGCTGGTTGCCCAGGGGGACTAAATTTGCTGGTTGGCAAGGAGGACTTAATTTGCTGGTTGCCAAGGGGGACCCCCTCCCGGCCGCTCCCTGCTCTACCCGGCTGAGCTGCCACTGTCCGCAGCTATTTTCAATTAAGTCTCCCGCTGGACCGCAAGCGCCATCAATGCTGCTTTCTGATTGGCTGCTGGACCGCAAGCGCCTATTGGCTAGCGGTCCAGCAGGAGACTTAACAGCAGTGGACAGGGCGACAGCTAAGCTCAGCCAGCAAAGCATGGAGCGGGCGGGGGAGCAGGTGGGGGGAGTAGGTGGGGGAGGGAGCGGGCTGCATGGCTCCGGCGCCATTTGAAGTCTCGGCACCCGGAGCTAATGCTCCGCCCTCCCTACGCCTCTGTGTACAACCCTCCTACCCACAAGAAAAAAGAAATACACCAATGTTCAACTACCCTTATGTAAGAATGGGGGGTACTTGTTTCCTAGCACAGCACCCCAGATTTTGATTGTATTACATCTTATACAATCGCATTGCATCGCATGCTATATAGTGGCATGTGATGCGATCCGATTTTTTAATTGTACAAGCAATTGCTTTTAATGTTTAATGCACCCCCATTGGCAACGCCACCCCCACAATCAACGCCAACCTGAAGCGTGGCGAGCGCAGTGAGCCAGCGAGGGGC
Source organism: Crinia signifera (assembly GCF_055691185.1). Lineage (NCBI taxonomy): Eukaryota > Metazoa > Chordata > Amphibia > Anura > Myobatrachidae > Crinia > Crinia signifera. Next base: position 164,313,659 of record NC_139220.1, on the reverse strand, counting down.
GGCGATACGCGTCCTCCGACCTTTTCATACCCCCACTATCCACGTCAGCGTGGAGTTGATTTTAGATAGTGTGGCAAGCGCATCGAGCCACTGAGCCCGAAGCGTGGGCACTGAGCCCGAAGCGAGCGCAGCGAGCCCCGCAAGGGGACATGGATTACTTTACATGTATTGTGGGTCCCCTCGCAGGGCTCGCTTTGCTTGCCACGCTTCGGGCTTGTATTCCGCGTCCCCTCGCTGTGCTCGCCACACTATCTAAAATCAACTCCACAACAACATGGATAGTGGGGGTATGAAAAGGTCGGAGGATGCATACCGCCACCCCTCGCGGGCTTGCTGCGCTCGCCACACTTTGGGTTGGCATTGATCCTGGGGGTAGCATTGACTATGGAGGGCCATTTAACAATGTAAGGACCCATCAGGGTGCTTGTACAATCAAAAATTGTATACGATTGCATCGTATGCCATTGTATGGCATACAATGCAATGCAATATTTTATTGTACAATATCGAGTCGCATCGCATACCATTGTATACCTTATTTAGTGTAATGGTATATGATGCGATGGGCGCCGTGCTAGGAAACAAGTACCGAATGGGAAAATGACCAGTCTAGCCACACCTGGTCCCCATCAATCAGGCTACAGTAGGCCTAAGCCTAAACTACATGGGCACCACCTGCTATTCGGGAACATCATGCTTAAGGATCTACACAAGTATATTTTACATGAATTTAATATGATTGTACAGGTTGAGTATCCCTTATCCAAAATGCTCGGGACCAGGAGAATTTTGGATAACGGATTATTCCGTATTTCGGAATATTTTAACCCCTTCCTGACAGAGCTAGTTTTTGCGTTCCTGACAGAGCCATTTTTTTCAAATCTGACATGTCTCACTTAAGTGGGGATAACTTTTTTTTGCTTTTACTTATCCCAGTGATTTTGAGATTGTTTTTTCGTGACACATTGTACTTCAAATTAGTGGTAAATTTGGGTCGATACAGTCTGTGTTTTTTTGTGAAAAATACCAAAATGTCGTGAAAAAATGGAAAATTTAGCGATTTGCAAAATGTTAAATTTTCTGCTTGTGAGACAAATAATCATACCACTCAAAATAGTTAATAACTAACATAGACCATATGTCTACTTTATGTTGCCATCATTATTTCAACTTCCTTTTCATTTTTTTGGACACTAGGAGGCTTACAATATGAATAGCAAATTCTCAAATTTTCAAGAAAATTTCAAACACTGATTTTTTTAGGGACCAGTTCAGTTCTGATATGACTTTGAGGGACTTGTATGTGAGACACCCCCATAAATGATGCCATTTCAAAAACTGCACCCCTCACAGTATTCAAAACAGCATTTTGGAAGTTTGTTAACCCTTTAGGTGTTTCACAGGAATTAAAACAAAGTGTAGGTGAAATTTCAAAATTTCATTTTTTTTGCAGATTTGCAATTTTAATACATTTTTCTAAGGAACACAGTACATTTTACTAGAGAAATGTGACTAAAAATTGATTCCCCCAATTCTTTTGTTTTCAAAAATATCCTATATGTGGCCCTAGTGTGCACGTTGACCAAACCACAGGCTTCATAATAGAAGGAGCACCTACTTGATTTTGGAGCCTCCTTTTTATGAGATTATTTTTTAGGCACCATGTAGGTTTCTAGGCACCATAAGATGCTAAAATTTAGGAACCCCCCCACAAGTTACCCCATTTTGCAAACTACACCCCTCAGGGAATTCATCTAGGGGTATAGTGTACATTTCAAACCCCCAGGGGTTTCACCAATTGTGGTACAACTGGGCAGTGAAAATGAAAAATTACATTTTTTACACAAAAATGCAGTTCTGGCTCAAAATTTTTCATTTTCACAAGGAATGAAGGAGACAAAGCACCCCAAAATCTGTGCCCCAATTTCTCCCGAGTACCGCAATGCCTCACATGTGACCAAAAAATACCAGTTGGGTGCATGGCAGGACTCAGAAGGGAAGGAGTGATTTTTGGATTTTGCAGCTCAGATTCTGGTGGAATTTTGGTGGGTGCTATGTCGCATTAGCAAGACCCCCCAAGCACCAATACAGTGGAACCCCCCCACAAGTGACCCCATTTTGCAAACTACACCCCTCAGGGAATTCATCTAGGGGTATAGTGTACATTTCAAACCCCCAGGGGTTTCACCAATTTTGATACAAGTGGGCAGTGAAAATGAAAAATTACATTTTTTTACACAAAAATGCAGTTCTGGCTCAAAATTTTTCATTTTCAGAAGGTATGAAGGAGAAAAAGCACCCCAAAATCTGTGCCCCAATTTCTCCCGAGTACGGCAATGCCTCACATGTGAACAAACAATACCAGTTGGGTGCATGGCAGGACTCAGAAGGGAAGGAGTGATTTTTGGATTTTGCAGCACAGATTTTGGTGGAATGAATGGTGGGTGCTATGTTGCACCAATACAGTGGAACCCCCCCACAAGTCACCCCATTTTGCAAAGTACACCCCTCAGGGAATTCATCTAGGGGTATAGTGTACATTTCAAACCCCCAGGGGTTTCACCAATTTTGATACAAGTGGGCAGTGAAAATGAAAAATTACATTTTTTTACACAAAAATGCAGTTCTGGCTCAAAATTTTTCATTTTCAGAAGGTATGAAGGAGAAAAAGCACCCCAAAATCTGTGCCCCAATTTCTCCCGAGTACGGCAATGCCTCACATGTGACCAAAAAATACCAGTTGGGTGCATGGCAGGACTCAGAAGGGAAGGAGTGATTTTTGGATTTTGCAGCTCAGATTCTGGTGGAATTTTGGTGGGTGCTATGTCGCATTAGCAAGACCCCCAAAGCACCAATACAGTGGAACCCCCCCACAAGTGACCCCATTTTGCAAACTACACCCCTCAGGGAATTCATCTAGGGGTATAGTGTACATTTCAAACCCCCAGGGGTTTCACCAATTTTGATACAAGTGGGCAGTGAACATGAAAAATTACATTTTTTTACACAAAAATTCAGTTCTGGCTCAAAATTTTTCATTTTCAGAAGGTATGAAGGAGAAAAAGCACCCCAAAATCTGTGCCCCAATTTCTCCCGAGTACGGCAATGCCTCACATGTGAACAAAAAATACCAGTTGGGTGCATGGCAGGACTCAGAAGGGAAGGAGTGATTTTTGGATTTTGCAGCACAGATTTTGGTGGAATGAATGGTGGGTGCTATGTTGCACCAATACAGTGGAACCCCCCCACAAGTCACCCCATTTTGCAAAGTACACCCCTCAGGGAATTCATCTAGGGGTATAGTGTACATTTCAAACCCCCAGGGGTTTCACCAATTTTGATACAAGTGGGCAGTGAAAATGAAAAATTACATTTTTTTACACAAAAATGCAGTTCTGGCTCAAAATTTTTCATTTTCAGAAGGTATGAAGGAGAAAAAGCACCCCAAAATCTGTGCCCCAATTTCTCCCGAGTACGGCAATGCCTCACATGTGACCAAAAAATACCAGTTGGGTGCATGGCAGGACTCAGAAGGGAAGGAGTGATTTTTGGATTTTGCAGCACAGATTTTGGTGGAATGAATGGTGGGTGCTATGTTGCACCAATACAGTGGAACCCCCCCACAAGTCACCCCATTTTGCAAAGTACACCCCTCAGGGAATTCATCTAGGGGTATAGTGTACATTTCAAACCCCCAGGGGTTTCACCAATTTTGATACAAGTGGGCAGTGAAAATGAAAAATTACATTTTTTTACACAAAAATGCAGTTCTGGCTCAAAATTTTTCATTTTCAGAAGGAATGAAGGAGACAAAGCACCCCAAAATCTGTGCCCCAATTTCTCCCGAGTACGGCAATGCCTCATGTGTGACCAAAAAGTGGCAGGACTCAGAAGGGAAGGAGTGATATTTGGAGTTTGCAGCACAAATTCTGGTGGAATGATGGTGGGTGCTATGTCGCATTAGCAAGACCCCCAAAGCACCAATACAGTGGAACCCCCCCACAAGTGACCCCATTTTGCAAACTACACCCCTCAGGGAATTCATCTAGGGGTATAGTGTACATTTCAAACCCCCAGGGGTTTCACCAATTTTGATAAAACTGGGCAGTGAACATGAAAAATTACATTTTTTTACACAAAAATGCAGTTCTGGCTCAAAATTTTTCATTTTCACAAGGAATGAAGGAGAAAAAACACCCCAAAATCTGTGCCCCAATATCTCCCAAGTACGGCAATGCCTCACATGTGACCAAAAAATACCAGTTGGGTGCATGGCAGGACTCAGAAGGGAAGGAGTGATTTTTGGATTTTGCGGCTCAGATTCTGGTGGAATGAATGGTGGGTGCTATGTGGCATTAGCAAGACCCCCGAAGCACGGTGAAATTATGAACCTAATATTCCATAGATGTGTGGTATATTTTAAAACACTCCTTTATACATAGGCCGGGTTTGTCGGGGCAAGTGTCACACTGGAAAATAGTTTGCTTTCTTATTCCCTTTTTATAGCAAACTTTGCACCTTTTTTGTGTCCTGCCCTTTTTTCCAGTGGAGGGGATTTCATCAGGAAAATGCTGCCCTGGTACAATACGGGGGCCAGTACTAGAAGTACTGGGGCCCTCTGCCTGCTGGTTCCCAAATATTAGGCCCTTTATGACTTCCTCTTGAAAGTGCATAAATGTCCCCCTCTGGCCGGTAGAACGGAATAGCACGTAAGCGTTATACAGTGCCATCTGGATGATATACACGGCCACCTTCTTGTACCAGATTTTTGTTTTCCGCAGGGCACTGTACGGCTTCAGTACCTGATCTGAAAGATCCACTCCGCCCATGTACCTATTGTAATCCAGGATACAATTAGGTTTTGAGGTGTGGGTACTGGTACCTCTGTAGAGTTTATTTTTGGGATCATATATCTCTCTTATCCCAATAATAGTTATTGAGATTGAGATATTATTATATAAAATATATTTATTATATCTTGTATTGATATAATAACATATATATTTGACATCTGCAATTATATTCTAATAGACTTTACAATACAATATGCAGAGTACTTGTCATACTTTGATTCCCCAAATATATAAGAGTTCGATACTTGTAATTTTAGCTCCAATTGAAGGATTTTATTTATAGGCAAACAAACCATACAGAATAATTGTAACACAGTAATTAATGTATATGCTATTATATATATTTATATACGCCTCCTTGCTTATATTACCTAAAACAACATTAAACAATTGACAGACTTAAGACTGCTATAAAACTAACATAAATTGTAAACTTCAGTATTCCATAACTTTATCAACAACTGAACATTTATATCTACCATGATTACTCACTCACTCCAGCCCATCGCTTCTAGGTTCCGTTCCTCTCTCCTGCTCGTGGCTCACATCTCTCCTCCTGACTCACTGAATAGGTTTCTTGCTGACTGTCCGTGTGTGTCTGTGTGCGAATGTGAGTGAATGTCTACTCTATCTCTCTCCTTATATCACAAATACATGAATTGAAGTTCCCTGTTCTCATGACGTTATTGAATTTATGGATGCTAATGGTGACAGGGTCTCCTGCTTGTCTGGACGCTAGTGGTAATCTCCATTGCGAGATCTCCTGTTTCTGGTCTCTCCCTGTGCATCAATCTATTTTACACTCCTGTTGTCAAAATACAATAGTGTCCTGTCTGTCCTGCAATGTAACTAGCAGTCTACATTCTCCAGAAAGAAAACCAGATGGCTGGAGTCTGGCCCATAGTGTCTATATAATATTGCTTAATTAATAAATATAGATATATCTGGGGAGGGTAACAACACTCTATCTGCTTAATAGTATGCCTTAGACATTTTGTCTCCTAAATGAATTCAGTTGCATTTGATATGTTACAAAGTGGTCATTCATATTATTTAGTAAACCCAAAAGCTATACTACGATGTCTAAACATTAAACTCTGATGTCCTAATTATTAAGCTATTCCTATTTTTATATACACATACATAATATATACTATGGTTAAAATCACATTTCATTAATGATGGTATAAAACAATATCTATATGCCTATATGGTAACAGTCCCCCGCTTGTGACCATGAGAAATTATTTTGATTGGTCACACAGTAAATTACCATACTTGCTTCATATATATTTCCAAACTTTCTTTTTTTCAAACTATCCTAAACATAAATTAACCATTGGTATGAAATATCCTTCATTTAATTAACCTATTTTACCCTATAATAACTAAATTTGACCAGGGACAGAGGTTATTTATATTCAGCATTCATGAGGAAAATATTTTCATTGCTACAGACAGTTATATGCCACGCCACAGCTTGCCTTGTCGATCTTGTTTGGTCGATGTGTGAGGACACTTTCCTTGTGCTGTTGCTCACAGTGATTTCCTGGCTGAGGGCTGTCACCTGTGTGGGTTGTAGTTCTTGGAGACACTTTACATTTGCAGTATGGTGGACGTAGAAGTAGAATTCTTCATAGAGGCTGTTGACTTGCTTGAAATGTTGCTTTACATGTATAGAGGCTGTTGACTTGCTTGAAATGTTGCTTTACTTGTGTGGCCCTTGGAGTGCTGTGGTCTTGATAAATTTCTTCACCACAGTTTTGCAAAACACGGGGCCTTCGATAAGCCTCATTAATGCAGTCTTTAGCGAGTTTGCTTTGTATGTCCTTTACGATTATCGCTGTGATCGTGACAAGTGTCGTTGTGCGTCCTTTAAGATTATCGCGTTGCAATCATGATAAGTGTCCATGTCTCTCTTTAACCCCAACCTCGTTGTGTTGAACAAAACAGTTTGTGACGTTGAATACAGCAGTTGAAACTTTAACCAAGTATTTTTGCTTTACTTGTTGATAAGAACATTTATCTTCAGGCATTGGCAGGTAAATGTCTGGGGTAGATTCTAAAGGATCCACTCCGTTTATACTAAATTTCCTCACTGAATAATAATTTACCATTCAGTCTCTGATCTCTTACCTACCTTCCTATATACTATCTTATCTTAAACTAAAACAACTATACACCAGCTAAATCCAATAACTAACAATAATATTTTGATTTGACGTATCTATTAAAACATCCTATCAATACAACAAATGACTATGATTTTGCTTCAAACAAATATTAGATATCTGTTAAGAATGGGTTTGACTATATCTGATTCCTTCCAGTGTTGTGTGACATGCAGCCATGTGCATATACAATAACTACAATATCCCATCTATGCTATTATTCATTCTCTTAGACTTGGTTAAGTCTGTATTAAGAGATTGGTCCATCTCAACAACTAACAAAACGTTTTTTTTTTTTTTCAATTTTATGTAAGGCATACCATTCTTTGTCTGATATTTAAATTAGTTTGAAGCTTTTTAAGAAGGAAGCGTATATATATAATCAGCATATATTCATAAGAAGATGAAAAAAAAACATACAATATTTACAAGGTATATACAATGACATAAGAATGAAGATCATATGTGTGAATTGATCGGCGATTAAAAAAATGTATGTACAAAAGGATTCTGCATACTTGGTGGTTAGAATGATGCACACTGTAAATGGAATGTCCATGTGTCACAGTGTCCTGACAAACAAACAAACAATGATTGCTGTAGTGAGGGGGTTAATGAACTTCTCCTGAAGAGAAAAGGGGATTTTGTCCATGTGTCCAGAAAACAAATAATAGTTGCTGTAGTTAAACCTTTTCCTTCTCTGAAGGACTGAAGAAAGAAAAAGAAACTAATAAAAACAAGTCCTTTGATTTTTGTCCATGTGACAGTTTTTGGATCCTCCTTAGGCCACAGATACTGACTGTGAAGGAGACTGGCTGTTTGCATAATTGCAGCAATAAAAGGGTTAGTAGAACTTTGGTGTGAATTGGAGCTTTGTTTGGGGTTTTGGATCCATTAGTATTGAAGCTGCTTGCGCAGAACTTGGAACCTAAAATTGAAACAAAAAGAAATACAATTACTATTATTGCTATTTACAAACTGGTGTGACAATGCTGCTATATCTTTTGTGCTATCTGCTGGTCCAACATTGCTGGCCATGTTTTCTGGTTTGTACCATTTCTCTCCTCTATGTAATAGTATATGTCACTGACAACATAAACTTTGCTGCAGGTATGATGCAGGTTACATTTAATCTGGAGCTTGTATCCATTTAAACATGTGGCAGTTCCTTACACCACCCAATAACTAGATTTAATCTATAAAGTAAATGAACAATACTCCCTGTTGTCATTGCCAGGATGCATCTTTTCTCGATTTGCTTTTGGTGGTCCTGCGAGTTTCTTCAGTCTGGAAACTTGGAGCTTCTGAAAAATATACTTTTGGGGCGAAAAACTTGTTAGGCTGTGCCAAATATGCTTAGTATGACTCGGAGCTTCATGTTTGACCAAACCTAAAATAAAATGGTTAGGACTCCAGGACATATAAACATTCTCATCCTGGTGATGCTTTTTAGCATTCCTGTACTTCTGTGTGGTGTTCACAGATTGACACTCTGCATGTGGTCTCTCTAAGAGACTGTGGACATTTGCTCCACCACTAGATGTCTCTAACTGCTGTGTGGGGGTTACAGAGATGGTGGAACCTTTTGTGTGATCATGCATGCTCAAATTCATGCCATTGCTCAGCTCAGACATATTTGTGGCTGAATACATTTGCTCATTTAATTCTGTGACAACTTTACCTACAATTGGAGTGTGTGCATACAAGGCTATTGTCTGTTCCCCTTTCCCTGAGGGCAACACAAGTTTCTTTGTCACAATGGGGGCTGTGAGAGTGGATTCTGCAGAATCCCTCTCCTTCTCAATGTACTGATCTCCCCCCTTAATCAAAACAGTGCAGGGGATATCTCTCATTGCTCCTGCCTTATTTGCAGTAATGTGCGCTTTGAGGATAGGTACATTGTACACAGTATTACGTTCTCTCTCTATTACAGAGCCCTGATTAGCATCTGTGACCATTTCAGACTTTGTAGTCTGTTTGTGAATGAGCCCCTCTGTGGTCTCATCCCTGCTCCTAACACCTTTGCTGGGTGCTTCTGTGATCCCTTCATGAGAGATCTTGCCAGTTTGATTACAAACTGTCTGGCTTCTTGCGTTTGTTCCTATATTTTCCTGTTTGGTTTTCTTCCCTTTAAGGGACTTTAAGAAGCAATGCACCTTTGCATTCATTTTGAGGCATGAGCTCTTAAGACAAGAACCTGATTTCTCTTTACATTCCTGCTTAACTTCTAAAGTCGCTGCTCTGTGCATTTTCCTAAATGCTACAGCAACTCTTTTCATTTTCAACATTGCACTTATTTTACAATGCTGTATTTATACTTTTGTACACAAGATATCCTCCCAATGAGAGTGTCCGGATTCTCAAAGTTAACTCTAATATCTGGTACTAATTTTAATTTATTTGGAAATGCTCATTTCCACTGTTTATTTATTCTAGGCCTTTACAATTATGAAGTGCCTAATTAGTAACATACCCCACTGTGATCTTGCAATGTGTCAGCAGGCTAACCAGCCCTTGTGCTGAGCCTAGTAAATATAGTATTAGTTAAAAATGTTTCTGAATAATGCCATATTATCAATATCTAAGCGTGCACTCCCAGATAATGGTAACAATGGAATATCAGTTCTGTTTCACCAATACGTTATTCTAGGTCTACAAACAATGCAAGATAAAAATACACAATAGTATTACGTTTTCCTAGATACATCCTCACTGTGATTCTGTAGGTTAGGTAGCCAGCTTCACGCATCTGCTACTCCTTATAAATATTATAATCATACAATCAGATACCAAAATGTACAAGTCCTGCTGCGGTCGCCATTGTAGAGTTTATTTTTGGGATCATATATCTCTCTTATCCCAATAATAGTTATTGAGATTGAGATATTATTATATAAAATATATTTATTATATCTTGTATTGATATAATAACATATATATTTGACATCTGCAATTATATTCTAATAGACTTTACAATACAATATGCAGAGTACTTGTCATACTTTGATTCCCCAAATATATAAGAGTTCGATACTTGTAATTTTAGCTCCAATTGAAGGATTTTATTTATAGGCAAACAAACCATACAGAATAATTGTAACACAGTAATTAATGTATATGCTATTATATATATTTATATACGCCTCCTTGCTTATATTACCTAAAACAACATTAAACAATTGACAGACTTAAGACTGCTATAAAACTAACATAAATTGTAAACTTCAGTATTCCATAACTTTATCAACAACTGAACATTTATATCTACCATGATTACTCACTCACTCCAGCCCATCGCTTCTAGGTTCCGTTCCTCTCTCCTGCTCGTGGCTCACATCTCTCCTCCTGACTCACTGAATAGGTTTCTTGCTGACTGTCCGTGTGTGTCTGTGTGCGAATGTGAGTGAATGTCTACTCTATCTCTCTCCTTATATCACAAATACATGAATTGAAGTTCCCTGTTCTCATGACGTTATTGAATTTATGGATGCTAATGGTGACAGGGTCTCCTGCTTGTCTGGACGCTAGTGGTAATCTCCATTGCGAGATCTCCTGTTTCTGGTCTCTCCCTGTGCATCAATCTATTTTACACTCCTGTTGTCAAAATACAATAGTGTCCTGTCTGTCCTGCAATGTAACTAGCAGTCTACATTCTCCAGAAAGAAAACCAGATGGCTGGAGTCTGGCCCATAGTGTCTATATAATATTGCTTAATTAATAAATATAGATATATCTGGGGAGGGTAACAACACTCTATCTGCTTAATAGTATGCCTTAGACATTTTGTCTCCTAAATGAATTCAGTTGCATTTGATATGTTACAAAGTGGTCATTCATATTATTTAGTAAACCCAAAAGCTATACTACGATGTCTAAACATTAAACTCTGATGTCCTAATTATTAAGCTATTCCTATTTTTATATACACATACATAATATATACTATGGTTAAAATCACATTTCATTAATGATGGTATAAAACAATATCTATATGCCTATATGGTAACACCTCGTACAGGGACGGAGGTGGTACTGTCTCCGTGAATTGTTGTCAGTATAAGGACATCCCTCTTGTCCTTATATTTGACCAACAACATATTTTCGTTGCATATTCCCCTGCTTTCACCCATTCTCATTACTTGGGCAATGTGCGTTTTTGGGAGGCCTCTTTGGTTCTTGCGCACAGTACCGCAAGCTGCTGTACCTCTTGAACCAAGGGCCTTAAACAGGGGGATGCTAGTGTAAAAGTTATCCACATAGAGGTGATAACCTTTATCCAGGAAGGGGTGCACTAAATCCCAGACAATTTTCCCACTAACACCTACGAGGGAGGGGGGGCATTCTGGCGGTTCAATTCTTGAATCCTTCCCTTCATAAACCCTAAACCTGTGGGTGTACCCTGAGGTGCTTTCACACAGTTTATACATTTTTATGCCATACCTTGCCCTCTTACTGGGAAGGTACTGGCGGAATTTAACCCTTCCTTTAAAATGTATAAGGGACTCGTCGATACAAATAAATTTTTCAGGGATGTACACCTCTTCAAATTTGGCACTGAAATGATCAATGACCGGCCTGACTTTGAATAGCCGGTCAAAGGTGGGATCATCTCTGGGTGGGCACTGTGCATTATCGGTGTAATGTATAAATTTAAGAATTGTCTCAAATCGAGTCCGGGTCATGGCCATACGGTAAAATGGAGTACTGTACAGAACATCTGTACTCCAATATTGCCTAATTTCTGGCTTTTTTACTATGCCCATATGAAACACCAGACCCCAAAACGTCATCATCTCTACTGCATCTACAGGGGTCCACCTAGCAAATGATGACGTGGGGTTTTGAGCAATAAACTGCTGGGCATATAAATTAGTTTGGTCCACCATTAAATTTACAAAATCATCAGAGAAAAATAATTTGAAAAAGTCAATTTCTCTGAGACCTGTGGAATCAAATTGGATTCCTGGCATGGCCAAAAACTCAGGAACCTGGGGCTCAAAATTGTCTGGTGGTGGGGTCCATACGAGTTCAATTGTTGGGGGGGGGTCTCAGCTGCTCTACGGGGGCGCCTTTGAGGGGGTCCCTCATCATCAGAGGAGGAAGAGGAGCTTAAGGCGAATCCTTCAAATTCCCCGCTTGCATCACTGGCTGTGTCAGAGTCAGAAGCAAGCAGGGCATATGCCTCCTCCGCTGAATACATTCTCCTGGATGACTGGGAGGACATTTGGGAGGACATTTGGGAGGACATTTGGGATGCCATTTTTATTTTTGTGTTACTGGTAGTGAAATGTTTCAACACGTGTATAGTGTAGGGGGGGGTACAAACTTTATTTCAACCCGGGGGGTATGTAGTGTGTATGTAGTGCAGAAAAAAAAAAATACTTTATACCAATAAAAAAAAAAAAAAAATGAAGAGGTTAAAAATAAAAAATTGAAGGGGTTAAAAAAAAAAAAAAAAAAAGGTCCTGCGCCAAAAACTGAGCACCCATGTTGGTCAGTAACGTCTGTCACTGAACAGCGCTCAAAGGCAACAGGAATTTGATCAAAAAAAAAAAAAAAAATAGATCAACCCTGTGCCGAAAAAGCTGATCAGTGATGTACGTCACTGATCAGCGCACAGTGGCCACAGGACACCCACAAAATCATAGTGTGTGTAAAAAAAAAATTAAAAAAAGACCCCACAGCACTCACAAAAAAAAAAAAAGGTGATCAGTGATGCGACACTGATTACCAGTGAGGTGCAGCAGGTGCACAACCTTTGGTGCAACTGACAGTGCAACTGACAGGTATATATAAAAAAAAAAAAACCTCTGCACCCCCAAAAAAGTTGCTGATCACCTCAGATATAGTGATCAGCACAAAAGGCGGGGGCAGCAGACACAAAATTTAGCACTCTCTGTCACTCTCTATCACTCTCTGTCACTCTCTGTCACTATCTCTCACTATCTCTCACTATCTCTCACTATCTCTCACTATCTCTCACTATCTCTCACTATCTATCACTCTAGGACACTAAAAAACCTGCACCCCCAAAAAGGGGGGGTAGCAGACACAAAATATACACTCTCTATCACTCTCTGTCACTATCTCTCTCTATCTCTCACTATCTATCACTATCTATCACTCTATGACACTACAGCAGCAGCACTGACAGGTATATCTATATATAAAAAAAAACCTGCGCCCCCAAAAAGTTGCTGATCAGTTAATTTATACTGATCAGCACAAAAGGAGGGGGCAGCAGTCAGTTATATAAAAAATATATAGCACAATCTGTCAACAACTCTCTCTATCTCTCTCTCTCTATCTCTCTCTATCTCTCTATAACTATCACACTGCAGCAGCACAAAATATAGCACTCTGTCACTAGGCCTCTCTATCTATCTCTCTATCTCTCTCTCTCTATCTCTCTCTATCTCTCTATCTCTCTCTCTCTATCTATAACTATATCACACTGCAGCAGCACAAAATATAGCACTCTCTGACACTATCTCTCTCTCTATCTCTCTCTATCTCTCTATCTCTCTCTATCTATCTCTCTATCTAGCTATTACACTGCAGCAGCACAATTTCACAGCACAGGAAGGCACAAGTAGCAACAGGATCCAGGAAGCATCCAGCACACTACAAGCACAGATCAAGCACAGATCAAGCAGTGATGAAGCAGTGATCAGGTAAGTATGGAGCAAGGTTCTGGTCAGTATATGGCGGCAGGTGGCACGGTGACCGCACTGCACGCTATTCCAGACCGGAATGGCGTCTGCAGTGCAGTCACCGTTAGTTTAAACCCCCCTCCATGGCTGTGATTGGTCCGTCGGCCCGACGGGCCAATCACGGCCTTTGGGGGCGGGCGGGGTGAGGTGGGGTGACACCAGTGTCACCCTTACACCCCGCGGTGATTGGTGCTGTACTTTACAGCACCAATCACCTCCGATCCCGTGTCACCGGCGAACGTTATTCGCCGGTGACACAGGAAAACGCTGTAATTGGCTGTTCACACTGAACAGCCAATCACAGCGATCGCCGACGGGGGGGGCGGCATCGCAGCCCCCCCTGGGCATGCACGGACATGTCTGCTGTCAGGGACAGCAGACATGTTGAAACTGTCACCGCGTCTATAGACGCGGTGACAGTTAAATGCCATGACCTACATTTACGCCATGTGTCGGGAAGTGCTTCCCGACCATGACGTAAATGTACGTCAAATGTCGGGAAGGGGTTAATATTTCAATGATGTATTTTGAAGTATCTTGCATTTATGCTGTATAAACACATAATATACACACAAATATATTTTATTACCACATAAAATACACACAAATATATTTTATTTGTTCAAAAAACAAGGTTTCAAAACGTGAAACAAAATGTGTGTACTATCTCAGCACTGAATTTGAATGCCAAGCAATCATTGTCTTGCACATATATAGTGCCAGTTACATATCATGTCCCCAGTGATGCTGTTACAAATGTCCCCAGTGAGTTTTTAGCAAAAAAAAAAAAAATTGTCACTTTCTGGAATGTCCGTATTTCGGAATAATTCGGATAACGGATATTCGGATACGGGATACTCGACCTGTAATTGTAAATGATTTAATGAAGACAAAAACAAACACTAATATGCAGGGGAGGCTCCAGTGGGGGTGGGTTGGGGAAAGGCATCCGGGGTCCGGAGCACAGTTCAAAATTCAAATAGGAGAGGCACAAAAACTGCCATTCCAAAACTGACTTACTGGCAGTTGCTGTGCTTCACCTTTTTGAAATGCGCTGCAGCCCCTCCTTTGGGGCTTCCACTGCAAATACTTGCACTGTGAATATAGAAACATCAGAATGTTTCTGTTGCCATATGTATCAGTACAGTTATTGTTTTCTAGTAATGCTTAATCTAAATCTAAAACATCTCTATAGAGCACAGCATAATAAATAAGGGAATTAAAACAAAAAAAAGTATTATTATTGTCTATTGTCTATGGCTATTCTAAGTACAGAATAAACCCACTAAAGTACATATGGAATTGTAAAGGCGTTTATATTGTTATTAGGCAGATGCTTATCGTTTTCAGAAAGCACATTATTGATAAACCCCTTTGTTTGCCATGGTTTCTCTACAGGATTGATGCCAGCCTTACATGCTAGCATCAGCAGAACCGGTTGTCCCTGGCTAATTTCATCACTAACCTTAACTGTCAGGCAATATCTGTAATAGCTAATTAATCATGACATGTCAATGTGGTCTGACGCTTCAGATATCAGCTTGCCAGGTCGGTGAATACAAAATATGTGTTTCTGATTTGCTTTAGATCAACAGCGTGTGAAACAAAAAATACAAAAATTGCAATACTAGCATAGCTAATAGTGTAATCTGTAGTAAATAAAACTGGCGAATAGCATTAGATTCTAGGTTACCGACATTTAATATGGAGAAAAATATTTGAAAAATTAAAATGTAGTTAAAATCAAATTCATTGCACAATCTTTTACATTATAAACAGATTGTGTGTGTCATTTTCTTTCTATTTTTACAAGCGACTTCCATCTCATTTCTTTCCCAATACATATCACTGAGCTGTTCTTGATTCCAACCTTTGGTGGCACTAGAGATTTAGAATTTGCTGAGCAGAGGTGGTTATTAGTGGAAACGCAAACAGTTGAATCTGCTATGATTTAGTGTGTTCTTTTATAGAAACTGAATAATCTTGTATGTGTGTACGTAGACAAGGATATGAAGAAGGAAAGAAAGTGTCATAAACATCACCAGCAGTAAGATTCATGCTTGCTGTTCATTCATGCAAAGGACATACTGTATCCTGCTTTCAAAAAAGAAAGAAGACATTGGAAACTGTTTTCATTACACACTATAGTATTTGATTTACCATTTCAGCTGTAGATGCATCATCTCCATTACACAAAGTTTAAATGAGGGTTGGCAGCAACCAAGGCATGGGGTCCTCTTATAATTGTTGTAAGTGCACTGATTGTGTGTGTGCTGTTTTTTTTTTTTTTTTAGATAATCATCCAATTTAACAACCTGTACACCTGCACCACTTAGCACATAATAATACATTAATAAGAGGCTGTCATTTTTGAATAACAGTTGCCAATAAAATTATAATTGCTAGCTATCGGGTAACAATTAAATATGTTCAGTGTGCTTCTTTCTTATTGTCACAATCACGCAGGAAAGGAGAGTAATAGAACATCAGATACACTCACTGCCTCACGCTGCTGAAGAAGTGCTGTCATTCTGTGCAGATTATCTGACTGCCTCAAGTGGCACCATTTGGTGCATGTAGGATAACAAGTACTCATACAGTGGTATCTAAGAATGTTTGCATTAATCATCCAGCAGTGACAAGTTAGAAAACATATCAATAATATTGAGTAATTCATGCAAATAAATTGGTAAATATTTATCATGTATTCATCTGCTTGGACACTCAATCCTAAAACTAAATTTGACTTGTCTTGTGGATAATATATATATATATATATATATATATATATATATATATATATATATATATATATATATATATATAGTGGTGCTATATTTATTTGTATGGCTGCTACTGCCATTGATTGTTTTTCTTTAGAATGACTGTATTTGATGTTAGGAGACCTATCAGTAATGTTAATATTTACAAAATAAATGCCCCCATAAAAATTGTACTTTAATGAGAAACAATTTAACTCAATATTTGGCAGACTTTGAAGACCTGATGTATAGCCTCAATCCATTAGTTCCTCATATCACAGTAGTAACTTGTATTCACTAGAAAGCTGCATTTGTATGCATATACAAAGGTCCTGATTCTGGTTCACTCGCTAAAGCAAATTCTCTCTCTAATGCACTGCAGGTGGGACAGATGTAACATGTGCAGAGAGAGTTAGAATTGGGTGGGGTTTGTACTTCAAACTGATATCTATATTGCAGTGTAAGAATCAGAAGCAAGCAGGGCATATGCCTCCTCCGCTGAATACATTCTCCTGGATGACTGGGAGGACATTTGGGAGGACATTTGGGAGGACATTTGGGAGGACATTTTTATTTTTGTGTTACTGGTAGTGAAATGTTTCAACACGTGTATAGTGTAGGGGGGGGTACAAACTTTATTTCAACCCGGGGGGTATGTAGTGTGTATGTAGTGCAGAAAAAAAAAAATACTTTATACCAATAAAAAAAAAAAAAAAATGAAGGGGTTAAAAATAAAAAATTGAAGGGGTTAAAAAAAAAAAAAAAAAAAAGGTCCTACGCCAAAAACTGAGCACCCATGTTGGTCAGTAACGTCTGTCACTGAACAGCGCTCAAAGGCAACAGGAATTTGATCAAAAAAAAAAAAAAAATAGATCAACCCTGTGCCGAAAAAGCTGATCAGTGATGTACGTCACTGATCAGCGCACAGTGGCCACAGGACACCCACAAAATCACAGTGTGTGTAAAAAAAAAATTAAAAAAAGACCCCACAGCACTCACAAAAAAAAAAAAAGGTGATCAGTGATGCGACACTGATTACCAGTGAGGTGCAGCAGGTGCACAACCTTTGGTGCAACTGACAGTGCAACTGACAGGTATATATAAAAAAAAAAAAACCTCTGCACCCCCAAAAAAGTTGCTGATCACCTCAGATATAGTGATCAGCACAAAAGGCGGGGGCAGCAGACACAAAATGTAGCACTCTCTGTCACTCTCTATCACTCTCTGTCACTCTCTGTCACTATCTCTCACTATCTCTCACTATCTCTCACTATCTCTCACTATCTCTCACTATCTCTCACTATCTATCACTCTAGGACACTAAAAAACCTGCACCCCCAAAAAGGGGGGGTAGCAGACACAAAATATACACTCTCTATCACTCTCTGTCACTATCTCTCTCTATCTCTCACTATCTATCACTATCTATCACTCTATGACACTACAGCAGCAGCACTGACAGGTATATCTATATATAAAAAAAAACCTGCGCCCCCAAAAAGTTGCTGATCAGTTAATTTATACTGATCAGCACAAAAGGAGGGGGCAGCAGTCAGTTATATAAAAAATATATAGCACAATCTGTCAACAACTCTCTCTATCTCTCTCTCTCTATCTCTCTCTATCTCTCTATAACTATCACACTGCAGCAGCACAAAATATAGCACTCTGTCACTAGGCCTCTCTATCTATCTCTCTATCTCTCTCTCTCTATCTCTCTCTATCTCTCTATCTCTCTCTCTCTATCTATAACTATATCACACTGCAGCAGCACAAAATATAGCACTCAATATTTGGCAGACTTTGAAGACCTGATGTATAGCCTCAATCCATTAGTTCCTCATATCACAGTAGTAACTTGTATTCACTAGAAAGCTGCATTTGTATGCATATACAAAGGTCCTGATTCTGGTTCACTCGCTAAAGCAAATTCTCTCTCTAATGCACTGCAGGTGGGACAGATGTAACATGTGCAGAGAGAGTTAGAATTGGGTGGGGTTTGTACTTCAAACTGATATCTATATTGCAGTGTAAGAATAAAGCAGCCAGGATTTACCCTGCACAGAAACAAAGTAAGACAAACATCTAACTCTCTCTGCACATGTTACATCTGCCTCCTCTGCAGTGCAACATAGTTTTGTCCATTAGAGAGTGAATTTGCTTTTCCAAGTGAACCAGAATCAGGGCCAAAAATGGCAGCTACAGGTTTCCACCAGCAACATTATGCACCAGCTTTACATACATCACTTAAAATTACATTCATGTTTTAACCAGTGCTGTAAATACCAGAGACAGAAAAGGTGTACATATCTGGTCACCGGCATGAAAGGGACCAAGACCCTTATGCTGGTGTTGATAATAATGGACACACTCAGACTGCTTGTTAGTCATTAGCAGTCTGTGGCCAAGATTATCTGCACCAGTAGAGCAAGTTTAAATGGGGTTACAAGGGGATGATACTCTGGCTCTCTCACTCATGGATTCCCCTCTTCCCATGGAGCAGGTGCACATACTGTGTAGGAACAAGGCACCTTATTTCCTATATGTTCAACCAACATGTTTTATTGTAGTGCTAAAGGCCAGATAATACCGTTGTTTGAGAAAGAACCATTTTGCATTCCATAGTAATAGAGGGAAATTATAGGAATAGATCACGCTCCAATCGGTGCTTTTCACTGAGAGACAGAGAGAGAGAGAGAGAGAGAGAGAGAGAAGCACGTTTTTTATTAGGCCAAATTATATTTGAGTAGGCAGCTTGGCTGGTGTACAAAGAATGCATATGTAGCTGACGTGAAGCACTCTCATTATCCATAACAGATATGAGCAAACTCATCATTATTAAAGTAGTGAGGAGAGGCAATTTTTGGGATATTTTTTAATCCCATTGTAGCAGGGCCCCCTCTCTATCCATTACTGCCTCACATCATTGAGGTCATGGGTTTGATTCCCACCATGGCCCTAACTGTGTCGGGTCTGGATATTCTCCCCGTAATTGCGTGGGTTTCCTCCGGGTACTCTGGTTTCCTCCCACAATCCAAAAATATAATGGTAGGTTAATTGGCTCCCCACAAAAATGAACCCTAGAATGTCTGTGTGTGCATGTAGATATATAGATTGTAAACTCCACTGGGGCAGGGACTGATGTGAATGTTCAAATATTCTCTGTAAAACGCTGTGGAATATGTATGCGCTATATAATAAATAAATAACTTACCTAGGAGATTTAAACAAAAACCAACAATGACTTCTTATTCAATTAAAGGAGAGGAAATAAGATTCAGTGTTTCCTATAGATATCACTGCGTCTCTTTTATACACCCCCAGAGCATGTCTATTTTTTTCTTCTAATTGTCATTTTTGGGAAATATCAACGGGACTTGCTCTGGCACCATTGCAGCACCCACTCTGGGGTAGACGGGGAGTTTGACTGGAGCAGTACACCTGTCAAAGCGTAATGCAGGTGTTCTAGAGCGAGCTCAGGGAGAACAAAAAACTCCCCTTCAGTGGTGTTTTTTTTTTAAGGTAGCGCTCCCCACTGGGTGAGATTTTTAGGGGGAGCACTACCTAAAAAAAAAAACACCACTGTGTCCCCCTGGGCCGGGCAGAGCCGCTAAACACTATGCCAGCCACTGCACGGCCTCACAGCCCTGCCTCCGGCGACGGGCGTGTCAGGAGGGAGCTAGGAGAGGGAGCCAGGCAGCACTGAAGCTGCCTGATTACCACTGAAGGGGTTGATTAAGCAATTTGATGTTTCCAATTAGCTTAAATAGGCAGTCATTTTTCACCTTATGAAGTGGTGCAGCATCAGGAGCCAGTCTTCTGCGGCAGCAGCAGTGTGTGTGTAAGTACTGTAAGTGTGTGAGTGTGTTTGTTTGTGAGTGTCTTTGAGAGTGTGTAAGTACTGTATATGTGAGTGAATGTGTAAGAAGTGGGAAGATGGTGAGAAGGCCACTGGGAGCTGTGGACACCACCAAAGAGGTAAGTATATATTTTTTTCTCGCACCTTGTTGGTTTCAGAGCTGAAAAGAAAACTTTTTAAGATTGGATACTGCAGCTAATGGAAGTGTGCATACCTGCAGTAGTCCAATATCGGGCACAAGGTGCACAAAGATTTTTGGAAGGCTTTACCTCGCTCCCTTTTAGTAGTAAAGTAGCAAGGATGGACACTATGGTCTTGCACCATCTGTAATGAAAAAAAGATTTTTTTAGAAACTTTGAATTAATGATTTTTGCTGGAGGGCTACGGTATAATCTAGTATTGCTGTAGAGAACTGAAGAGCTTTAAACCATGAGGATGGCTTTCGGCTAATTCCAACAATAGCTTTGTTGTGTAATAGGACTTTTGCATACATTTTAACATCTGTATTTAAGAGAAAGCTTTAGCTAAAACTACTATAGTAGCTTACAATATTTCTCTTGGGACAGAGCCCAGTTCAGCAGCTTCATTAAATAAATTGGTCAATTGAGTGACTAAAATAGCTGCATAAGATTTATAGTACAGGTTTGTGTAGCCGTCAAGCTCCAGGGATTTGCCTCAAGTGAGAAACTTATAGCCTGTTGAACTTCCTGTGGAGAGATGGGCTCACAAAATTACTTGTGCAGAAACAGGTTCTCGGTGCCTGATACTGGTTTAAAAGTGTTATTGTGCTTTTCCAGGTAGGATCTGTTAATCCAAATCTATCCTCTATATTTTACATTTTAGTGAACAGAACCATTTCCCCTATAAATCCTTGTCATTAATCAAGTAAACTGAGAACTGTCATTTTCAGAGCAGTAACAGGGCTTAGCTAAGGTCTCTGCCACCAAAGTTTCTGACCATGCCCCCTGTCTATGATGTCACAAAGAGGTGAGGGCACAGTTAAGTGCAACATGGCAAGAATGTCCTCAGGATGCTCTAGGGGTTGCATAGACTGCAGAGTGCCTGTCTGGAGCATATATCGTATTCTACACGTGGCGCTACAGCAGATATTCTGGCAGCATAGTGCTATTCCATACACCCATATAGCTAGATGCAGGGACTGTGTGACAGCAACAATGCTGCCCATAGTGCCCTGTTTGGCACACAAATCCACAAATCCCCAGGAGAGTCTAAGTTGGGTAACCCATTGTGCAATGATTTCCCTCAGGTGGGTACTGGGCGCATGTCTAACACCAACATAGCTGTCAAGGCCGCCGTTATTCGCTTTGACATAGGATGATCGCTGTCGTCCTTCATTCTCATCGCAAACAACTGTTAAATGGTTATTTAAAGACAGCGGTGTTCTGACTTCCCCTCTGGGATGATAAATGACTCCCAGCAGCAACAGCAGTAGCAATAGCAGTAGGCTGCAGGATCCTCCGGAGGAATCCCAGATAAAAGAGGAGTCAGTTATTCTGGTAACATGGCCTGCAGGACTACATCCGATCTGGATCGAGGAGGCAATTGACGAGGGGTGACTTGCTGGTGTGGTTTCCAGGCGCTTTGATACAACAGGATCAAAGTGTCCCTGGACTGCTTTTGGTCCTAGCCACAGTTTCTGAACTAAACAGTGACTTATGAACGAACTTCAGGTGATGCTTAAGGGAGGATGTCCCTAGGTGACCAATGGCCTTGCCCCTGCTTATTGTAGCGTTACATAAGCTACATATGGCGAAACAATTGTTGTCCAGATATGGATAAAAATAATTACAGACCAAAGATGTGGATTATTTGGTCTCCTTGGGGATTTGTGATACCATATCATTAGAAGGAAGAGATGTTTGCTGTGTTTTTGATGACAGCTTAACTCTCTTAAAATTTCTAGCTGGGGGAGGAGGGCTTTGATCATTGTGTGAAGCTGAACCATTGGTCATGAACATACTTAGCCGTTCCTTGCCGTAAATGGCATATTGGCAAGTTTACATTTCTCCTCAAACGATTTACTTTTTTTTGTTTTGTGTTAGTGAACTTTGGCATTTTGGATTTTACATGCCCTCTATGATGACATTGGGCATCGGTCTTGGCAGGCGACATTGATGGCATTTCATATTCTATGTCATGACTAGTGGCAGCAGCTTCAGCTCTAGGAAGAAGTGGTTCTTGTTCTTCTTTCTCTTTTTTCTCCTTCAAATTTTTGTTTTCCATTATCTGTCTTTAACATCAGTGCCACTGGACTATCACTGGTCTGGCCTATACAGCACAGTACTATCACTGGACTGGCTAATATAATGTACACTACAGCACTGAGTGCTGTCTATCACTGGACTGGACAACAGAAGTATCCTTACTGTACTAGTAGTAATAACTAATAAGTATCAGCGGGACAGCTGGCAGGCGGGTAGGTGGCCAGGATACACCCTTTTAAATGGTCCGGTATCCGAATTCCCCCAATCCAAACTCGCACATCCCTAATTACAGTATAACCATGCAGTTGTATATGCTATTCATTGTACTGTGGAAACCTTGTGATGCCAAATAATAATGATGATAATAATAATAACAAAGATTATAATAATAACTAGCTGATGTATCCAGTTTTAAGAGCGCAAAGGTTTGCTGGGCAGAACACCCCTTTTCACCCATTTTTCATCCCCATTAGAACTTAATTAAGAAAATCCCTGCTTAGTGGGGGGCTGCAAATGACTGACCATGGGACTCCACTTTTTCTGAAGGACTACAAGGCGACTTCAAGAAAGATTCCTAGAACATAGAAGAAATTTACTAAAAGGCCTTTTAACACACAGAGGACCTTATTCTAATTGCATCGGAGGATCGATGTTTAGCATATGCGCTTGTGCTGGGTGAGAGAAGGCACGGGAAACTACACTATGTCTAGCGTATAATGGGCACTATCATTAAAATGCTAGGTGTTCCATGTAAATATGCCCATGACACGGGTACAGGGGACAGAGGTGTCTTACATCTGTGTGCACCTTCCATATCATTCCATGTATGAGGGAGAATTTCTGGATTCACAAATTGAGGACCCTCGATTCAGAGGGACTCAATGAAACCATTGAGTTTGATCCATGATATTTTTTTCCCCAGAACCTATTGTATAGTATTATCTGTCTCCCTCCCTATCTATTTCCACATACTCTGGTGCATTTCTTATTCTTCCCCTCCTGATCTTTCTATTTTGTTTATCACATGCCCTAGATTATTATTAAAACCCAATAACTATATATATATATATATATATATATATATATATATATATATTTGGATTATTTTCTATACTATTTTTTTATTATTATCAATACTATGGTTATGTTTTGTTTGTGTATATATTTATATATATATATATATATATATATATATATATATATATATATATATATATATATATATAATCCTTATATGCCGGCACTCCCAGACAGCTTGATCCGGTGCACTCCTCAGTAATTTCATACAGATCCACGAGAAAGAGGCACACGGACACCAGTCAGCAGTTTCAAAATAGATGTATTGGGCACAGCACTACCAAGCGCTTTCGGGGACACCACCCCGTCTTCAGGATAACTGCCCTGCACAAACAAGTGACCAAACACATATATATAAATATATAGCAATTAGCGCTAATAAGGTACTTGTTAGACCAGCAGAGTGTCCCAAAAGATAATGAAGATCTTTTGTAGAATGTTCACTAAGTCCCATGAAATCCGGACTGCAGCTACCCCCAGAGTATTCCTAGGACTTCCAGGGAGAAATTGGAATCTGTTAAAATAGGACAACAGAGCAGCACTCCATAGTGTAGAACCAGTATTTTATGTAGACCACAAAGAACCACACACGGTATAGCCAAATCAGACTCTTACCAAGTTAAAAACAGCTGTGGGCTGGTTACCGCAAGCAGTGTGCAGGAAACTCGGTCAGGAACAGACGCCGGTGGGGGCAGACAGGAACAGCAGCAGCTAGCATCATCAAGCCCTGCCCTAACGCGTTTCATCAAGGACTTCATCAGAGGGCATGGCTGGTGATGACTAGCTGTCTAAATATAACGGAGTGAATAGCGAATAGGCGTCTTTCACTTATATCGCCTGCTGGATCTCTGAATACCACCAATTATTAGCACAAAATGTAGGAGACTGCATGCATTTAAATACAATTGAATGTACATATAGCATAGAACCAAGAAATGATATTAATAGAGGCTGATGTAAGTACTGCTAATGAGTGGAGCATATAAAGCCACAATGTCAATGTATATGTTATGTGCACAAATATAAGATGCAAAAATAATTTACATTATTACAACAAAATTAACATAATACTAATAGTCCATTGGACCTGCCAGTGGCACCATTAGGTCCATTAAATAAACTGTAAATCTTTGCATGTATTATAATACCAAGAAATAGTAAATTTCATTAACAAAATTTTTGGTATGTATATAAACACTGATTTAAAAAAAAAAATCAACACATGAATGCAATATGCACAACAAAGAATGATATATACACAGCAAAGATGAATCTGATCTGCCTGATTACACAATTGTATTAGTTTATAAAATAACTAGCTACTCTAAAAATGCATATTAAATTAAAATGAATATCTAGCTATCCGCCCTTCAGTAAACAAGGGCTGCAAGTTGCTATTTAAATAGAGGATTAATAGGTACAAACAGTGGTGTAGCTACATATGTGGCAGACCCTGCGGTGGCTTGGGGTAGCGGCACCAGCAGGGTCTGTGGTGGGCGCTGCTGGCTGAACTGACAGACGACCGAGGCAGCAGTGATCGCTGAGCTGGTCCCGCTCTGTGCATATCTAATCAGCGGGGACACAGTGCAGTGTTTATGTAATGAGTGGGTCCCCGCCCCATGGATATGCTCAGCACTCACTGCTGCCTGGTTCGCCTGTTAGCTCAGCGAGCGGTGCCCATAGTCAATCGCCTCGCCCCTTCTTGGGGGGGCACCGGAATATTTTTGGCAGGGGGGAGAAAAATTTCTAGCTACGCCACTGGGTACAAAGATCTGACGGTTCATAAATGGGGTAATTTCATATCCTTCATTAAGGCCATTGGGAGTTTGCGTGTTCAGAGTACTGTAAGAATCCAATATGTCTCACATCTCAGGAGGACACAGTCTCTATCACCTCTTTTACCTAGCGGTACTATTTCAATGCCGATCACCTTCATACCAGCTGGGTCACAGTTATGCTTAATTTTGGAATGTCTCGGAACAATATGGTTCAAAACCCCATGTTTGATGCTTCTCATGTGCTCCAATATGCAAGTTTTTAATGTACGCTTTGTCTTTCCAATATATTTGGAGCGACACAGACATGCCAATAAATATATAATATATACCGAAGTACAGTTAATAAATTGTTTGATATTGCATACAGAATTATTTTGTGATTCAAAAGATGATCCTTTTTGTATAAATGGGCAAATCTTACATCTGCCACAGGCATAACAGCCATTTTGGCTAAGAAAAGAGGAAGTATTAATTAATTAATTATATAGGATTTATAGGTTCCAGTTGACTTTTGGAAACCCGTGAGCTTGCTCCAAAACCGGGACACATGTAAGGATGTACCAATTTTTCTTTAGAATAATATACCTTTTCTTTTCGCCATCAGTATATTTAGTGATGAGCAAGCTAGATGAGGATGGCTCCATCTGTACATGTCTTTCAGGATTACTCCGTGGAGTTGTCCAAAGCAAGAAAGGCCTTTTCACCTTTATGTTCCCAACTCGCTACTGAAGGACAAAAATGTGGCCTCATGTATCCTGCCAAACTTCATATCTATGACAGGAGCTCCTTTAAGGACTTTACAAACCCCAAAGATGCCACAGCCTACTTGCGAGAATTGACCTATGCCACTTCTGCAGACATAACTGACCCTGCCACCTGACTTCCCCTACAAGATTGTCTTTGGGTCTCCGTTTCCTCCTTGTAACATTCGCTTATTGCAGAGTATTGGACCTTGTTTGGTTCGGGGCTGGACTTGTATTGTACCCCAGAACTAGACTCTACTTGTTTTGTCTTCAAATCCATACATGGTTACCTTTTGCCTTTCTTAGGAAGAACCTAATGACCATCTTACACTGGTTGCTGTAACACATTTTGCATTGAGTTAATTTGCTAAGTATTATTTACTTGTTATGGTTGATACAGGAGTTTTTCTCTGAACATAATTACTCTTGAATATTTAGTCATCTACTATAATGTGCTCTGTCCATTTACCTTAGTGGGGGGTGGACAGACGGAGCTGGATGCTGGTCTCTCTCCCCGTGATATGTTATACCCCTTAGTTAACGAAAGTACTACACTGTATGGCCTAGCCTCAGGGTTCGACATTATGTTTATATCCATAGTGATTTTCTCTCTTTCTCTTTATTTTTCTTACTCTACCCCACCCCTTCTCTATTTCCTCCCCCTTACCCCTAACCCATGATTATATGTTCTGCGTGCATGGTATGATACTACTTATTGTGGAAATTTCAGTGCTTGCCTTTTACTTGCTGCCCTACAGTTGTCTTGAGAAATGCCTGACTTTTCTTTATGCTCCTGGAATATAGGTGGTATAAATTTGCCTGCTAAGCATAGGAAGATATTAATGTAGTTCAATAAAACTAATGTTGACTTGACCTTTTTGCAGGAAACCCATTTGACTCAGCCCAAGACCTTGAAAATGCAGATGCTTGGTTGGTCCGTGTTGGCATCTTCATTTTATTCTTCTAAAGCTCATGGAGTGGTGATTGTGGCTAAATGTTCTCTTCTTCTGGAGACTTCCAACACTCTGATAGATGGAAATGGCAGGTATGTGGTGGCCTCTGTATGCATTGCTGGCAAAAAGTTCACTCTGGCGAACATTTATGCCCCATCCCCATATTCTAAATCTTTCTTTCACTCTATTATAGCTCTGCTAGTCCCGTTTTCTGGAGAAAATATGATTATAGGTGGCGATTTTAACAAAGTCACATCCTCACTACCTGATAGATCTAACCCCATGGGCACAACCTCTCCCTTACCTAAAATAGGCATTACATTACTTCAGGATTCCCTTCCCTAGATGTCAGGAGGGCTCACCATCCCCTAGATAGGGAATACATCTGCTTGTCGTGTGCACACTGCATCCCCTCTCATATCGATTTTATCTTTGTATCACGCTCCATATGCCCACTCTCCACAAACTACTCTATTGCCCCTATAGTTTTATCTGACCGCACAATGGTCACAACACACATTTGCATCCCTGAAGAATCTGACTCCACGAAGCTGTGGAGATTCCCAGGCAGGTTTAGCAAATCGAACACATTTCAAGCACTTTTGGAGTCTGCAATTGGATGTTAATCTGGTTAAGATTGATATGTCAGATAGAGTGGTTGGTAAAACTAAGCTTTTCTTACAAGCAAACAATGATTTTTATGGTTGTGGGTGTACTACCTGTGGCTTTCTGATTAAAGGGAAGTTGTTTCCACATCCTCATTCGGGTAAACTATTGACATTAGATTCCATCTAACTTGTCAAATGAGATTTTTAGTACTGTACCAGATAATTTGTCCGTGTGGATTATCCTATATTGTAAAAACAGAACATTCCGGGAGCGTTTCAGCAACAGGTGGTCCCCCTGGAAAAAGTATGCCAAGTTCTCTGAATCATAGCTAGCTACAAACATACCACCTCCATATTTGATAACTTTTCACATTATAAGAAGAGCGAAGAGGACAGTGAGGACAAATAATCTGACAATGGCATGAAGTGGCAAGGAAAGGCTAAGACCTTGGTCTGTGTTTATGCCTTTAGTTTTGCTCCAGGATTACGGACCTCGTCTTCAGTTGATGGTCTCCGCTTATCCCACATTTTTCCAGATTTGTACTCCAGTCTGACTTCACCAGCTAACTAGTGTTTTACACAGCAGACAGGCAGGAGCACCCTGGACTGATAGGGCAGAGGAACACCACACTGGACTTAAACAGCAGACTTATACAGAAGTACAGGGCAGCATTGCTAGACTTATATGGCAGACGTATACAGCAGCGCAGGGCAGCACTGCTGGACTTATACAGTAGAATAGGACACCACTACTGGATTTATGCAGCAGACTTATACGGCAGCACCCCTTGACTTATATAGTTGTACGGCAGCACAGGGTATCATCCCTGGAATTACATGTCAGCAACCCTGCACCAGGACCGCCACTAGTAATGTTGGGACCCTGGACTGTCCTTCAGCCCGGGACTGCAGCTCCCTCAATTGGAAAATGACCAAGCATCCAGGGTCAGGACGTATGAATCTAGAGAAAATATAGAACAGAGGGGCGCTCCATGGTGCATGTAAACGATATATTTATTATGGAGGAACATACACTCCTTAAAAAGGATAAAAGCAATTGCTCGTACCAATAAAAGAACAGTGTGGGCTGGTTACCACATAATAAAATACACAATACCACGGCAAATCTGCTCCAACCGCATCTCCCCTGGCATCAGATCGACAGGGGCTCACAGTCGCTGGGTTGCGCCGGCAGGACTCGGAAACCGGAGGCCGGGGACACAGTAATATATATATATATATATATACACACATGAAGGGACCAAAAATAATCCTCTCCAGAATATCCAACCTGGCGCTTACCAGAATTCAATATAATTTTCAAATCTATAGTTATAATTAAACCTGCTGCAGCATCTCACCCAGGGCCTTATTCTGGTCGGTGCGGATATATCCGCGTGCGTTCGGCCCGCCGATGTTTTGTGTCTGCGCATGTGCAGAGGCGTCTCTGCGCATGTGCGAGCGGGGCGTACGGCCAAATCCCGCATGATATGTGAACACTCCGAACAGGGGGTGGAGAGGGGCGTGAAGGGCTATTTGGGCTCATTACCATATGCATACGCCCCGCGTTTCATGGGCGTTCCCATGCAAACGCTGGGCGTACGTATGGTAATGCGGCCGTGACGCACGTGTAGGGGGCGGACATATGACATCGCCGGATGTCAGCTGCCCGCCCAGATCCCTGCTTTTGCTTGGAAAAATGTCCGTGTGGTCTGAGGTTGCGGGAGCTGGTGGAGCACTCGGTCCTGCATTGGATGGTCTGCGACCATCTAATGATGGGGGAGGTTCCCTTAGATGGAGGAGGCGTATTCCGTGAAAAATACACGTGCGGTCCGTTCGGCCAGCTTCTTACCGCATACGGACGGAGTTGGCGATCCGTATGGAAGGCGGGGTTTCGCACGCATGGTCCTGGCCGCATAATCGGATCCGGCCGCACCGATCAGAATAAGGGCCCAAGTGAGTACGCCTATACTCACAAAAAATCACAAAAAAACAGCAAGCTAGGGTGTAATGCGCTGCTGGGTATATAGTAATAATACTCCGATTCACCTGCTTGAGCAAAATTAGGAAAAGGACACACTGTTTAGCTTGATACGTTTTATACGTTTTATAGTAAAATGAAGCATATATCAATAACATGAAAAATAGAAAAGAGCATAAAAATGTACATATAAAATGACATATGAACAATAACTAGGGGGGTAATGTAGTGGTTAAGTGGGGTCTCCAATTAGGTTTGGTATACCTCAGATTGTACGCAGTAGTGGCACACAGCAAGTCGGTTTTTGAATGGTTAGTGTGTCTTCATAGAGTGAGAAGTTTAGTAAGTTAGTAACAGTGGCGTCAGTCTCTTAGCATGTAGGCAAAAACACTCATATATTTTTAGGTCAGGTAGACACTCAAATCAATCACTGACACATCAGTATCAACACACTTCTCTCTCCATGTATCCAAATATACACAGGTAGCCACACAATTGGTTTTATAGCTCACCCTTAGTTGTTGTAACGGGGAGCCCGTAGCTTGGTTCAGTGACGGGAGTGCCACCAAGCTACCTCCAAACTTTCACTTGAGTGGCTGGAGAGTGGGTTGGGGGGGATAGGTTGAGGTTTTGCCTAGGGTGCCCAGAAGTCTTACACCAGCCCTGATTCCTTATGCTTGTTGGTTTCTGTTCTATAAGTCCTGAGTTGCTGAGAAACGTTACCATCTCTACGGGCTGCTGAAAATTGACTGATGACAATATTAAATGGTAACCCTTTTTATTATTTATTTATGACACCATTGTCCAAATCTGGATTTTCATATTTGCTTTTAACAGAACAAGAAAAGAAGTGTCACAGTGAATGTTTGTAAAATATGTCATAAATCTTGCACCAGACTTCAATGAAAACCATGGATACTTATGTGCTTGCTTCTGTAGAAATCTTCACAGGTTTATTGACATTTCATGAATTGTCTCTGTGTTAGTGGGATGTGGATGGGATTTTGTAAAATGTCAATTAAACTGAGTCTGTTGCTACGCAAAGGCTACACAAAGGTGCACAACTACAGAACAAATTGGGTTTGTTCCCACCCCACTGTAATTAACTTTGGGATTCTGAATGTTTCCTCTGGGACCCCTATTAACCCCTGTCCTCCATTCTCACTATTAGTAAATCTGTTATCTTGCTCATTTAGGATGTTTTTGTACCTGTATATACAGTAATACGGTAATATAGCTATGCTGCTATAGTAAAATCCTGCCTTGCATATTTATGTTCATGCCTTGCAAATGGATGTGAAGATTTCGCAGCCGAGCGAAAATGTTCAAAACCCTTGGTAAGAGGATGACAAATGTGTAGATCGTGTAACTGAAGATCTATCATTGGTGGTGTCCCAAAAATGGTAGTTTTCAGCTGTGGACCCAGGGGTGGGTCCACAGCTGAAAACTACCATTTTTGGGACACCAACACCTGCCGATTATGTATTATACTGCCCACCTTTATACAATTATTTAGCGCTTGTGATTGTTTTTGTTATTCATCTTTTTCTTGTTCAAACATTGCAATATTGTTGAGGATGTCTCTCCACTTAAGGACTTAAGGATTCATTTTTCCACTGTGCACCACTCATCACAGACTCAGAGTAGCCAGAGACTTACTCGGCGGCTACTAAGAATACAGGCATATACGGCCTGGAGCTGACATCACACTCCCTCCCCTAAAATGCTTGAGAATGCCTGCATTTTCCCGGAATCTCTCAGCATTTGGCCACGCCTAGAGTTTTCTTGGCACTCCCATGAAACAGCAGGTTACCACCCCCAGACAGCTTCTTCCTGACAATCACCTTGAAAATGGCTTGCAAATAGAAAAAGTAGCAGTCTCCATAGCTTAATGCATCTGCACTGTGACCCATACTCATGCACAGTTCATCAATAAATGGCCACTGTGCCAATCCGCAGTTGAGGGATCAGGTCTGAATCAAGCCCAAATTACCAACCAATCAGATCATAATTGTAATTTTTCCAATACAATTGGGAGTTAGGAAATGATTGGCTGGTACTTTATCTCTGTCCACTTTATTTATCCAAGGCTTAGCACATAGACCCTATCTGTTATTGATTGAACCTGTCATTGAAATCTTATTAAAAAAATGGGGTCTAGATGGAGCTTATTGGGGCACCCTCGGGATTCTTTATTCATTACAATTATTATTTTCTTTTGTAAACATTATTTTACGAAGCTGTGAGATTGATTAGTACCCATATTCAGCTAAATAAATATTACTAGCAAAAATTCCTACTCTAAAAGTTAACAGCAGCAGCAGGCTATAGATAAGTGCACACCAGCACAGATACTGAAGACCCTGTGATCACTGTTCTTCTGTCTCTCTCTATCCCGTCATCAGAGTCATCAGCAGGAACACCTGAGCAGTTACAGCAAAGCGCAGTGATGACAGCAAATCACTCTACTTGTCAAGAAATCTGGCGGAACCTGGAAAATCTGAAGAGTTTAGGAGGTCCATGCAGAGCACCAGTAAATTTAGGGACAAAATGAGATGCAACTGCAGGATGCAGGAGAATAAGCAGCTACTACTTCAGTGTTACAATGTAATGGTATATCCACCTCAGTGATTGCAACATGCTTTATTATGATACTGAGAATGTTGCATTCATAATAAAATTATGCACACTACATTTATTTCAAAGTAATTAAATGTACATTTTTTTATTGTGTTTTATCCCCCTATAAAAACTTAGTATCTTAGTTCAACACTGCTCATTATGTATATGTACATTGATTTGTCTTTACTGTAAGCTTTAATCATTTTTATTGTTCTGTGTTATCTGGCGAATCTCTGTAATCATATATAACTATACAAACCCAATAAACCCCAATTTCTTTGAAACTTAGTAACTACAACACCTAGAATGTTTTAAGGAAATTTCTTGACACTACCCAATAGAAAAACATAGCCAGCATAAAATTCTTCTTACTGCCCAGGAGTGTTGTGTCCAGTAATTCCCAGACCTTTTAAAGTGCTGCATTAAAGTAGTCACTTTTGCAATACATTAGTTCCACTCGAGTGAGATGGTACATTGCCACTTATTTGTATATGTGTTGTGTATTCCCTTGCTATGTGATTGCTATACATATTAAATAAATGCAATATTATGAGCAAATGTTCAGAGTGACAGTGAATGTGTTACAAGGCTTTCACTTTGCAATAAACCTTGTATGTGCTCTCATGTGGGACTTTACCATTAAAGCAGCATTGTCAGTTTTTAAATAAGTTTGCAGTAAAAAAAATATCTTGTGAATCACAAGGCAAACAGAACTTTACATTATAATGTCACAGTTGATGTTGAAATGCACATAGCTTAGAAGTAGACATTTTAGAAATATAGGGGTAGATGTATGAAGCAGTGATAAGAGAGGGGAAGTGGTAAAGTACCTGGCACTTTATCACTGGTCAATCAGCTCCTAACTGCATACCTCCCAACTTTCATTGGTGGTAGCGAAACCTCCTGCGCTCCTGAAATTTTGTGGGCGTGGACTTCAAACACATTACTTATGTGAGGCCACGTCCATGTTTTTCCGCTGCTGCCCCTCTGCCTGCGGGGAATATACACTGTGTGCATGTGCACGGTGTCTATTCCCCCCTGATAAGTCAGTGGCAGCGGGGACTCCCAACTGCCCCCCTCCCACCGTAGTACACTGCTGGCACCGGGTGGGACGCAGGAACGCCCTAAAAAACTGGGATGTTCCCGTGGTAACAGGGACAGTTGGGAGGTATGTAACTGTCCCTTTTAAACCCAGCCTATAACTTACCAGTCAGGAGCCGATTGGCTGGTGATAAAGTGTCTTATTCTAGTTCACTCTTTCTGACAAACTCCTTCTCAAATGGACAAAACCATGTGCACTGCAGGTGGGGCAGATATTACTTGTGCAGAGAGAATTAGATTTGGGTGGGGTTTTACTTCAAAGTGAGATCTATATTGCAGTGTAAAAATAAAGCAGCCAGTATTTTCCCTGCACAGAAACAAGATAACTCACAGAAATCTAACTCTCTCTGCACATGTTACATCTTCCCCCCTGCAGTGCACATGGGCCTTATTCTTGTTCACTCTTAGAGGCAAATTCCTTCTCAAATGGCCAAAACCATGTGCACTGCAGGTGGGGCAGATGTAACTTGTACAGATAGAATTAGATTTGGGTGGGGTTTTTCTTCAAAGTGAGATCTATAGTGCACTTTAAAAATAAAGCAGTCAGTATTTTCCCTGCACAGAAACAAAATAACCCACCAAATCTATTTCTATCTGCACCTGTTACATCTGCCCCCTGCAGTGCAAATGGTGTTGTCCATCTGAGAAGGAATTTGCCTCTAAGAGTGAACTAGAATAAGGCCCATGGTTTTGTCCAGCTAAGAAGGATTTTGTCAGAAAGAGTGAACTAGAATAAGGCCCAAAGTACCAGGCACTTTATCACTTCTCCCTTATCACTGCTTCCTACATCTACCCCAGAGTGTCTACAGACAGGATTTATATTTGTGCACATTGCCAGTATTAATGAAACTGGGAGATTATCGGACGACTGCTTATACATAGCGGCCACACAAGTTAATTTTGGGATGTGCCCGCAGTGAGAATTTATTCAGGAAGGGATCGTTTGGGAGAAGGCATCATTACGATCTTTGAGAAAAGGTTTTTTTTTTAGTCCGCACTTAATTTTATGAGGGTATTCTGTATTTGTTAGACCAACATTGTTTTCATCAAAGGATGATCTACAGTATGGTATAGCCTGTTGGTGGTGCTCCCAGAACAAGTTTCAGAGAACTTCACTGGAAAGGGAGGGGTCTTGCGGTAAGATGCAAGAAAAGACTGATTCAGTCTTACCTGGGGCACACTTTAGTTTGATGTATGTTGTATTAGTGTCATTTCCTTGCAAGCAGGAAATTGCTTAACATAGATGCTGTATAAAATAAATGCAAAAAAAAGGGGTTTTAAAATTAAGATAAACCTCCAAAGGCTTTTTCCTGAGGACATCCGACATATGTTAACAAATCTTCGCAAATGGAGAAAAATGTTTTCTGTGTTTTATATTTGAAGAGTTTAATCGCACCTGATTTGAAAGGTGTAGATAGATATCTGTGTGTAATTTTTAATCAATTGTATATCTGCATCTGAATTAATAAGGTGCAGCCAGACATTGGGGATACAAATACTATTATATTCAAACATCCCCAATAATAGTGACAAATGTCACACCTCCTTTTAAGAAATAAAAATTAAAAGTTATGTTTTAAGATATGACACTAATACAACATACATCAAACTAAAGTGTGCCCCAGGTAAGACTGAATCAGTCTTTTTCTTGCATCTTACCCCAAGACCCCTCCCTATCATTACGATCTTATAAACAGAAAACATGGCGCCAATGTTGCAGTTCCTGCGGGCTATTCTGGGAGCCCATAAACTCACTTAGGGCCAGATGTATCAAGCTTCAAAAAATGATAAAATGGAGAGTGATAAACAACCAGTCAATCATGTCATGCTACAGGCTGGGTTTGACAAATGATAGGTAGGAGCTGATTGGCTGATTGTTTATCACTCTTCACTTTATCACTTTTTGAAGCTTGGTACATCTGGCCCTTAGAGAGTCATTGTCCCCCGCATTTGTGTCTTTTTTGTGAATGTGTATAAATGTTTTGAGATACTTTGATTGGTCCAGAGAGCTTCTATGTTCATTCGGGTGGCTAGTACATTTGCGTTGTATCGCATGTCTCTATGCTGAAAATCGTAGCTGTGTAGGCATTACTATACAAATTGGAATCATGATCTATGTGAGCAGTTATTAATTAAATTTAAATGTCCATGTGTAGTCAATTTAAAGATCAATGAATGCAGAAACAACAACAACACATAAAAACTAGAGGCATATGATATTCATTAATACAATGCAGTTCATTGTGGTTAGTGTGGTGACCTCCTGTGGGGTCTCACAACCATTAGCAAATACACAGGGGCTTCCCCACACTCTGAACAATCAAGTCTAAGCCGTTCTGTGTTGCTTTACACAGTTAAGATGCCAGGCAGCATTTTGTGTCACTTGTTTCACAGCTGTTCTCATTCTCTGCAAGCAGCATATTCTTGTTGCTCTAAAACAGATGAATCCCAGTGATTGTGTTCTTATTTTAAAGCATTTGTTGCAAGCCCACTGCATGACCTTGCCTGACAGGACCTGATGGCAGTTGAAGTTCACTTTGCAATGAAGTTTCACATTTTCCATCATGCAAATGTTCAAGTAGAGCCATAAAGCCAGAAACGTCTCCAAGGACCATGAAATGTACAAATGGATGATTAGGGCTAAATTTACTATAGGGTGGCTTTTATAAGAGGCTGATTTTGTGGGTCTGACTTGAAATGTATAATGCCAAATAATATTAAATGTCAATACAGGCATCTTTTGCATCTAATGTTATTGCTGAATAGATATTGGTGTCCAACCCACTGGGATTCTGGGACTTGCAAAAGCCCCTGCTTAGTGAATATTTCCTTTAGTGTTATTTGCAAAATGCAAACAAATAAACATGGCCCTACTGTATATTTGCTGATGTTTTTGAATGATGGAAATAAAACTTAGCAGGGGATTTCAATATTAAGACCACAGAAATTGAATCTTGGCTAAGAGTCAGATGTAATTTTGCCTGATTAAAACAAATGTCTCACTATGTAGCCATATAAATGCAATGTTATACTCGCTATCTGCACAATAATAATATTGGAAACTAATCATAAAAGTTTGCTATTTTATAGACTAATAGATGGGTTTTATTCAAAACTGCTCTTATAAATAGACATACTAGACCAAGGCAACATAGCGAACATTGGGGGCAGACATAGGCAAGATGCAGCACTGAAGTGCTGAATAAAGACATACTAAAAATTCTAATGCAAAATATACCCTATGCTACACTGGATTTATAGAATAATATTTCTGAACACATAATAGCATACATTATGATCATAAACAGTGAAAATTCAATTATACATTAACATATTACTACCTTTGCTCTGCCAAACCTAACACTTCGAGTGCCAATCCTCTCTGTGAGCGATGTGCAAAATATCCGCTAAAAATTCCAGCGTTGTTCACAATTGTTATATAAATTCAAATAAAAAATGTGCAAACAAAAAAATTATATCATATATATATAAGTTAAACATTACAAGTCATTATTATGAATAAAAATGTTTATTTGGCAATTTTTACATAATCACTTGGCACTCAAATGGTTGAACCTTAGGGCCAGATTCTCTAAGCTTCAAAAGTGATAAAATGGAGTGTGATAAACAGCCAGCCAATCAGCTCCTGTCTGACATTTTTCAAACACAGTCTGTGCCATGGCAGGTAGGAGCTGATTGGCTGGCTGTTTATCACTCTCCATTTTATCACTTTTGAAGCTTAGAGAATCTAGCCCTTAGTCTGGCAATTTGCATTGGATATTATCAAGTAGGTAAAGTTTTCTCAGAACGATTAGGTGGGATGCACTAACACGAAAATGTGCTAAAAACCCTGTTATCGGGTTTTTACCTCATTTTTGCATGCTCTAAAGCCCATCCGCCAGGGCAGCGATGCGGAGGGTGCCGCCACCTTTTGCTGGCAATACCATGTGGAAGCCTATGGGCTTCTCTCCGCAGCACTCTGTGAGGGATCCTTTATGTGCTGGGAGGCAGCATGCCCCACGGGCCGGTCGTCACTCTGCACATGTGAAGAGGGACTCCCAGTTCTTAGACCCAGAAGTCGAAAAGAGCTGTCCCTTGCGTTACTTATCGCATATGTTAGTGCAGATGCAATTATTAATAATGGGGTAGCCGGCGGAGACAGGCGGTGGATGTTAGTACATCCCGCCCATTGGCTTAAACAGACTGAGAGAACTTCTGTGAATGTCACAGGGGTGGCTAAAGGTATGGACTGGCAGGGCTGCTGGCCAGAGCACCATAACATTAAGGGCACGACCATGCACAGGGCTGCTATCAAAAATTGTGAGGCCTAGGCATGGCAAATAGGAAAATACTCCACCTCACTCACATACAGCCTTGGCCAACCTTCCTCCCACACACCTATACACCTCTAACCCAGCTACCTATCTCTCACACACATATACACAGTCCAACCCCAGCCTCCTCCCTCCCACACCCATATACCCCAGTTCTGCCCCATCAATCTCCCTCTTACACATATTCCTAGCCCTGCCCCTGCCACCTCTCTCTCCCACTCCTATACGACAGCTCTGCCCCATCCACTTCCCTCTCATGCATATGCCCAGCACTGCCCTAGCTACCTTCCTCTCACACCTACACTCTAGCCACCTTCCACTCACACACATACCCAGTCCTGCTCCAGCTTCCTCCCTCTCACATCTATACTCCAGCCACCTTACTCGTATACATATATGTTCTGCCCCAATTGAATTCCTCTTAAACATATACCCCAGCACTGGCTCATCCATCACCCTCTTACACACATATACTAAGCCCTGCCCCATCCACCTCCTTCTTACAAATCTATACCCCAACCACCTTCCTCACACACACATAACCAGCCCTGCCCTAGCGAGCTCCCTCTCACACATCTCTGCTCAAGTCACCTACCTCTTGTGCATATATGCTGATGTCACATTCACCTCACACATAGGGATACATTTACTAAGATGGGAGTTCTATTACAGATGGGATGTTTCCTATAGCAACCAAACAAATGCTATCTTAAATATTCTAGAAGGTGCTAAATAAATAAGAATCAGAATTTGATTGGTTTCTAGGGGCAATATCCCAACTTCTATAGAACTCACGCCTTAGTAAATTTACCCCATAACCTTTCACATATATACTGTATATGCTCCTGCCCCCTCCATGTCCCTTTCGCATCTGTGAGGATTAAAGGTAAAGCATTAAAAAAACACTGAATAATTTATTTTTGGAAAAAATACAAGTGTGAAGAATTCAATCAGCAGGTGAACAAATAACACATGTCTATAGCATTAAAAACAGATGTTCTAGTTTCCAGGATTGTACAAGAATTGGATATACAGTATCTATGCATACTCTAAGTTACTGTGCAAACTGCAATACAGTATTGCAGCTCGCTGATTGTTGGATCCCCCTAAATCTGCATGCAATACTTCTTAACTGCTGAGCCAATTTACTAAAATAACAGGAACACGTAGTGGTGTAACTATAGAGGGTGCAGGGCTTCCCACTGCTATGCAGAGCCCCAAGGCCCAGCAGGCAATCCCCTGCAACCTTTTGAATGTTTTGTTTTTTTATTCGTAGTGCTGGCGGATTCGACAGTTCACTCACTGGTAGGGAGCAAAGCGGGAGGTGGAGCACCAGGGGTGTACCAGAAAGCAGAAGAGATATTTTGTGATACAAAAACACATTACTTTCTTCCTATCAAGTTTGGCAACATACTGTGCAAAGGTTATATATTTAGGAGACAAGACATGGTGCACAAACAGAGGTATTAAGCAGGTTGGATTGCCCCACATAGGTACCATATGAGAAGTTAAGATAACCACTTGACAGCCTAGAAGCTACAAGGGGCATCCACAAATTAATAGTCCACATATTAAAGGTTACACTTTCGCGACTGGAGAACAGTATTATATGTTTTAAATTACATGATTAAAACCGATGCTTGATAGTATATGATTATAATCAATGTTTTTTCTGTACTGGGACAATATATAAAGTAGGGACAGGAGCACCCCTAAAATAAAAAACTCCCTAAAGCAACACAAGTGACTACTGTCACCCTTCCTTTTAAAAAGTATGATATATTAAAAGTTATGTTTTAAATTGATAACAATACATCAATACAACATATAAGCGTGCCCCAAGTAAGACATACTAATTCCTAATTCCTTTGCACTCTACTGCAAAAAAAAACCCTTACCTAAGTTCTCTGAAACTTAACTTGGAAGCACCACCAACAGGATATGTGAGAGATCATCTGAAAATTAACTCTATGTTGGTTTTTTCTACTATCAAAATTGAATAGGATTATGTGCAGACCAACAGAAAACTTTCTTGTGGACTATGGGGGAGGGATGACAGATTTAGCTTATGCTATCTTCCTACCATAGAGCGGACCAGTCAGCAAGTTCAGTGCAGACTTGTGGCCCCACATCCTCTCTATGCCTCTCCTAGGGATGGCCATCGTTGTGGTCACCATCGATGGTTAGCATTGATGGGAATATAGCAAGAGGCCATTGATGGTTACAAACAGTGCAATGGATAACCATCAATATTTTCATTAACTGATGGGCAACCATATTTTTCACTGACTTTCGGGTGGGCCAATAAGAACCTAGTGGTGGGGCTTTACATGTTTAAGGGAATTAGCTATGCGTCTTGTGTCGGCACTTGTAAAGAAAAATCAGTTATGCTGTGCCATCAATGAAAAGAAACATATGGTGCTCCCCCTTGAATGGCAAAAGTGTTCAACATAGGCCATAAACCATAGATGATTAAGAATCATGAATGGTCGATGGCCATCACTACTCTCTCTTCCTGGCAGGCTTCCTGCAAGTTACTAAATGGGCAGGCGTAACTAGTTGGAGCACAAGCTCCAAACAAAGGCAGTGGAGGGGGGCACTGGCGAGGCAGCAAGTGTTATAAATGCATGCAGCGCTGCTTGGCACTGCACTCAACATTTTATGCTGTAATTAATAAAAAGCATGGGCAGAACTAGCCACAGAAAGGTATGGCCAGACACAGGCAGCACCAACTGAGAAGACTGTTGGGTAACGGGGACATTACTGGCTAAAGTTCCTTCTTGCTTCTATGCCTGATTTTATTCCCCTTCCCATGGCTGGAGTGTGCTATCCTTTCTTCCTGGTACTATAGCAGAATGTGGAATATTGATTGGTCACTGGGGAATGCAGAAGTGACACTTTTGCAGCTGCCTCAATTGAACTTACCTTAGAAAAAGGGTTTTCAGAGGGGGAATTTTGTGCAGCTGTGAGAGAAACAGAGAAGATCCTTTTACTAGAAACATGTTCTTTAGAATGTACAATTCCAAATGGTATCCTTCCATCTACTTGTATTGTTCCCCTATTCTTTCCATCATCTCCTGTTATTCCCCCTACTCCTTCCATCTCCCCCTTTTGCTTCAATTTCCCCTTATTCTTCTCACTATTCCTTCTGTCATCCCCTATTTTTCTCCCTATTCCTTACATACCTCCATAATCCTTATGTCACCCTCTATTATACCTTCTATTCATTGGCATAGATACTGAGGGTGCAAGGGCTGCAGCTGCTATGGTGGCCAAGACGTTTCGAGGGCCCACATCTCCCCCTGCATTTAATCACTGGCTGCTGTTGTTCCCCTTTCATACCCATGGATTAGAGGGACATTGGAAGCAGGAAACCACAGTCATTCTATATGCAATTCCAGAGATAGAAGAGTAGCTGGAACCTGCTTGCGAACTCCCAATCCTCCCAGGAGAAGCAACCTGCGGCCAGTAGCAGAGCGCCAATGGGACACAGGTGAGAAAAATGCCTGGAAACACCAGAACATTCTGAATATTCTATGACTGCTCTCTGCCCCCTCTCTCCATTTCTCCTTCTCTCCCCTGTGCCCTCTCCCTATCTTTCCTATCCTGCTCTCTCCCCTCTGACCCCCTCTATATTTTTTCCTGAAACCTTTTTATCACTTTCTCTCTATTTCTCCCTAACACCCACTCTCTCACTCCCCTCTCTTTCTCTCATTTCCCTTTTTTCCATGACACACTTTCTCCCTCCCTCCCTCCCTCCCTCCCTCCCTTTAACATCTGATTTGTCTCTCAATCCCCTCACTCCCTTGGATGCTCTCCTAAGGTGCAGTGAATTGAAATTGAGGGGGGGGGGCTTTTAAGATTTTGCTATGGGGCTCTAGTTCTAGTTACAAGTGGGGTACATAAACAATGTCTCTCAAACTGCTACATATACAGCTGAATATTGCTGAATGTGATATTGGGCTGATTCAGATGTGGTTGGAGGAATCATAGCTGCAGATTCCTTGGGATAGTAGGGTAATGTACAGAAATTAAAAATTTGGCGAAGTGTCTACAACAAGCTTATGTCATTAGTCGTGAATGATATTCAACAACATCCCCAAAATGCCTTCTCAGGGAAAAGGAATCTGTCTATGTTTTAGTGTGAGCACCTTGCCATACCTAGCAGTTATATCTCTGTAATTTGGGTTGGCGCTTACCGGCAGGCAGAAAACTGACCGTTTTATGCCAATCATCAGGATCCCAACACCTGGCGAGTAAGTATACTAACCATCTCCCCCCCTACCTCCTGAATCTTGTTACCTGTAGTCTAACCTTAACCCTCACCTCCCGCAGCCTAACCTCAGTGCAGCTCTTTAGTGACAGTTATGGTCTAAATGGTAGAAAATGTCTAGGTAGACAATCAATAGGTCGAAATGCACAAGGACAACATAGACAAAAGGCCAAGCAATAGGTCGCTATGGAAATGGTCAACACATGAAATGGTCAACATGAGTTTTTCATGTTTATTTGGTATTAATCTGTACATTTAATCACATGGATGCCAAATTAGTATACCATGTACCCTTGTGTGGCTCCACATACTCAGATCCAAACGCCTCACTTTACTGTTCCCAACCACATGGAATCCACATGGAAAAAGTCCAAAAACAGAAAAAGATTTAAAAAACCACATATTGATCTTTTTTATGTCAGCCATTGCCATGTCAACATTGTGCATGTCAAACATTTGGTGTCAACAGTATACCTAGACAACCCCCCCCCCCCTGCAGCCTAACTCACCATAACCCTCCCTGGCATACTTATATTTGGGATGCTGACATGATCTGCATAACCCTTAATTTACTCTGATCGGGGTAATATTGTTTTGATATAAAACTGCATTTGTGATGCAGTCCTTGGCCTCACCACACCTGGGAAATTGGAGTCCTTGATTATTGTGAGTGCAGTTTTTTGTGTACCGGTAGGTCCAGCCTCCCAAGAAAGTTTAAATTGATTAAAATGTGTATATATAGCCTTTATATTAGTTGCTATACTTTTATTTTTATGTGGTTTATATACATTTTATATATAAACCACATAAATATAAATGTAATTAGACTAATATAAAGCTTACGTACACACTTGAATAAAAATGTAAGCTTTTCGGAGGCTGCAGCTAGGCATACACTTGCTGCTAGTTTTAAGATTATACAGGGACTGATGGGAAAATTTCCCTCTGTCCCTTAAGTTTTGGCAAATTTAAGGATTTTCTTCATATAACTCCATTCTGACATGGCATTATATTAAGTAAATATTTAAGAGGAGGCTAAGGGCCAGATGCACTAAGCTTCAAAGAGTGATAAAATGGAGAGTGATAAATCACCAGCCAATCAGCACCTAACTGCAATGTCACAGGCTGGGTTTGAAAAATATCAAGAAGTTTTGTAGCTTAGTGCATCTGGTCCTTAAAGTGTTGATACTGGATTTATAGCATAAAACATTAAAGCACAATAGAGAATAATGGATTGGTTTTAACTCTGCGATATTCAGCTAGATGTTTAGCGATGGGGGTTATTAGAGAAGATAACTGCGATATCTATCTTCTCCATTAATCCATTGTTAAATAGGGGAATGTTGAAACACTCTTTTCCACATTTTTATCACGAAAATAAATGCCTTCAATGATTCCATGCCAACTGCAATGCTGCTAAATATATTTTAGCTAGCAGCTGCTATAGTCTATGCTATGATAGTTTATAGAAACTGCTGCTAATGGGCTGCAAAGTAGGGCAATGAAACTAATGGGGGACCATAAGCAAAAATTAAAAATCCCTGACTCAGAACCCCGATCTTTCCATTATTAAGTATTTCTC
The DNA here is from genome assembly GCF_055691185.1 of Crinia signifera. Taxonomy (NCBI): domain Eukaryota; kingdom Metazoa; phylum Chordata; class Amphibia; order Anura; family Myobatrachidae; genus Crinia; species Crinia signifera. The sequence continues at coordinate 164,270,024 of NC_139220.1, read as the reverse complement.
AATTCCCCTACCTTTGCATTGTAAGAACAGGGAATTGGGGCAATCCATTGCAAATATTTGACCCCCGTTACATAATAAACAGTAAATATTTGGTTTTGCCACCATTGTTTATTTTTTTGCAAAATCTTCTTAAGATATGTTGACTTTAGTGACATCACGTACAATGGTATGTTTTGATGTACCTAGTTCTCTACCAAAGCAAGTTCGTCCTATCTCATAAAGTGAAACAGAACAGTAATAAAGGCTTTGCTTGCTATGCATGTAGCACATTGGAGCATGTAGTTTTGTGGCCCCTTGCAAAATGTGTTGTTTGATGGCGTAACACTATTAAAATATGATATGATGAAGGTATGAAGATTATGCATTGTCTATTGCTTAGATGAAGGGTACATAGGCCGGAATTTACTAAGATGGGAGTTCTATTTCACATGGGATGTTGCTATGGGTAACCAACCAGATACTATCTATTATCTTCTAGAAGGTGCTAAATAAATAAAAAGAAGAGTTGTATTGGTTTCCCATAGCACCATCCCATGTAAAATAGATCTCCTATCTTAGTACATTTCTCCCACAGTGAGGCATAGTTGCGATAATATAAGACATTTGAACACAGTGGGCCTTATTTTGATTCATGTTTAGTGTCTGCGCATGCGCAGGCACGTTTGTCGCATGTGCAGACACAGGGTGCGTGCACCCATGGCAAACTTTCGGTTCGCCGGGTGCACACACCCTACATGCCGAGGGGGGCGGAGAAGGGCGTGGGGTGCTTGGCAGCTCATTAGCATATGGGAACGTTCCCATGAGAATGCTGGGCGTTCCCAGGTTAATGAGGCCGTGACGGACATGCGGGGGCGGGCAGCTGACATCTCCGGATGTCAGCTGCCCGCCCTGTACTTGCACAGGGCGCCTGCAATTTAGAGTGACTATATAGGTCACTCTGAACTGCGTGCACGGGAGAAATCATTCGATGGTCACGGCCATCGAATGATTTCTCCCTGCCTGCGAATGGATGATTATGTAAATCATCCATTCGTAGACGTGCGAGGGGGGTGGCGGCACTGCGGGCGGAGTCTGATGGACTTGCAAGGCTGCAAATTTTGCAGCCTTGCGAGTCAATCAGAATAAGGCCCCGTAAGTAGAGAATCGCAATTTGCTAATTTTACACTCATTTCATATTTTATGCTCAACTTTGGTCAAATCTACATAGATATCTAAATGCTGATGTTTCATATGAGTAATTGCTATCAAATGTTTTAATGCATATTTAAGTTCTCATTTTTAGAGTTTAGGTGGGCAAGAAATAATCTCTTGTCATCATTTTATCTGATTTAAATTGGGAATTGGATATTTCCTACAATTTGGTTATTTTACATATAAATGCTCTGGTGTGTAAGACAAAGAGAATGAAATGAGCAGAAAGTAATTCCATGTTGAATATACCCACAGCAGGGCATTTCACAGCTACAGTACACTCTATTTAAATTGTTCTTCTGCATGCTGCTTAATTTAAACCTCCAGTTCTCTTGATGCAATATGTTTGCTTCTGCTATTAGTGTTGCTTTTAACATCTTCACAGTTATTGTACTTAGCGGTGTAAATGATTACATACATATGTAGTTGCTGCTTCTCTGTTGTATTGTGTCTATAAAGTATTAGCGGTGGAAGCAAAGGTTCTTTGTCAGTTCCTTTGTGATAATCACAGCAGTAACACATCAGCCCTATAATGACATTTGGTACTTGTTACTTATATGGAATATTATATTGGACAATATCTCACCTACATCTACACAAAGAAGCCGTTTTTTTTGTTGGTTCTCAATTTGTTCATTTACAGTACAAGAGTCATGGAAGAGAATTGTTCATACTTTCGGCCTGATTCAGTCTTGTTCGGCCACGTTCTGATGGTGGGGGGTCTGCGCATGGGTATATTTGCCCATTTGCAGACCCCCTATGTGAACGTCACAGTATAACGCTCGCCGAAGCGTTGGCACAGGTACGGCAGAAAAATGATTCTATGTTGAGCGATCATCCAATGATTTTTGTGTGTTTGCGTACACATCCCCTCACATGCTACCGAGTGGATTCAGGTGGCGGGGGAAGGGGGGGGGGGGGGCACTGCGACAGGCAGCACTTACCCACTCAATAGGCAGCGTATATATGCTGGTCTTAATTAGGCCCTTCATTTTAAAGTGTGCAACACTAGTATTGTGCTTTGTACTTATTTACTTATTTGTACTTATTTACGCTTTAAACACATTTCTAGTACATATGTAATATTGGCATATTTGGTGCACTTGGAGCACTGGTTTTCTGGCTCATTTCTTTATGTTTTCATATGAATTACAGGCCTGCACGAACTGCCGTAAGCACAATGTCAACACACAACCTTATGATGGGTCTTATGATCCCCTGTATTAAAAAGGTTGACTTTTACATCTAATGTAATTAGCCTAGAAATATGTCACAGACTTAAAACAGCATGGCATTTCAGGCAAGAGATGACTTAATACTGGATATCAGGTGAAATATGACATGTGATTGCCTAAAATACAACTATGTTCAGTCCTCTTTGACCCAGAAAATGTTTCTTTGAAGTGTCTGTGAAGTGTCTTCAAGCAGATATACTGTACTAAATATAATCCTTATGGCTTCTTTTTTAAAGACTTAGAGCAAGATCTATTAGTTGGACAATGCTGTAAATCCTTAGAAAAGTAACACTTTTGCATTATTATTGCATCACATATGGCTCCCATTATATATGGAAACAATCCACAGAAGATATCTATGACCTCTGGTTTGGTTCAAAAGGTAGAAGTCTGTATATGTTTCTATGGGCCTGCAATACGCCCCTTTGTAATAAGCTCCAGAAAGCGTAACTTTCCAGAGCTTGTACCCAATAGCTGGGGCCATCATTAAATGGCATTAGCCAGTGTAGCATATTGGCTTCAATTCCATAAAGTGCTCTGGAGAGTGATCTGGAGCCAAAGGCCATGCATGTATCAACCACATAAGTGATGACATCTGGGTATCCTGGAGATATCTCAGCAAGTATAACATTGGATAATTCCAGCAGATACCTCCGCAGCTGAAATACAGCACGCTCTGAAAAAAAGTGGTGTGGTTGTTTCAAGATGCACAATAAGGAGGCATTTGAAGAAAAATGGATGGCATGGTCGAGTCGCCAAAGAAAGCCCTTACTACGCAAATGCCACAAAGCATCCCGCTTACAATACTCCAAACAGCACAGAGACAAGCCTCCAAACTTCTGGAACAAAGTCATTTGGAGTGGTGAGACCAAAATTTTACTTTTTGGTGACAACCATAAACATTACATTTGGAGAGGAGTCAACCAAGCCTATGATAAAAGGTACACCATTCCTACTATGAAACACGGAGGTGGATTGCTGATGTTTTGGGGATGTGTGAGCTACAAAAGCACTGGAAACGTGGTCAAAATTGATGGAAAGATGAATGCAGCATGTTATCAGAAAATACTGGAGGAAAATTTGCACTCATCAGCCCAGAAGTTGCGCATGTGATGTACTTGGACGTTCCAACATGGCAATGATCCAAAACACAAGGCCAAGTTGACCTGTCATTGGCTACAGCTGAATAAAGTGAAGGTTCTGGAGTGGCCCTGACCTCAGTATCATTGAGACACTCTGGGGAGATCTCAAACGTGAAGTTAATGCAAGACAGCCCAATAATTTACAGGAACTGGAGGCTTTTTGCCAAGAAAAATGGGCAGCTTTACCATCTGAGAAAATAAAGAGCCCCAATCCACAACTACCACAAAAGACTTCAAGCTGTCATTGATGATAAAGGGGGCAATACAAGTTATCAAGAACTGGGGTATGTAAACTTTTGATCAGGGTCATTTGGGTAGTTTCTGTTGTCATTATGATTTAAAAGGAGTAAACACAGTTGTTTGACAATAAATGGCTTCACCCAACCACCAACCATGAGTGAAAGAAAAGTTTGTGGGTTATCATTTGTATTCTCTGACAAATGCCCAGAAAATCACAAATTCTGCTAGGGTATGTAAACTTATGAGCACAACTGCGTGTATATATGTATATACTGTATATATATATATATATATATATATATATATATATATATATATATATATATATATATATATATAGTGTATATACAGTAGAAATTCTCTGGCACTCCCGACCACTCAGATCACACAGTAGTAAATGGCTCTAGTGCTCACTTTGAACTAAAAAGTTTCAAACAGTGTAATGGCAAACAAGCGGCACTCACAAGTCTTCTTAGTGGAAATGTGAAAATGTAGAAATATTTTATTCCGACATGTTTCGAGTCATGGACCCGTCCTGAGCACACACATGTCTTCTTAGTGGAAATATAGAAACATTTGGTACTTGTGTACAATCACGGCTCCCACGATGTCCATCGTATAGTAAAAAAATCGCATTACATCGCATGCGATTCGATCGCATGCGATTTTTAACAGAAATGCATCCAAATGCATTGAAATTAGTATCAAACATGTTCAATGGCCCCCAAATGTCATTTTTGAGGCTGTACCACCCCCACTATCAACGAGAACCACAAGCGTGGTGAGCGCAGAGAGGCCGCGAGGGGTGGCGGTACGCGTCCTACGACCTTTTCATACCTCCACTATCCACGTCGGCGTGGAGTTGAGAATAGAAAGTGTGGCGAGCGCAGCGAGCCACCGAGCCCGAAGCGTGGCGAGCGCAGCGAGCCCCGCAAGTGGACACGGATACCTTCACAGGTATACGCGTCCCCTCGCGGGCTTCACAGGTGTCCGCGTGCGCTCGCCACGCTTCGGGCTCGGTGGCTCGCTGCGCTCGGTGGTACCGCTGCCCCTCGCGGGCTCGCTGTGCTCGCCACGCTTCAGGTTCGCGTTGATAGTGGGGGTGGTACAGCCTCAAAAAATGACATTTGGGGGCCATTGAACATGTTTGATACTAATTTCAATGCATTTGGATGCATTTCTGTTAAAAATCGCATGCTATCGCATGCGATTTTTCAAAAATGCATAAAAATGCAAACATCGCATCCCATCGCATGCCACTACATTTGGCATGCGATGGGAGCCGTGAAAGTACACAAGTACCAAACATTTTATTCCAACATGTTTCGAGTCATGGACCCGTCCTGAACGGGTTGGGATCATTTGGTCTATTGCATTATGGTAGAAAGTCATTAGGTCGAATCCATTAGGTCGACATGCTAAAAGGTCGACATGATTCTAGGTCGACATGGGAAAAGGTCGACATGATTCTAGGTCGAAAGGTCATTAGTTCGACAGGTCATTAGTTCGACAAGGTCATTAGTTCGAAATTGTCTATGTCGACATTCACAAGGTCGACATGGGGTTTTTCACTGTTTTTTTACCTGAATGTCAACACAGTCGACATGGACACAGTTTAAAGTGCACTGCATCCCCTCGCATCGCTCGCTGCGCTCGCGATGCGTCGGGCACGGTGCCTCGCTACGCTCGGCACACTATTTTATTCTCCCACCATGCCCTAGTGGATGGTAGGGCATGAAATACCGCCTGTCGGCACATGTTGGCTCAAAAAACAGTGAAAAACTCCATGTCGACCTTGTGAATGTCGACATAGACAATGTCGAACTAATGACTTTGTCGAACTAATGACCTGTCGAACTAATGACCTTTCGAACTAGAATCATGTCGACCTTTTCCCATGTCGACCTAGAGTCATGTCGACCTTTTAGCATGTCGACCTAATGGATTCGACCTAATGACTGTCGACCATAATGCAGTAGACCAAATGACCGCATCCCGTCCTGAACATGTCGGAATAAAATGTTTCTACATTTCCACTAAGAAGAATTGTGAGTGCTCAGGACGAGTCCATGTATGTCCAAGTTCTTGATAAAAGTCTAGCCGACATCTAGCCGAAACATCGAATGGAGAACACCAAAGTGATCTGACTGTTTTTTTGGTTGAAGTCCTGGTTGAGTGCCGCTGCATTGTCTCTCTCTCTCTCTCTCTAAAATATATATAGCTTTGTTGTTCTAATTTGTTTAGTTATTATAAAAAACAGATAATCTCACTCCCCCTTGACACATTTTGGCAGCGCCCCCCTTGCCTCAACCCCCCACCACCTTCCCCCCCCCTTACCCCTCTGCCCCCCCCCCCCCTTTACACCTCCGCCGGTGCCTGCCGCTGTGCCGCATCAGTCTGCGGTCCAGGGTCTCCTGTTCCTGCTCTCCCATCTCCTGCTAATGAAAACTGACACTTAGAAAATGGCTGCCCCTGTACAGCAGACCGTTTTTAAGGATGCTAGAGGAGGCCTGCACCTCCTCAAGCATCCTCAAAAACAGTCTGCAATATGGGGGAAGCCTTTTTCTAAGTGTCAGTTTACATTAGCAGGAGCCGGGAGAGCAGAGAGACACCCGGGACCGAAGACTGATGCGGCACAGCGGCAGGTACTGGCGGCCGCATTAAGTGGAGGCAGCGGAAACAATAGCCCCGCAGCCCCCCAGGCGCCCTCACTTACTAAGCGCCTCCCTGCCACTGCGGGGGCTGCGGGGCTATAGTAACGCCACTGGTCCCCGGTGAAACTTAGTCCTAACTATGAGATATGAGGAACATAAATGAATGTTATTATGAGATACTCTTCCTTCCTTCATTCCTTGCTCTGGATGCTGCTGTACTGCAGACAAATATAAGCACGCTCCGGCTATAGATGGAGCAAAATCACATCAAAGAGATGGGATTGCACTAATGATCAGCACGACACAGTAATTATTTCCCCTCTTTAATGAAGGCAGGGCAGTAGAGAGCCTGTATGAGCTCAGATACAATTCAAAGGGCGTGGAGTAATTGTGGGAGTCTTGCATTTCTCTCCTGAACTTTGATTTAGCACAGACCTTGTATGTTAGAACCACCTGATATCAGGAAATAAGAGTTAAGTAAGGTTATCTTTAACCCCTTGGACACTGTGACATTTTTTATGCACTCTAAAAAATGGCCTGTGTTTGCTTTGTGGCGACCATCACGTGGTATCAGTGACTAAAAAACAGAAAAAAATAGTACTTTAAGCACCTTCCTGGCCACACAGCAGCATGAACTTGGTTGAGAAGAACTGCTGCTGCAGTTGCTAGGAAAAAGGGGGCCCCCATCAGACCTGGGCCTGGGTAATTATTACCCCCCCCCCCCCCTCTCATTTACCACTGCATGAAGAGAAACTCAATTGAAATGTAACAACCATGCTAGAAACAAATCTTATAGCAAGTCTCTTGAAAATATGGTAGAAAAAACTGTTACTTTGACTATGCTTTATTTAAGTAAGTCCCTCTCCCCAACTGCTGTGTTTACTTGTTTAGAAAGGCTGTAAGCTAAGAGGAATACGTTAGCTACTGTATTTAAAAATGTGGCTATGAAGTGTTGCTTGTAGGATTAGTGGATCTATTAATATTCAAGGCTAGGCTAAAATATTTCTAGAACTAAACAAAGCCCTGTTTATGTGCTTTTGCTGTACTTTAAAGCACCTAGGGAGCATATTAGGAAGATTACTGGCTGATGCAATGATTGGTTGCTGTACATTGAAGCAGGGCTGGAGCAATATGCTGAGGATCTGAAATAAGCACCCAGAAGTGGCTTTTTTGTATTTTATCATGTAATCAGGCTTGCTACGCCATCTTGAGATGGCGTTTTGATTTTCCCAAAGAGAACAATGATTAAAACTTACTACTGTGCTATGAATTGCTAATCAATAACTCCCCATACTTGTGTATGTGAATATAACATTATATGTAACTTTGGGAATAGAAGAAGAAATCTGACATTTTTTTTGCAGTTACCCGAACATTGAATAGCACACCTTAAAGCTGTAAAAAGTAATTTTATCAGAGGTGAAGATTAATAAAGAAACATGCACAGTTTTATAAAACCAAAGGACCTAAAGGCTACATTTAACAAAGATCATATTGATACTACTAAATATGCGCCAGTATTTAACATCAGATCCAGTGCTGTCTTCTTCCCCTGCAGCGCCGTCTGATGCATTGCTGGCAGCTCAACATTGCTAGTGAAGGGCTAATGACTAATGTGCATGCACTGTTTGCAAAATACTGGAAGGCGTTCATAAGTTATGACTTGTTCTTAAATGGAGTCCTAAGAATTTCAATGCAAATGGCCAGTCCCCTTAAGCAGGCCTAAATACGGTATAGCTGTATTTTGCTTGAACCACAGTCATTATGTGTGTCAAACTTTAATTTCAACTAAGATTAACTTTTGTGGGCTTAACTGAAGTCAAGAAAACAATGCTGACTTTAAAATGTGAGTTTTACCTGAAAACTTGCCTTTAAAACTGTTAATTGTGTTGTGGTTTTCTGCTCTGTGTCACAGAACCAGTAACTAAAGAAAATTGATAAAGATTTAGGACTAGATGCGCTAAGCTTCAAAAGTGATAAAATGGAGAGTGATAAATAACCAACCAATCTTCTCCTGTCTGACATTTTTTCAAACACAGTCTGTTGCATGGCAGGTAGGAGCTGATTGGTTGAATGTATTACACTCTGGAGTGAAAGTTGTGTCCCCTAAGGGCAGTTATGTAAATTATACTTCAGGTATACCAAGAGTTAGTTACTAATGTAATGCAGACAACAAGAATGAAGTAATGGGACATATTATGAGAAATAACTTACAGAAGTCTAGTCACCCAGTTTGCAGGTTAGGCAGTAGGAAATCAACTGACCCACTGTTTTAGTATGCCATTTTTAACTCTTGCTTTCAGATACTGCATATAAGAGATCAACGTGTCTGTGCATTTTAGCAGAGTTTTAAAATATTTAATTATTGTGTATTAGCTCAATAGCACAAGAGTTTGTGTGCAAAGTTTATAAACTGCATAATGCAGCATCTGTAAGAAAATAAATCTTCTTGCACCCTGCACAATATATGTTTCCGAACTGCACTCTACCATACTGCAAGTATAGGACAAGACTAGAGATCTAGTTATTCTGCCTCACTTGACTTTCAGTGTTACTCATTACTACAGCACCAGCTTCGGTGGACAGCTCCGTCAGATAAACTCAGCTGGGGAATTACTACACCCTGTTATACCTCCAAACCACTACACATCACGTCCAGTGCATCCATGCGTGGGGGAACTGTTACAGCTCTGCATTTTCCCAACTGAGCGTCTCACACCAACACAATACAAGTGACAGCGTGTTCCTATAATTGCAAAATGAATTTATTGTTCCCCTGAAGGCTCAATAAACTAGGAAGTCTTCTAGTCTTTATTTATAAGGTTCTATTGGTTTATTAAATTGCACAGACTTTTTTTAGTGCATGAGTTGCAAGGTGCCACTAAGCAATCATATAAATATAACTTTTTTCCACCTGACATAAACTAATATATCAAGTTAAAGGCTCTACTAGCTTTGCAGTGTGATATACGGTTGTATGTGTTTTGGAAAACTTTTAAACTAGGATTTTGTGTTTGTGAAACTGTTTTCTCAACATTGTTAGGTTCAAATACTTTGGATCAAAATGTTAAAAATAATATATTTTATATGTAATATGTGAGCCTGGAATAGATATTTATCTCAGGAGGTCGGTGAAGCCCATGGTAATTGATGTGATTATGTACAGTACTGTACACATTCTAGGCGATCTGGCTGAAATTGACCTACAGTGTGGGTGTCTAATATAAAGCAATAATATGCCACTATTGGATTGAAACATGTAATATCTGAGAGCACATCTTAATAAGATCAACATGCCAGGCGGCCTGTACAAGGACCAACAGTCACTGAGAAACTTCACGTCGGCATTTGTTACAGACTTCAAAGGACTCCCTTTACTTCACGTGTCCAAGACAACCAGATAATAATATGTGTATTAATAGGAGAGCCAGTGTGTGAGACAGACACATACAGGCCACCTCGCTGAATAACAGCCTAATTACAAAGCTAGCACACAAAACAAGGATAAGCCTCCCATTGAAACACAAAAGGGATTCTTGGATTGCACATTTTTCAGGCCCGCACCATTAAGGACACATTAAGAAGCTGGGAAAGGACGCTTACATCCATGCAGCACTGTATGTGTAATTGTGCTGCAAACTATTGATGTCATGTAGAATCATTATATACAGTATAGATAGATAGATAGATAGATAGATAGATAGATAGATAGATAGATAGATAGATAGATAGATAGATAGTACATACACACACTGTAGTACTGCATAGCCACAACCCCCTAGTTGTGGGGAATACAGGTTGCTCTGTCTGGTAGGAAAGCCCTGCTGCTTATGCTGCTCTGTGGGAGGGGGGTGAGGGTCACTGATGGGGGGTGGAGGGGGGGGGGGTGCTGCTGTGGAGGGGGGCACACCGTGACGTCACGCAGCGAGCAGAGGAAAGTTGAGGCGAGCTCTGGCACTGTTTAAATAAGAAGGCAGCGGGCAGTGGCACTGAGCCTCCGGCACATAAACCCCGCACCGACATAAATACACCTCTATTAACATCCAGCTCGCTGCCCGTGTACGCGCCGAGGGAGGTCAGCGACATCAAATATTCCCTCCCAGAAAGCAGGAGGGAAAGGCAGCGCAGCCTCCGCAATCAGCAGCAGCAGCAGACAGACAGAGGTTCTGCAAAGCTGCAGCTGCAGCGCGGACTGTGCATGTCTACAGCTCAGCCCTTCCCTTCCCTGGATCATTGCATCGGAATGAGCACTGAACTCCAGCAGCCCGCTGGCAGCTCCTCCAGCTAAACCAATCAATCCAAGGGACACTACAAGGCTTGTCAAGCCCCAAACAAGCGGCAGGAGACAGACGTGGTCGTGGAAGTGGAACTCCCCATGTTCTAGTGGAGTGGTACAATTACACAGTGGAAGGGAGGGACAGATTTGGGAAGGCAGAGCAGCACTGAGTAGCATCTCAGCAGCACCATGGTGCAGGAGCCCCTGCCGAGCAACACGTAAGGAGACCCTCGCAGGGAGCAGCTACTACTACTACTGTATATAGGGACCCGTCTCGGACAAGTTGCAGCAAAGAAGGGGGAGGAATGTCATAAGCAGCCCCAGCCCAAGTCAGAGACAGCGGCAGAGGGGGAGAACCAGGGGGGCAGGCAGCGTGCATGGGGGGTGAGGAGCAGCAACTGAACGAGGGGAAATAATTGATGGCTCGCATTTATTGCGCAATCGTGTCCAGTCTTTCGGCCAACTCCGGGGAACAGAAAGCTGATTCATGGATCACTGGTGGCTTCCTGTGTCCGTCCCTCCCGCAGAGAATGCTGCCTGAGCTCCCCGTGCTGCCCGAGCCTGTGCTGTGAGCCAGCGCCGCGCTGCCGGAGTCTCCTGTCTTCTAGCAGTCACCCTGGCGGCTTGGGAGCCCTGGATGCATCGCTGTGCTGGGGGATCACTGTGTTACTGTTGCATTCTGGCTATTTGCTGATTTGGGGAACGACATGCAGCTCCTGAAAGCTTTATGGGCACTAGCTGGAGCGGCGATCTGCTGTTTTCTTCTATTTGTGATCCACTCGCAGTTCCTGAAAGAAGGTAAATATGGAGCCCTGTAATGATCTAAGCCCGCAGTGTGCTGTGAGTGGGCTCTATGTGCTGTGCTGTGAGTGGGCTGTGTGTGCTGTGCTGTAAGAGTAGCCCTGTCACTAGTGGAGCGGTGAGAATGCGGTAAGATGAAAGCACTGGCTGCTAATAGACACCTCTGGCTTCCGCTCCTATTTAGCAGCAATTAGCAGCGGAGTGCGTGGGGATGTGCGCTGTGTGCAGGGACAGGGACGCAGCTCTTCTGCAGGTGGAAGGACTCGCAGCCGAGCTTGGGATGAAAAAAAAAATCCTGTTGAGTAATTGGCTTGTTTGGAATCCAGATCAATAGGTGCCCTGATCCCCTTTTTATGCAGCAAGTTTTCAATAGATGGCACTAAAGTTCTATGGAAAAGGGCAGATGAGTGCACATAGGACGCACCAGATTCTGCAGCTCAGCTTCAGGCCTGAATCCATTCAATACTCTAATCATCCCCCCAATGCTTCTAAACAATCTCCAACTGAATTTTGGGTGGTCATTTCCTATTAGTCGTCCCTTTGGAAATATACAGTGTTAAAGGTTAATGGAGGCAAATGATCTCCTCTTTACATGGCCGCATCTGCAGTTTAAACACAAGTAGCAGACAACGCAACATTTATTTTCTGTGGTCTCAGTGGAAAATGTTCACGTTCAGTTGCTGCCTAGTGGTTGTGGAAGCATCATAGGGTCTTACATGATATGTTACACCATTACGGACAGCTAGTTAAAGGCATCTAAATAAGTTGTAGGATTCTGTCACTTGTGAACGTTTAGCTTGGAAGAAAAGGGTTAATATCTATTTTTTGTTTTACAATTCTGTTGATGACTGTCATTTCTTCAATCTCTATATAAATGATGTCCCCATCCCAATCCCTGCTACATATATATTAACCTTGTCATACTGTCTCTATGGGAGAATCAACGTGTCTGTGAATGCATCAGCTTGTTACTTGTGGTGCAACATGGCTTTTCTCTCAAGACTGTTGTTACTGGGGAATGACAAAGCTCCCATCTGTTGCTATAGCAGTATATATTATCAGGCGTATGTATTGATGTAAGTCTGGATCATCTGCTATGTCCTCAACAACCATCAGACGAGAAGCCTCATTGCTTTATTAGTGGTTTTTATGTCAATCTGTATAGTACACACCTTGGTTGGTTGCTATAAAGGCAATAACACTGAATTGGCTACAAAATGCATGTTGCTTTCTTACCCACCTTTTGTTATTGAAGAAGAATGAAGTCTCAGTGAATGTGCTTCTGGTCAATTAATGTGTATATTATGTTAGAGAGCTGCATACAGAGCATCAGTATGTCTTGGGTTCACATTAGCTCGTCACATTCCCACGCTACCCTTTTGTACACAGGCTACTTTAGCTGCTAGGAAGTACTTACTGTGCCCACTGCAAAATATGCTTGGAGATTGACACGGTTCTCCTATAAATCAGCCTGGTCATATTATAGAGTATCGTTTTACTATTGCACTTGTATTTTGCATTTCTCTTTCTTAATGAAGGACTGATTTTTTTATTTTTTAAATGTCAAGGAGAACTTGCCACGGGGATGTCTCCTGTGGTGCAGAAATTTTGATCCTTGAAAAACAGAAATATGGAAAGTTCACAGGAATAATTCTCCTTAAGTGATGAGATACCATTTTCTGGTTTACATCTCTGTTTTTGAAACACATTTTGGAGGTCATTTTTTTTTTTCTTCTCCGAGTCCTTACTGCTTTAATGAGGAATATACAGTACACTTTATGATGTGTTTAATGATTGCATTTGTGCTTTAACACATCCTGCATATATAATTATTTTCCCCTTTAGAGTAGTTCTGTAACCAGTTTATATATCCATTTGTAAAGTCACATTATGAGACTTCATAGAATACTGGTGTCCAATTATTCCAATATGATGTCCAATTAGTCCATCTAGATAGATAAGTATCAATTAACTTTGCTATATGCGGCCTTCATAGCTATAAGTCATATGGCAGTTTACCATGATTAAATTCAATAAAATATTATACAAGTATTTGTTGATCTGATTGGTGGTATTTTTTTCCTAGCAATAAACGTGGATCTTTTTATACTACCCAGTAAATACATATCTGCTTCATTATAATAATTGTATTGTACTTTATGCTTTATTTAATTTACCTAAAAAAAGTTTAGTCAGGTGACTATTCTTTGATCATTTGTGTATGAGCTGTGTAATTTACAAGCCCATGGAATGTATATAAATTGTTAGTTTACTTAATTAAATATTAACACACTGAAGCCAAACCATGATGCGATCATTAAAAACCATTAAACTAGTCATGTGTTTGACACGAAATGTGAGTAGCAGTCTCTTCTTTCAGGAGATCTGCTGAAATTCAAACCTGGATTTCATAGATATGTCCTTTATATGGCATCTGAGAAATAGCAAACATTATGTAGATTAGGGGTTAACATATATATGTGTGTGTGTGTGTGTGTGTATGTGAAATATAAAACTAGTTAAAGAAAACTAGTGTCACATATTTTGTACGAGTTCTATTCCGTGGAGGCCTGTATGGCTTTTGGTCAAGTACACTGTCAGTATCAGTGTTCCTTTCCTAATTAACGTGAATTAATGGTAAAATTGCATTGATATAAACAGCGGAGACAATCAGCTCTTGTTCTGCGATGAGTGGGAAAGAGCTGTTTATATGCCCATTTCCCTGCATTTTCAGAAAGTGAAGAATAGGTGACACAGGGTGCTATTTTTCCACACTTAGTCTTTTGTGTAGAAATACAGGTCGTCCCATGGCTAATCCTCACCCTGATGTCCAATCTGTCTTTCAATGTTTTAAAAAGATGAATGGAACTGTGAACTAAGCAAAGGGCATTGTAATTTATAATTGCAATCCCATGCCTGTCTAAGCTTTATACAAAGCACTATAGCATTTTTAGTCTTTCTCAGTCTTTTCCTGAAGACTAAATAAACAAAATAGCTTAAACATGACTTTTAAAGCTATGTGCATGTCTAAGAATGTGTTTTTGTGCCAAATTATTTCCTGGGCTGTAATTCTAATAGTCTCGCACAACACTGCACCATTCTTGTAGACTGGGAAGATGGATGCTGTCCAAGAGAAATTTAGGGCAAATGCTACTGTATAAAGAATGCATTTCAACAATATTCTAGAAATCAGACAAGCCATCTGTAATTGCAAATGCTGACTAATAGAAGACTGTTCAGTAGTGTCTTCAGTAGATATGTGTCGAATTCCAGTCTTTCAACTAATAAAGCAGTATCACTGAGCACATCATTCTCCGAAACTCACATCATTCTTCTAAGATCACCCTTGTTTAGAATTCATTCCATCATTTGTAATAGATAAACATGTGTTACAATAACTTTCTTTAAGGCCAATACGATATCAAGGCCACTATGTATAATGTAAAGAGAGAGATATTAAAATGGACTGAAGTTGTGAAAAACTATTATGTCTCATGGCATTTTTCCTGTGTTATTGGTGAGTGCTTGTTTTATTTGTTTGCTCATTTTGAGGATTTGTATGCATTTTTATGAAAATGTATTTATATTACTTTGCATTTGGATGAGTAACATATTGTTTATTACAGATAGTAGAACATACTTGCTAGAATGTTTTCCTTATATCACACCCACAGTCATTGTGCAACATTGAGAACATCTAGCATCATGTGTTCATCAAGAACTGTGTATTAGTTATAAATTACATGAAAAAGTACCACACTTTGATGGGTGTGTCTCCTGCTGTTTTATATTTAATTAATGCTTCATGATTATCAAAAGCATGATTAATTCTGGCTTTTGCAGCCTTTGTACAAGGCATATTATACAGAGTGGTCTGCACAAAGGGTTTTACCAACTGTAATAATCACCTTTCTTGCACCATACAACAATTGATTTTGGGCAACATAAAAAGAAAAAGTATTGTTGACACATGTATCGTAAAGTGCAGAATTATTTGAAACTTACAGATGCTGTTTTGTATATTTTGGAAACACTGTAAACTGATAGTAGCAGAGTTATATAATGTTGTCATTTATCAGTTCAAGTTGGAATGTCCTAATGGTAGCCACGTGATGTAACTTTAAACCCATACATTTGATGGCCTAAATATACAACATCATTATGTTTTTTTGCATACATCTTTACCGTGTGTTTGGATGGACATGAGTTTGTGTCAAGACTTTCTATCTGTGTTCATCAACATCCTGTCCAATCAGAGGCAGTTAAATGAAAGCACCGCAGTAATGTAATTTTATGGCATCATTTGCACTAAGTGTAAGTCCTGTAGATATAAAATTGTGCTGAATAGGATCAGTCATTTGAAGAATTGGACATTATGAGTTGAATAATTTTCCAGCTGCCATCAGCAAAATATGAGATTGTGGTCAGTATAAAACCCTTATTGCGTAAATATCAATAATCTGCTTCTCTGACAATTTGCTGCAATTATATTTCTGCTTTATGAGAAAATTGTGACCTGTAACAATACATTATAACATTCTAACAGTTTCATATAATTGAGCAATGTTAATATTACGTAACAATCTGAATATATAATCATGTTCTATGCGATTAGCTGCTGTTGCCTTCATATATTCAATTTCACGATGACCTCCATGACACAGCTTTGTCCAGATTTACACCTCCAATGTATTTCCATTGTTGTATGCAGAAATCAGGAATACTCAGTATTTTTAGGCAGAACAACATTGTGAGTAATGTTTTGATCTTGTGCACAACAAGGTTGAATATATTAATTTCCATGGCTATTCCTTATACAGCGATCTTTCAGATCACTGGGAAATGTGGCCTCTATAATGTAATCTAACTATATTTTGCTACAAGACGTGTTTGAAATGTAACAATACATTTAATGTGTGTGTGTGTGTGGCAAATTCCTAGTTCTCTAATGCTGCCATTGATATGTTCTAACATTTATAGAAGAAAATGTGTTTTTGCAGTAGTTTTTTCTTCTCACTTGTTCATTCGGTCTCCTTCAGCAATCATATCCTGTTTAGTTAGATTGTTCTTGTCGACTAGTTCTTAATGAGAGGGCATAGCCTTTGTTTAGCGCCTGATGAGATTACATGAAAAGTGTTTGATGTTCACATGTTACAGGGAAGATATACTTTAACACCAATCAGGTTTACCCTAATTGGCCGTATGAATGGCTTTATCAAGGTCCTTACCATTTTACACACTCTGAAATTACACATCTGATGCTACAAAAGAGGTTAACAATGTTCTAAGTCAGCTTAGTCGTTTGCTTGTATTATGTAACTAATATCAAGAAAAAAGGGTTGTTCATCCTACTATTTTGTTCAAAGTTTTCGCTTCTTTATGATTGAGAACCCCAGGAAATCATAACAATCTCATTATAGACGCTCATGGATCCTTTTTGGTGCTATTCATAATTAGTAAATCCAGCTAAATGATGCACCTGACAAACCATACTATGCTCTAATGCAGGCATGTCCAACGTTGGCCCTCCAGATGTTGTGAAACTACACATCCCAGCATGCTTTGCAATAGTTTTAGCATTCTCTAATAGCAAAACTGTGGCAAAGCTTGCTGGGATTTGTAGTTTCACAACATCTGGAGGGCCAACGTTGGACATGCCTGCTCTAATGGGAGGGGGAATACATTTTATGAACATCTGGTAAAAATACTGTTGTATGTAGGATGTAGAGTAAACTCTGAGCAAGTATATAGTAAGTTTAATACAGCGTGTTAGAAATGACAGTCAATGCCTACCTCTGTCACCTATACTGTAATTCATTTTACAATTTGCCCCCTCCAGTGTAATGCAAGGTGCAAGTTTTGAAAGCAGTTACAGCAAATATGGATTTCAAATTTGTAGTCAGAGTGACTGATTCTGAGCCACACGCAATGCCGGTGTACATGGTGAGCTTGTGTGTGTTAATGTGCGTGCGGAAATAACCCTAAAATCTTATACGGCATAAGCATATACTGTGGTTTGAAGGCCATACTCAGATGGAAGATATTTACTTAGAAAAGGGTTAGCTTTGATAAGCTTTGATGAGGAGACAAGCATCTAAAGGGAGCTTCTCTGTTCTTGCACCTAGAGATGCACTCTTCTACACCTAGGGGGTTATTCTGGTTGATTCCCTCGGATGCGAATTCGCACCCTTCCAAGTCAACCTGACCCCGTCCTGTGAATGGTCGGATGCCCACCCCCTATCGCAGCATGTTTTCGCATGCAGGGCCTGCGAATGGATGTTTAACATAAGCATCCATTCGGAGCCTTTTGGTAAAAACCCACATCATTCGATGGTCGCTGACCATCGAATGATGTGTAACATGCATGCATATCTAAGTGAC
Organism: Crinia signifera; assembly: GCF_055691185.1. Classification (NCBI taxonomy): domain Eukaryota; kingdom Metazoa; phylum Chordata; class Amphibia; order Anura; family Myobatrachidae; genus Crinia; species Crinia signifera. The sequence continues at coordinate 164,252,104 of NC_139220.1, read as the reverse complement.
TCTCAGGTCACTTCGCAGCCTGTGGATAAACACCCACATCATTCGATGGTCGCCCTCAGGAGAAAGTGGGGTGTCAGCTGCCGGCCTCCGGCACCCACGTCACGGCCCGATTATCATGGGAATGGCCAGCGTTTACGTAGGAACACCCATGGGCGCGAATACTAGCATTAGCATAGAGTCACATCAAAAGACACAAATTTGGTTGCAGCAGCTTGCAAGCATTGTGTTAGGGCCATAGAGAGCTATTTATTGTAATCTTAATAATGAGTTACTGTACTTCATGCCAGCAAAATCTCTTAACAACTAATTTAAATGCAGTTTTACACCTTAGTTGCAGCTCTTTAAATGATTTGTGGTCAAGTTGTCCTGATAATATATTTTGACCATATATAAATTGTGCCCAAATGAAAAGGAGACTTTTGTTGTGATGTTGTATCTAATCCCAGTGGGTTAATGCGTTTAGATTAGATAGAATAGATAGTATGGCATTTTTCCCAGTTGTGCATGTGTAGTGAACGGCTTTGCCTGTTTTTTCATTCCTGGAAAGTTGTTTTGCGTGGTCAGATGTATGATAGATTTTGTGCACAAACTTTGCCATAACCAAGCTTGTTGCAGATTATGTGATACACACTCCCCTTGTTTATCAACAGTGCAGCCGCAATTCCATGTGTGGTGGTCCCGATGGTTCTGAAAAATGAGAAAACGCCACGCCATCTTTTGGCAAACACATGAACCCTCTGTGATTAGATACAGCACTGCTACAGCAAGAGTCTCCTTTTCATTTGGGCACATCTTATAATTTACACATGTAATGCATTAGGTTTTCTAGAGATAATTGTTTCATTTGGTCATAATGCCTTCCCTTCCACATTAGGACACGTCTTACGATCTGTGCCCCATTATTACATACTGTATGCAAATGTATATTATGTGAATTAGATTTACCAACCACAGAATGTAATATTAAATTTATTTATATGAAACACTGTAGCAGATGTAGGAATAGGGGTATACTCGAGATGGGGTACTCAGAGTAGGAATAGGCGCCCTGTGGGGTGTGTTGCTCAGCTGCTCCTACTGGAGGGATGTCAACCCTCCTATTGGTACGAAATAGGAAAAAGAAAAGGTGGAGCGCTAGGTGGATCAATTGGATATCACAATTTTATTCTTTAAAAAATATATCTTATAAGAACAATTAATACGTATTTATAAACAATAGCATAGGTATAAATGACAATTAAAATGAGTGGACAAGGAAGATAATACTTATGTCTCTGCGTAGCTGCCGTATATCCTTGATGGTTTGGGGGCTTTTGTGCGTTGAATTTAGCCCTGGAGTGTGGAAGAAGATAAGTTGCCGTCCTGGATGTTATAAATTGAACGCTGGAGGATGATCTTAGTTCCCAAATTGGGGTCCTCGCTATGATGCGCTAATTTCAGGGGGGAACTGGGGTGGGTAGCTCGCTGGAGGATGATCTATTTCCTTCTGTTGAGGGGTCCTCACGATGTTGCGAGTGTTAGGGTCCACGATGTAGTGGTGGAAGGTTACCCAATTGAAGTGAAATTGGAGGGCAATCCGGAGGGGTGACAATAAAAGGGAAAAGCCAGGGTCAGGGGGGGGGGGGGGGGGGGCAGCGGTGGCAGAGATTCTTCCTGGTCCAATTAAAATTAGCAAGTGCTGCCTCCACTGTAGCAGATGTATTAAGGGGATGCAGTTATAATCCCGGCAGTCGGAATCCCGGTGTTCAAAATCCTGATGCTGGAATCCCGACCACCAAAATCCAGACCGCCGAAATCCCGACACTTTCTCCCTCTATGGGTGTCCACGACACCCATGGAGGGAGAATAAATTAGTGTGCAGAGCGTAGCGAGGTACCGGGCCTGCTGCGTGGCGAGCGCAGCGAGCCTGCAAGGGGGGGGGGCGATCCGTGTCCCCCCCCTTCTCGGGATTTCGACGATCGGGATTCCGGCATCAGGATTTTAAATGCCAGGATTCCGACTGCCGGGATTTCGGATCAAACCCGTGTTAAGCTTTAAAAATAAATTAATGGGAGGGTGATAAATAGTGATAAATGTCCAACCAATCAGCTCATAACTGTCATGTAATAGGCTGGTTTTAAAAAAAATGTCAGACAGGGGCTGATTGTCTGGACGTTTATCACTATGACGCTTGTGTTTATATCTTTTTAAGGATTAATACATCTGCCCAACTATGTGGTAACCTTCTTTTGGGGTGCTTATGGATATATGTATAGTGTTCATTCTAGCACCTTTGAAAACCCATGCAGTTGCTATTCCCTGCCTGAGGTGTTGCTGTCTGCTGTGGTGTTTCTAGCACAGGTCTGGTTTGCATATCAGTGCTGATATACAGATAACACTGTGCTAGAAGCACTACAGCAGACAGAGACACCCCAGACAGGGAAGAGGAACTGCATGGGTTTTCAAAGATGGCGGGTGCTAGAATGAACACTATATGTACCAAGTACATATAATATACAAACAGATAATAACATGATATGTAACAGACACAAACTACTAGAACTTGAATTGAATTTTGTTGAACTGTCTTAAAGCTTCAGTAGATTTCTTGGTACTTCCTCATCTTTGTGCCCACCAGTACGCAAGTAATGTTAGCCGCTATTTCGAGGGAACCGTTATTTGTACTCTAATTTTTATTATGTATGCCAATTAACACACTGTAATTGCTTATTTTGGGTGATCCTCGCCGAAAATAACCCTCGCGACTTGACGTGCAGTACATAAGTTCCGTAGCGTAAGCTGTGGCAGCAAAGAGGAGGAAGTACCAATTTTTACTTGTACTTATTGGCAGTATAAAATGAGTCTCTTGAATTAGGTAATTAAATTGTCTTATAGTTACCTCTATTCAGGCATGTCCAAACTATGGCCCTCCAGCTATTGTGAAACTACATGTCCCATCATGCCTTGCCACAGTTTTGCTATTAGGGAATACTAAAACTATGGCAAGGCATGCTGGGATGTATAGTTTCACAACAGCTGGAGGGCCATAGTTTGGACATGCCTGCTCTAATTCATTTCTTCTTTGTAAAGAAAGTATTTAAGCTGTTCTTGAGACATAACGTTGCAGATGCCATTACGTTGATCAGATTAGATAGAGCTGCTCTGAGCCCTTTGTAGCCCCTGTTCTAGGATTCCTGACTATTTTATTTGAAAATATTTGTAATCATTACAAAAATATGTAAATATTGGAAATGCTATACAGTATGCTTATTTTACATCATTTCTCTACATATTTTATTAATACTGTACCTTTTAACCAATCTCTCACACTTCTTGACAAAACTGTTGAGCTGTGTACAAATGGAATGTCCTTACATTGCACTGTCGCCAACTATTAGTTGGCAAGTTGCTATTACAGTCTGAATCATCTATGTATGGCGCATCTGGCCATCACTGTCTCAACAGAGTCTCTTGAATTTTGGAATGTTTTGTCAGATTCTGAGAAGAGCAGACCATCAACCTGCTTAGTTCTGTGATTTATGGAAACTATGCCATTGAAATGTTGCCAAACGCTAGCACAGCAATTTTAGGAGGGTATGAGGATGCAGTTTTTATCATCATGCAATCTGTACTTGCTCTCTGACCTCCCTTCCCCCTCACCCACCAACAACTTATGATCTCAATTACGGTATAAACTATGTAACTTGCACATTGCTTTAGGTTTATTGCAGAACAATGGGGTTCTGGTTTGCAAAGAAAATGATCATAAAATTTGTTACATCTGTAAAGCCTTTTGAACTTTCCCAAATGATGTACATTCTAAAAGCAAGCATAGGAACAATCAAAATTGTGTGTTTTTTTGTGTCCATTTAAATGACCAATTTGTTTGTAAAGAATTATTAATTGTACTCATTTTGCACTTTTGAATTTGTCCTAGTAATTCTCTAGTCAAATGTATGGAAATCTAAATATACTGCATGCTGCCTAATGAAGTGCTTGACCATGATCATCTGTTAAGAGGAAGCCACCAATCTCTATTAGTCTTGCAAATGGGTTCTAGAAATATTTTGGCACTTTTATCTTTGCAAATGGTGCCTATAAACATATACAAATGAGACCTATTAATCTTCGGGAAAATACCAGATTGCCCATGATTTTCTGGTGTGAGATGGAGATGTCAATCTCAGCAATGAGAATATATGTGTATACTGTTTATCAGATTAGAATTATCTATAGAGTTATATGTTTACTAGCACCATATGTTTTGGCAAGGGAATATGTGTTGAATAACGTGGCTGAAACAGTATAGCATTTTCAAAATATGCAAATATAAAGATAGGGCTGTAATGTCTGTTTTATATCTGTAACGTGAGATCTACAAATAAAGAAAATCATAATTTGTTTTACTATAAAAGGCAGAAGATACAAATACTGTATAAAAAAGGTAATTGTATGAAGCTAAATATCTGGGAATACATCCATGCATCAGTTTACTCCCCTTTGTTAGGTAATATACTGTATACAACGTTGAACATCCTACACTTTTTGAAAAGGTGGCTTTTATTATGTACCTTTAAGATTTCTTTCTTCAAAAATTTATGGAATATGTGGCTTCAGCCATATTTCTAGAATTGTCACAGATTGCAAAGTGAATATTTGTGATAGAAGTGGAAATAAGTAAAGTTCTAAAAACAACCAAAGAAAACTTCAATCAGGCTTACAGTCATACTAATATAATGGCAGATAAGCAAAGTAGGGACAAGCTAGGTCATAAACAGCAATAATATTACAAAATCAAAGGCAGACCAAGAGAGCATTGTTTCCCAATGGTCAACATTGCCTCACAACACTGGACATTTTTTGGATTTTAAACAAGGGCCCAGTCTTACTATATATTAGTGTTTTGTTTTTTAATCACAGTGTCCTCCAGCAGGCCTGTCCAACCTGTGACTCTCCAGCTGTTGTGAAACGACACATCCCAGGATCATACCTCCCAATATAGTAAAACCTGTAATCAGGACCTGCCATGCCGGGGGTCTACCTGGAAGACGAGGCTTTGGGCAGAGCACAGCAATCCATGCCCTCCCTCCCTCCTCCCTGCACTGAAGATATGCAGTGCACAGGTACACAACATCTGTTCAGAGATCACCGCTGCTCTGCACAAAGAAGAGCAGCTGTGATCTCAGACTACCCCCCCCAAGTGCCCCCCCCCCCCTCCGCAGGACATTGCCACCTGTGGGAGGGCGATGGGACAGTCTCTCAGGGACAGCTGAGAGACATGCAGAATGTCTTGTCACAGTTTTAGCATTTACTACTAGCAAAACTGTGGCAAGGCATGCTGGGACTTGTAGTTTCACAACAGCTGGAGAGCCACAATATAAGCATTTTGTTTATGACCAAAAGATAAGTTGTTGTTTTTTTAATTGAAATTCTCTAAATTGTGCTACCTGTCATCCTTAGGGTAAGTTATGTGGGGGTCTACAGTTGTGCTTTTGATTATTTACATGTTTGATGACTCTCAACCATGAGTACTGGTTTTGACCATACATAATTTGATTTGGTCCTCGACTACCAACTTGAGGCACCCTTGCAAGAGTCACAAGGCACTCCAGGGTGGCTAGGAACACAGTTTGAGGACCATTGCCATATACTGATAGCTGCCATACATGCCAGTGTTTGTAATACACATTGATTGGGCAGGAGCTGGTGTGAAGATTAATACTTTCTGTATACTGCTGCTTGGTATATAGATTCTAATACATAAAACACCTACTGCCCTAGCACTGATGTTATCTCTGAACTAGCATTATAAAACCATCTGATTATCCAGAAAGAGAAGACGTAGGGAGCACGCAATTGTGTGCTTAAGAAAGACTGGGTCAAGTGAACCTCATAAGTACAGCTGAAGAGCAGTATGTTAAATAGTTTTAATGGAGCAATGACTTTCAATAATGACAATCAATGATTATAGTGGGACTCATACGAAGATACATTTCTAGATGAATGCATTGCCTTGTACTTTCAAGGGCAGGATGAGCAACCCATTGAATTATCATGCACTGGATATCACGTTAGTTCATTATTCATTTTACTTTTGTATGGCTCATTTCCATTTTCACATTGTAACCATTGTAGTGTGCACAACATTGCACTCTTTGTAGAATGAAGAATACGTGGTTCTGATGCACTACCAAGGACCTTGCCTAGTATTTTCTCTCTCAAATTATTTGTCATCATTTCTAGGCATTGCCTATTCTGCCCAGTAAAATTCCTATATAGTGGGCCTATATTGGTTGCCTCACCTGGATCTTTTGTGGGTAGAATGGTTAATCCTTACAATTGATGACTCAAAATGGCTGTCACACCCTTTGTATTATCCAATTTGAATGCCTCCAAAAAATAAACCTATGTGTATTCACTGCATAAATGTATATTGTAATTCATCTTTGGGGTAATTTACAAAAGGTCGATATAGGTCAATTTGCAGGATTTTCTATCCTGAAAAATACATTATTTAGCAAATGGACAATTTACTAAGGATTAATTTGCATGGAAGTCGCATGTCAAATGCAACTTTGTTCTCCAAATTGAGTTTCTACCAAAATTGCAAAAAAGTTGCACCTCAATGGCTTTAATCAATGCACTGATTTTGTGAGCATGTTCAATTGGAACAACCATTTTTTGCTTAAGACCCATCAATAGCACTACCAAAATCGCTCCAAAGCCGCACAGCTCAATGCACCACTACCAAAAATTAAATGTTTACAATGCATTGTAATTAACATTAAACTAATTAGAATGGTAACTAAAGTCCACCAACCCATCTGCAGCACTCTATATCTGCTCTCAATCACGGCACACGCAAGTTATGGTGTAATCTGGATGCAGGCAGTGATTTAATGTGACCTGCACCAACTGAATGAAAAGAACCAGGAGCAAGAAACAGAACCATTAGGTAGTGGTGCCGCAGAGCCTTCGTAGGTCTAGGTTTTTTTTTTTTTGGTGTGAATGAAGCTTAATCCAGTGTCTGATGATGTGGTCAAACAGATATTTGGCCTCAATAGCATCATTTGTTCTGGTGATAAGAGGCCTTTAAAGGCATTTGTTACATTGCCCAAAAAATGATATTTAGTAAATTACTCCACCTCCCCTTTGTCTCTTATCTCCAAATATTTTAAAAATAGGAATTTTGGCACTGTTTGTGTTTATGCCATAATGAGCATAATAAGCATTGGAAGTGCCACATAACTTATGGGTGTGCTTAACATTTCTGTAGGTCTAGGCCACATTGAATCTTCCTCCCTTTATCTGATCCATATGACAACCAGTCACTACGAACATGTCTCCCAAATTCTCACAAGTTGGGTCGGTAAGATAGTCACCTCAATTTAAAAATGTATTTTCAAAATGTGGCGGTTGGGGTTTTTCTTGTCTTATCTGCTTAGTGTAATTAATATTTGCCTATATCTTGCATTGCTTGAAAAAAATACAATAGGATACATAGGGGCAGATGTATTAAGCCTTAACAAGAGATAAATGCAAGGGTGATAAAGAGAGCTAAACGTCCAGTCAATCAGCTCCTAACTGATTTTTTTCAAACACAGCCTGTAACATGGTAGTTAGCAGGTGATTGGCTGGACGTTTATCTCTCCTTATCACCCTTGGATTTATCTCTTGTTAAAGCTTAATACATCTGCCCCATAATCTCCTATGCACATGGCCATTTATTTGAATTATAATATTATGTTGTTTTAATGTGTTCTATTATTTGGCAGTTGGCAGAATGCTCAGAACTGTTATTTTTGTTTCTACAGTATTTTCCATAGCCTTACAATCTGGAAAAAAATGAAATATACTACAGTTATTATTACAAACTGTGCATTTATCATATTTTTTATTTCCAATTGGGCTAGTTATAGGGTTGAATTTTGAGTTTTGAGTTGTATTTTTTTTTAAGCTAAGAAAATAAATAAATGCACATATTTCACATATATTTGCATTTAGTTGTTGGCCTCTAAAAATTCTAGAACGTATTTGGAAATGCTTTGCTTGCTCACCATTGTATCTCAAATGAAGAGAAGACAGATGCAGACAGTTCCTAATGATGAAGGACATCGCCTCATAAAGGCATCTGTCTCCTCACCACTTTTGTTAGGTTAATTTAGGTTAGGCTTGATGACCTAAAAATGAGGTTTCAGTTTTTTAAATGGAGAAAAATAGAATGTATATACATAAACTCATTTAAAATTGTGGAGTTGTTTTTCATTTCATTGTTCACTGGAGCAGATCCAAATTTCTGCTGGATATATACAGATATATACCTATAACAGGTTTTATGCTTGAAAGTTCTTAACACGTGAATTTAAGTTTTGTTCATAACTGAAAAAAATATTGTTAAGAGTATAACAAATAATTACATTTTCTAGTGGGGTTTCTGAAGATTAATTGTTTCTGAACAATTTTGCTTCTTTTTTTTTTGTCTCATGACAATTTTACAAAATGTTATTCTGTAAATCAAAATTCCTACAAGTATACATATTCACAGTAACCTTTTGTGTTAACTATATGTCCCTTATTCTATTTAACTAGTGTTAAAAATTTGATATATTATATATATGAGATATGAACTGGTCTGTCCAATGTGGTTGAAATATTAAGCTGTGCTTTCATATTGTATGAAATGTTTGTGATCGTTTTATTAATTCAGTGACAACTATTTTTTTTTCAGTGTCCCACAATGCTACTCGAAATCTTGTTAAGCATGTGAAATCTGTATTTCCATAGTCCTCCTGCTTGTGCCATTGGGTCTGAAAGGGCCACCACGGGTCGAGCAACACGGGTGTTCAACCCTGGTATTGACCAGGGTTGAACACAGCTATGACCCGTGTCAAGTGCAGTGTGAACGGGTGCCTGGATTGAGCGACCCGTATCCCGTTCACAGTATGGAGGAGGCAGCACTGTTAGCTCCAAGTACTGCCTCCTCCCGAGCCCCCGATGACACGCCGCCGCCCAGCTCCGCCCCATGTGACGTCACCGTCTCGGCAATATGCCGTGTCGGTGTCGGAACTTTCAGACCGCAATGCTGTGTTGCTCTGGGGATGGGACCCGTGTCCTAATCCCGTGTGTGACACGGCATTTGCGGTCTGAAAGTAGTATAAAAGATAATATTTCTAAAAAAAAATGCTTTATGACTTAACTAAAGCATGTCACATTCTTGTAATTTAATATTTTTTTTAAATATTTGTAATAATGTTTTCGTAACAAACAGAAAAATAATAATTTTTTATAAATAGGCCCCTATTTGTTATAGACAGGATCACAGTGGCCCACAGGAATAATGGGAAATTCCCATTAGGCTTCATTGTCTGAGATCACCTAAACACTGTATGGACTGCATCAGTACGCCTGTCTCCTCCAGACAGCCACAGTCTCTCCAGGTTGCCCCAAACACTGGTCATACATTTTTAGGTGCACCTCTGGAGTAAATTCCCCATTTTGCACCATTTAGATGCCAGTTGTCTATCCGGAGATAAAGTCCCTGGAAAAACCCTTGTCCATAGAAGGAACAACAAGCTATTTTTTGCACTGTTTTTTTTTTTTTTATTATATTTGAGGTACTTGTGTATTATCTGGGCGCCCGATTTTATCATTGCATGCCACTACTTAAGGCATGCGATGCGATTTTTCATTGTAAAGACCAGATTTTTAATTGTATAGTCACCCATGGGTGATTTCATACCCCCCACTATCCAACTACGCTTGGAGTTGATTTTATATAGTGTGGCGAGCGTAGCGAGCCACCGAGCCCAAAGCGTGGCGAGCGGACGCGGATTACTTTACTTGTATTCTGCGTCCGCTCGCCACGCTTCGGGCTCGGTGGCTCGCTGCGCTCGCCACACTATATAAAATCAACTCCATGCGTAGTTGGATAGTGGGGGTATGAAATCACCCATGGGTGACTATACAATGACAAATTGGGTCTTTACAATGAAAAATCGCATTGCATGAATTTTAAAAAAGGTTATCCGAAGAAAGCATCCTTAAATTAAAGAACAACACAAACGACTTGTAAGTAGGGCCCTCCTACCTTTTTGTTTATCTGTAAATACCAAGTTTGTTGTATCACTATCTCCAATTGTAAAGTGCAAAAGAATATGCAGCGCAATATAAGAAACTGTTAATAAATAACAACAAAATAGTTGAAAGTTCCCTCATTTAAATGCTTGCAAGAAAAAGTGCATTTACAGGCATACAGTATGTCCAGTCGGGGACATCTGAAGATGCAGTGTATGTCCTGAGGTATGCCCGGCCCCGGTAAATTTAGGGGCAAGGCCACCTTACGGTTAGACCATACCCCCAAAATGGGGGGAGTGTTATTATCCCCTGACCCCTTCAGCAGCAGCACACACCTACAGCATGTGCTGTGCTGACAGCAGGCTCAGCATGAGCTCTTACGCTGTCAGTGAGACGCTCATGTTGATCTTGCTGTCAGCCAGTGACGTGCGGTTGTGGCTGTGAACGGAGAGGCACTGTCACAGCCCCCACGAGGCCCAACCCCACACAGACACACCTGGCTGCCGCCGACACTGGGTGCCCCTCTCCAGCAGCAGCCAGCACCCGTCCCCTGCTACCACCTCCGTCCCCACCCGCTGACCCCCCTGCACCTGTCCACAGCAACCAGAAACCATCTGTTGCCTCCACCTCCATCCCCGCCCGCCAAAAAAATATATACTCACTGGGCAGGGGACTCACCAGGCATACAGGAAGGGAGCCAGGGCACAGGTCACAGGGGAGGGGGGAGCAAATGTGGCACTGTCAGAACCTTAAATGACAGAGGCTGCTGTTAATGGACAGCAGCTGGATCAGCTGTCCAATCACAGCAGCCCCTGTCAATTAGGAATTTCTAGAAGTGCCGCTTTTGGTGTTATTTTTAATGGGCTTTTGTAGCCCACTGTTAAGACCCGCACCAAGTCCCGCCCCCGCTTCATCCCCTTGCAGTTCTGTGTGGGAGGCATGCTTATCGGTGCCTCCCAAACTAGGTTAAATAATTCAAACTAGTAAAATAATATAAAGTAAATACTTATGGCACAGAACATGTGTCATAGGTATATTCTTTGTATTATTGTAAAGCAAAATGACATGGGAAGCACTGCCTCCCCTGACTGCACGTCCCTACTCTCGGCACACCATATGCTGTATGTATGTGCTGCTGCTGCTGCCCGGTAGGGATGGAGGGGGGCAGACCAGGGCCCCCGCCGGGCCCTTCAAGCAACCTGGACCTGGGTAATTAGTACCTCCCTCTCAGCGGCCCTGGTTATATGTGTCAGGTTTGCGGTGTAACAATTGTCTTATGCACTTACACTCTGCAATAGCATAGAGCAGTAATGGATTTGGCCCTCCAGATGTTAAACTACACATCCCAGCATGCCCTGCTACAGTTTTGGTATTTGGCCATCCAAAAACTGTTGCAAAACATGCTGGGATGTGTAGTTTAGCAACAGCTGGAGGGCCAAGGTTCCCCATCCCTGGCGTAGAGATTTGGCACTTAGTAGTAAATGGAAAAGTCACATTACCTTGTAACAAAATACATGTGTAAATAGTGTCTTGATTTAATTATTAATAAATGCAAAAGTTGAATGTTCTCTATTCAAGACCATTAAATAACAATACACATACAACATACAAATTAAGTTAAAATTAATTGACTTCAATTAAATACAAACATCTGTTGTTTTTCCTTATAAGAATCAAATGCCAATCTTTTCTGCCACAGTCCAAATTTAAATATTAATTAAGTAATGAGAATAGACAGCCACTTCTTCATACTATATTGCTGACATGCTCTTGAATTATGTATTGTGAGCTAAAGTGGACAATCCACATTTCTGCTCTGTTATCATCATCAACAACAGCAGAATTGCATCTTGTTGAGTTATTGAAAAGTGTTTTGTTGCCTCAAAAATCAAACTGATTTACAATCAAGTATACATGATCCCCATTATATTTATGGGTCACGTTTTAAGCTTAAGGCAGTAGATACTGTTGCTGGTTAAAGTTTTTGCCATGCAGACATTGACATTGACATTGAGTTTTTGAACTATGCATTTCATCAAACTAGTTGATTAGCTTGAAGTATTTATCTTTGACATAAATGAAAATGTTTCACTCCTCTTTCCTGTTTTTTTTTTTTTTTGTAATGTTCTGCGCAATAAAAAAAAGCACAAAGGAAAACTGCAACTGAGCCGTTTTCAGCTGCTGCTTGATGGTAACATTGAATAAACTTCTTGCCAACTAGGTCAGCCAAATGTCGGATTCCTCTGGCAGAAATGATCGCAAGTTTCTATTCTGTGACATTTTACAATGAAGACAAAACACACTTTTCTTACAAAGAAAACATTTTTTTATATAGAACAACCTTTTTTGATGGGGGCCAAATGATCAAAAACCTGGCTAAGTAGCATTAATTAACACAAATATTAACATCACAATAAAAAAAAATCGGTAGATATTTCTAAACAAGATAATAAAAACCATAGCGTATTAAATGCACTTCTCAAGTCTACATTACATGCTTCTGATGAGAAATCTTCATGGAATGGAGGTTGTGTTTGATACTAATGTCATTTTTGGAAAAAACCCTTTAACTTTAGAATTGCAGCTAAATACTTTATGTAGATTCCATAATGATTCGCGTTTTCTAGCGCTCTGATTAGCTTTGATTGCTGCTATTAAGAATTGTGATTATCTAAAGTATTTAGCATATATTGGCACCTGTTCCTTCACATGTAAAAGGATTTGTTGCATCGATGCTGGAAATCCTATGATTAGTGTTTATTAACACAGCAATACTATGGGAATAGTTCAGGCAAATTTCTTATATTTGACTGCATGCTATTTTAGAAAAGCCAAAATAATTATAGGGGTTCACAGTTTTTTTTTTTTTTCATCCTAAAATTATTTCACATAGCGTGCAAAAAATAATTTGGAAAGTAGAATAAGGAACATTATTTGTTTTATAATAGGTTTTATTTTTATTATTGACTGCATTAACATTTTATGTTATAGCCAGAAATGGAATAAAAGCAGGGAATATAATATCTGTCCTATAATCAGTAAATAATATTTGGTATATACTTGGAAGCATTAAAGGTAAAAATACATTTAAGGTTGTATCACAATGTTTCTGTTTAACTCATGTCACAACTTGTCTTTTTTACTCAACTCTCTGCCAATCCCCATAAAGCTACTATGGATATTTTAGTTAAGGGGGGCCATTTTTTGGATTTTTTTCCAGGGCCACTATAAATTCACAATCAGCCTATGACACCAGGTACTTGCTGATACCTGCTGCGATCTCCTTCATTCCTGCTGACCGCTGCATCTCCCATAGTTTTCTAAGGGGGGGTGCAATGCTGCCATATGTATTAATATCACATTATTGATATAAGTAGCCCATTGTAGCCTATGTGATACAGATTAGGAGATGTATTTCCAACAAAGAGTTCCTGGGAAACCTTGGCGAATGTGGCTGCTGTGCATTGTGGTCTAGGTGACCGCACATGTGCAGCACCCCCAGCAGCCGTCACAGTACTTTGCATGGATGGGCTTCTTTTAGAGCCCTTGTTTCTGCGGGTGTGGATGGTTTATCCAGCTAATAGGCTCGCATGTTGCAATATGATCCTGGTTGATAAGATCGGGAGATGTAGTTCCAGCAAAGAGTTCCTGGGAAACCTTGGCGAATGTGGCTGCTGTGCATTGTGGTCTAAGTGACCACACATGTGCAGCACTCCCAGCAGCCATCACAGTACGTTGCAGGGATGGACTTCTTTCAGAGCCCTTTCTACGGGTGTGGATGGTTTATCCAGCTAATAGGATTGCATGTTGCAATATGATCCTTGGTGGTAAGATCCTGCCCAGATTACATTTAATACTGTATACTGATAAATGGACCCCACAGTTCTGTGAACTTAACATGAATTTGATGGGGGATGTCTAATTTGCCTCAAATAAAAATCGGGTGTAAAAAACAGACTTTTTGCGTGATCTTCTCAATGTTTCTCTAATATTTTTTCTGGCTATCCAATTTGTACACCCGAAAAAAATGTTTACTCCCAAAAAAACACAAGTTTTTACTTGGAACTTAGGGACTTTATTTCAACTGCCTGAGGCAGGTAAAAAAAATCCTCATAAGCTGTGGCACTCGTTGGCGTAATGGGGCTAATTGGATAGCCCCAAGCCGGACAATTATGATTGTGGGTAATTGGAAACTGCTATACATGTTTTAATCCGAAAACAGAGAATTTACCTGGCCCAGAAAAAAGGCCCTAGATAAAGCTTAAAAATGCAAAAAAGGCTTAAGGATACACCTGTTTTGTGGCACCCATTTCATTTAGGGTCTAATTGAATTCCGCTCCTTAACTGATGTTCTAAAATAATTTTGAGTTAGAAAAGTGTTGTCAAAGATCTTTCAGCTTTACAGACTTCTAAAGCCATTGTGCTGCAAGCAATGACAAAATAAATTGAAAATATTGTTTGCAATATTTTTTTTTTAAGTTTAGGTTGTGTCATTGTACTTTGATTTGGAATATTACAAACAAAAAGAAAATAAGATATAAATGAATTGTACTGCTTTATGTAATGCTCAGTTATTTTTTAGTGAACAAGAAACCAGCAATATCATTTCTTTTTCGATCTAATCTATTTATAAGTCATTTCTAGTAGCTTCCATCTCATATTTACCTGCTAACACCTGATAATTATACATAGCTTGCTGCAAGCCTCACAATTAATCACATTCTGCAGAGCATGGGACCGTTAATCATCGAGCAGATTAAGTCAGTCAACACTATTGAGATCATTGAGGCTTGTTACAAAAAAATGCTTGTTTTCTCCTGGTTAGGAATAAATAATATGTCCTTCACTATCTAAAGAAGCTTAATAATGCCATTGTGACTCTGAAACTTTTCTGCAGCATATCTGGTAAATCTAAGACAAGATATATATATATATATATATATATATATATATATATATATATATATATAGATAGATAGATAGATATCTATCTATCTATCTATCTATCTATCTATCTATCTATCTATCTATCTATCTATCTATATATATATATATATATATATATATATATATATATATAAAGATGAGTGTCAAGAGACACAGAGGGGGCGGCACTCGAACGGATTTCAAATATGGATGAAAGACACAACCACAATGTAGTGATCTAACGTTTCGGCAACCAAATGCCTTTATCAAAGACGTATATATATATATATATATATATATATATATATATATATATATAGATAGATAGATAGATAGATAGATAGATAGATAGATATCACCTACTGTAATTGGAGCTGACCTAACAGGAAGCTAGAGGAACACACACACACACACACACACACACACACACACACACGAGCAATTATGAGCCCAGGTGATAAGGGGGAGTGGCCAAATACTGCCATAACCATGCCAACCAAATGAAATAACTGAAAACTATTCGGCCTTTGCTCCACAGCACAGCTGGCCTGGGCACCTTAAACAGACCCTGGTGCAATTAAATATTACCCTCTGCCACTCCCTCACAGACACACGCGTGCGCACACACACACACACACACACACACACACACACACACACTGAACAGCAAAAGTCAGAACATGCAAGAAGATGCTTGCTCAGCAATCTGACTGTGGCGATGAGCTGCTGCATCCGAGTGTTTATACCGTAAGTTCCGCATTGAGAAGGGAGCGACCTGCCAAATGATGGGAGCAATGCACACTTACAAACAAATTAATACATAGTACAGCTTGAAATAGCATGGTTACTTACCATTACTAATGTCCCAGGTGAGTATATATAAAGGAATAAGATTCTTGCCACAAACACACACAATTCCTACATTGATTTAAATAGCAAGCCTTGGAATTATGCAATGCAATGCTTATGGATGAAATGTCAGATGTGAAGATGAAATAAGGACGGAATAGGAATAATTGGCCGGTGAGCATGAGATAAAGCCAAAAATGAGGATAAAATCATTTGGATTACATGAAAAGACTGAATAGAAAGGAATAGCCTTTTTACTGCCATTCATTTCATATTGCACTACGTACTAAACTTGATTAGAAACAAAGTATTCTGTTTTTAAAATGTTTCATGCTTAAATCATATTCAAATGATTTCAGAACTAAAACAGCCTCTAACTATAGTTAAATTACATTTTCTACAAATGGAAATATATGGTACATTATATCTTTGTTAAGCCTTAATAAGTGTCACGACCAAGCAGGGAATGCTAATAGAATTTTTTGTCAATTTGTTATAGGACAGCTGTTATCTGACAGTGTTCCGAGACAAGTCACGCTTTCACTTACCACCATTATTGGAGAAATCCATTTTTTACCTCTCTTTTTTTTTCCATTCGTAACTGGGCATTAATTATCTTACATAATGCATCTTCAGAGTTTATTGTTAAATTAGAACCCCCCTCCCCCCTCAAATAAAAGTAAAATACAATATTCAAGTTTCAAATATTCCTGTACTTAAGCCAAGGACTTGATGTTGAATTAAAGTAAAATGTTAATGATAATATTATGTTCATTATATTCTTGTTAAACACAATGCATTCTTCTACAGAGTTACTATATATATTTTATGATCTGTTTAAATACACATGATCATATGCACCATAGTCACCGTATTATTGAACAATTCTGAGTTTTTGCCCATGCAGTATTGATTTTCTATGCTTATTCCCACTGGGCCAAACGCTCAAGGATACTGTACTTTAAGAGCACTCTTAAAGCAAAGATTTCCCGTGTTTCAAAGTAAATACATATAGTGCTTGTTGTACAAAAGTGTTCTAAGTGCTGTAATGACGCAGAATGTGTTTTCAGTGACCATAATCTTTGTCACACATTTTCAGTGAATGATTGACTCGTGTAGGCGGCATGTGTTGCAATGACATGTCTATTAAGAAGTCAGAAATCATTTGGAAACTAAAAATCTGAAGAAAATAACTCTTGAAATATAAGATGTGGTAAAACCTCTCTTCAAATCACATGGTAGCCATTTTCACAGTGTGAACAATAAGGATATTTCAAGGAAAATGTTCCCCATACAATTTCCTCAGAGATCTGTGCATATGTAATAGAGTCTGTGGCACTAGGGTTCAAACTTTACTGTGCTACAAAGTCCTGGCTATGGAGGAGAAGCCTGGATGGAAGAGGCTGCATACGGGCCTCCTCCTCTGTTACTATGCTGCTGGCTCTAACACAGATCATGCGGTGCAAACCATGTTTAATGGGGCTGCTTTTACACAGTCTGCAACTGGTTTACCCTGTGCACATGAATTTAAACAATAAGACTTATTTTACAAGAGATTTTTTAGAACTCTGGATAATGGCCAAAATATAAATATCTGGTTTTCCTATGATTTAGACTTATGTGCAAATCTAAAAGAAGATATTGTATGTGTGCAATCAGAGCTTAGCTATAGTGGGTCTACGGTTGGGGAGTACAGGCTTTGGGGCTTGCCGCTACTCGGCTAATACCGGCATCAGTGTTGTACACTGCTGTGAGACATGACTGAGGTCTCGTTTGCTGGTGGTTCCTACTCCTGTCTGTCCCCATGATTACATATTGTGATAAGATTGACAAGGGAAGATGCACTAGCCTATCAAATTCTAACTGCCATGTAACAAATTGGTACTTTATCACCTTCCATTTTATCACTTTCAATGGCTTTCCAAGGCATCTGCCTCTTTAGCCCCATACATACTAGCCAATCAGCAGTACTGTCAATATAGTTAACTATATCGGCGGAGCCGCTGGGTAAGTGATATAGTGCATACACACTGAATGATATCGGTTAACGATATTGTTCAGTAACATTAGAGGGAGCCCCGCTATACACGCATTTGCTGATGATATAGGCAGATTGAACTGCATGCACAGATGAAGGGGGGAGGGGGTTGTTAACCATATTGAACATACAAACTAAACCTTTTTTTTTTTTAAACCATGTCGCTTATAAAGACCCTTTTGAGAAATCATGTGGCGTGTATGGGGTTTAAGTGTTCCACTTTCCTCGGTACCATCGAAATAAGTAATGTTCTCCGATGCATCTCCTCTATTAGTGACTCTGGTTCAAATTTAACAGATAGCAATATTCTTGTTATCATTTATTGCAAATGTTAAATGGTGCTTCAGACAATTAGCTCCTAACTGTAATTTTCAAATATAGGACAGGAGCTGATTGACGAGCATAAATGTATATTTTGTAATGAGTGATAACACTTGTTTATAAATTATCTAAGATGGTATTTCTACTTCACATGGGATGTTGCTATGGGCAACCAATCAGAATCTACGTCTTATTTATTTAGCAACTTCTTGGAGATAATAGAGAGTATCTGAAAAAGAGGATCCAGCTTAGTAAATTTCCCCCTTAGTATGAGGATTAGTGTTCCTTGATGATCTGACAATGAGAGGAGCAATAGTCCCCACCCACTGTCAAGGAGATGTTGCCTCCAGTATTGTGGTGTTGACGACTCGGACTCAGCGACTAATAAAAATAAATATAGATCGTATATTGGAGAATTGTATGTACTTTGGTAAAATCTCCAGTGTCTTAATAGATTTTTTTTAATACAATTCATAATAAACTTGGATATTCAGACACATGGTAAATTTTTTATAGGAATGTAATTATAGCGTACGCTGAAATTGATGACCATTAACTTCATGTCGTTTTTATACTCTAACAATAACTGGAAGTGAACCCCCATGTAATTTGTCTCAGGTTATTTAATGAATTTCTGCAATAATATAGACTCTGTATTCCCATTTGGCTCAATAAATATTAGCGTTAAAAATCTTCAAAGATTAGCATAAAAAAAGTTCAAAGTTAAAGCTGAAATATTAATCTACATTTACAAAGAATGTTTAACCCAAATGATTTAACCTCTTAAAGTGCAGTATATACTGTATTTCCTTGCAAATATAAAAAAAAATTACATTGCAGATTCTAATGCTATTTTTACACTTTTTTTTCAAAAAGAGCTAAAGGGAAATACAACTATTGTATATAATCTTGGGTTAATTTACAAATAAAGATTGATGGTTAACTAAAATTAAACTATTCTAGTCTATAGCATATTTTAACAGTTTTTTTTTTATAAGAAATAAAAGATATATATATTTTTTTATACAAAACAGAACAAATGATGTTATGTATGTACAAGCTGTGTGGCAATATGAATGCCATATACAGATGTGTCCCTCTATAGTTTTGCCCTAGCAGGACCACAATGCGAAAATATCATGGTATACATGCAGCAAGGGTTCACATCAAATACGGGTCCCATTGTATTGAATGGGAGGTGCGCAAATGCATTCATCAGCTCCTATTCAAGTCTATGGCATAGCGGGAGCACGGGGTTTAGGACACTTGTTCAAATCAATAGCTGTATTGTAATTGTATAATCTGATTTTACTAGAGCTGTAACTATATAAATATGTAGGACCCGATGATGCAATTTGTGTTAAATTGTGTCAACATATCTCCCTTGCTGTGCAATGCACTGTATATTGGGGGCGGAGCCATGATGTTTAGATAAATCCATTGGATATGATAAAGTGCCGGGTGGATAGAATACACTCAGTGTCTTAAGGCCCCCATACATTAGGCCGACTTGTCCTTAGGACAAGTCGGACCCAATTCTCCTGTGAGCCGCCCGGCAGCTCCCCGGGAGGCTCACATACAATTTGGCACTTGATGAGCCAGTTTTTACATGTGATAAATCGCTTGCGATTTATCACATGCAAAACAAATGGGGAGCTGCAGGCCGGTGAGGAGCAGTGGGGCAGGCAGTGGCAGTAGTGGGGGCGGGCGGGGGCAGTAGTGGGGGCGGGCGGCGGCTCTCAAATGAGTTCCCGGCGGGTGCCAGGTGCGGCGAGTGATGCTGACCTGGCCGGGCATGCTGTGATCACAAATAGCAGCGCTGCCGCTACGGGACGCACAGTGGCGGCTATTAGATTTTCAAAATACCTGTCAAATGACCGGCCGTTCTGTGATTGGCTGAGAGCTCTCAGCCAATCACAGAACGGCCGGTCATTTGACAGGTATTTTAAAAATCTAATAGCCGCCACTGTGCGTCCCGTCCCGTAGCGGCAGCGCTGCTATTTGTGATCACAGTCTGCCCGCCGTGCTCCCCCGGTGTCTGCATGCATATGCCTGTCAGGTGGGCAGGCATATGCATAGCATACAGGGAGGTCGGATGATCTTATGTGCTGACAGTCCGACCTCCCTGATCCGGTCCGATGCGCACGGGACCGCGCATCGGATCGGATCATATATCACACACCTGCGATTTTGGGGCGATTTCATCCGGTTATCGGCCCAAAGTGCCGAAATCGGATGAAATCGTCCCAAAATCGCATAGTGTATGGGGGCCTTTAGAGGCTGGTATCGGATTGGTTGTAAGCTAATCCCAACTTCCTACTAGATGCTGACTATGGCACTGAATGTCCTGCTTTCTTTTAAGTATCTTTCAGTTTATTCTTGCTTTCCATTTTTTAGAAAACCAAGTAACATAACTTTTCAATCAATGCTACAATATTTAAGATTGATTTTGTTGTATATCTTTTGCAATTTTTTACAGCACGACAATCAAAAAAAAATATTTCAAAGAGCATTGAGCTTCCTAATAGCATTTTTGATATTTAAACCAGTATGTTTGACAGCTTTGTGTTGTTTCTCAAATGCCCAATGAGTTTATGGGTAATTTTTTTTTTTAAATATGCTGCTCTTTAACATTCTATAAATCTTATTCATCTTTTGGAAGTAAACACAGAGCTTGCATAAATTAAAAAGTCTACCTTTAGTAAACTATCCCCCAGTGAGCAACATATACTGTATATGTAACCGAGAAATCCATTTATTATTATTTATAGCATGATGACTGTGTCTGGAGAGAGCTCAAAATGCTTAATAACTCTCAAATGCTATGGCAACTACAGTAGCTGCAGAATAACATATGTGATACAAATAAGGTATCCAGATGGCAGACAATGGGCCGTATTCTATTCGGCCGACGAGGGGGTTAAACAGTGGGGATCACTGAAAAAAGCGACCTTCGCCGTTTAACCCACATGCCGACTGCTCACCCTATTCAATGTTCCAGAGGAACCCTCGTTGTCAGAGTAGCATGAAGCCTCGCTGTTTTGGCAGCCGCACACGCCATTTCCACATCTCTGTAAAAACCCAGCGAGGTGGAAATGGCGTGTGTAGGGGGGTCAGTTGAATACTGACTGTGCGAGCTGTGACAGCGAGCAATCAGCATTTTTCACTGTCACAGCTTGCAAACAGCATTGAATACTGCCCATAGTCTAGGTTAATAGTCAGTAGGTCCACACCAAAAGGTGGACATGTACAAAGTTGACATTCACAAAAGGTCGTCCCATCAAAAGGTCAAATTCATTTTTCAGTACACTACAGTAGATTTGCTGGCCTGAAGCATGGAAAGCAAAGCAAGCCATTTGAGAGGACATGGTACACTATTTTGGGGTCCACATGCTTAGGTGTCGACAGTGACAAAAAAGCATGAAAAACATGTGTCGACCCTTTCCATGTTGACCTGTTGTGTGTGTCGAAGTTTTGTCTACCCTATCTCATAGCAGTGCCTGGGATATTCCCTTCTTGCCACCATTCACACTACACAGGGGCACAGTGCCAGAGGTTGTAGCTGAAATCCTCTCCTTGCACCAGGAAATCTGCTCTCCCCATGCTGTGAACAGGTCCCAGGTCAGATAACCAGGGTTACCCGTTTCCACTGTAGTTGATCTGGTTCCCTGCAGTGTGACATGTTTCTGGAGGATAGTTATTCATTGACTAAGTACAACTGAGCTTCAATGAAACAAAGAGGGGCACATATCAAGCCTTCTAAAGAGTGTACAAATGGTAAAGTTGGCCATAGCAACCAATCAGCCTCTACCTATTATTTATAGAATGTTTTTAATAAAGGCTAGTTAAAAGTTGATTGTTTGGGAAACTGTTCCAGTTATTCCCTTCTCCACTCTTTGGAAGCCCTGATACTTCTCCCCCAGAGTTTCAACAAATTTTTGTTTTACTATATTAAGGGGCCGATTCAGACCGGTTTGTCTGGGTCCGAATTCTGCCCCTTGTCCAATGGTGAGGGGTTTGCGAATGCCGTTTACTCCAGAGGGGGTGGCAGGGGCCAGAAACGGGTCTAGAGCAGGTGAATGCCCAGCATTTTATGGGTGCCCCCGTAAAAATGCTGGGTGTTCCCTGGGAATGCAGGCGGGCCGATGTCTTCTTGGGATGTGCAACTGATGTCACATGACATCAGTGCCCGCCCCCTTTTCAATGATCTCCGACAGAAATAAAGTCAGTTCTGACTGACTTTTATTACTGAAGGGGAGAGAAATCATTTGAAGGTCGGCGACCATCGAATATTTTCACTCCCCTTTGGCCGTATACAAGGGGATGTGTTTTCGTACACATGCCCACACATGCTAGCAAGGGGATGCAGCCGGTGAGGTGGCCGGGCATTCAGCGGGGCGGCAGGTGGTGCTAAACTGTTTGCTAGGCTGCGAATGTGAGAGAACAGGTCTGAATTAGGATAGATAGATTGTGTACCTGTGCACTGAGTACTTGGTTGGGTTTAGCTGATGCACTAGGAAGACTGTTCTAAACCAATATTTGCATCTATCAATAATTTTGGAAATGCTGTGGAGTATGCATTGCTTTTTTTACTTAAAAAACCAGGGCATATCAATTTTTACATATAATAAATGATAGTGTAATTTGAATTCACAAAAAAAAAAGT
This sequence comes from Crinia signifera, assembly GCF_055691185.1. Classification (NCBI taxonomy): domain Eukaryota; kingdom Metazoa; phylum Chordata; class Amphibia; order Anura; family Myobatrachidae; genus Crinia; species Crinia signifera. The sequence continues at coordinate 164,229,251 of NC_139220.1, read as the reverse complement.
GACAGATAACGGGTGGGATGCTCTAAACACGAAATGCGGTAAAAACCCCGTTATCAGGGTTTGTACCGCATTTCTGTATGCTGTAACCCCCCTCCATAGTGTCATCACTGTGGAGGGAATTGCCTGCAGAAGCCTATGGGCTTCTTACCGCAGAGATGTTTGTGGGATCCGTAATGGATCCCTCCCAGCATGCCCCACGGGCGACCCCAGAGCTCTGCGCATGCGCAAAAGGACTCCCGGGTCTGAGCACCGGAGCGGCATCGCAACGGACAGCTCTTATCGGAAGAGCTGTCCCTTGCGTTAATAATCACATATGTTAGAGCAGTGGTAGCCAGCTCCAGTCCTCGAGAGCTACCAACAGTTCACACTTTCCAGACAACCTAGCTGCTGCAAAAGGTGTAATCATTACCGACTAACACATTTTAAATGTTAAATGCTTTAGACCGATGAGCGTATTCCATAGAGGTGTTATTTGACACGATACAATACAACATCATACAACGTTGACGTTTGTTTTATAGAAACTCTCTTCATGTGACATTTTTTGAACACTGAGGCGCCAATAAAGGTCCAATCCCACGCCGTGAGATTTAAAGGTGTTGGAACCATACCCCTGATGAAGTCACCCAGGTGACGAAACGCGTTGGATCTGTTCCTGTTTTTCTGAAAAGGATTGAAAATCACCATGTCTGAAACATTGGATTTGGAATTATTTTAAATAAAAAAAAAATGTTTTTTATCAACAGTTGTATTTGTATAAAAACAATTGTATATTAAGGTGAAAATAGCGCACTTTACATTTTCCTATCATCTCTTTCCCATCTCTTATCCTCCTATGCTAACAGGGAGGTTTTGTAAAGTGCAGCTGGCCAATTGAGCGCAAACAACAGTCTGTTCTTTTCTATCTATTTATCTATCTATCTATCTATCTATCTATCTTTCTATATATATATATATATATATATATATATATATATATATATATATAGCTTGATACCGGCACTCACAGCGATCCTCCAAGAAAGCCAAAGTTGCCCAGGTGCCTTATCCAGCCCAAACAGTCGGTCCGGGTACATATACACACGATCAATCGGCACTCACAGGGTCTTAATCAACTAAGTATATATATATATATGTATATAATAGTTTTTAGAATGTTTTCAAAAAGGAGCATATTCTCTGCTACTTGTATACAATACGTGTATATTTTACTAAAGTAAAAATGTACTTTGAAGCATGTACTTTTTCCTTTTAACAAGCACGGAATACGGCTGGGAAATAAATGTTTCTATTTATTTTTAGAAACTGGTAAATATGCCTAAAAAGCCAATATTTTTAACAGTACAGGGAAATTATTTATTAAAGCAAAAAAGTTTTTCAAACATACTTCAGAAAAGCCAATAAAAAGAATTTGGATGCATAAAAGCATACTTGTTTTTAGTACATTATTTTTCTACAAATATTTGACCAAGGATATAGCAGTGGCAGGCGGTATGGGCCACACCTGGTGAGGCTATTCGAGGGGGTGACACCAAAATAGCAGAGCTGCTCTGCTATTTTGATTTCTCCCCTTCAGATAGTGCCACTGAGCATAACTGAGACTGGGGAGATCTGAGAGCTGACCAGGGTATTCTGGGAGCATTGGACAAGCTTCCAACGTGACTCACAATCTTTAGGACTTATTTGGGACATGGCTGTACGCTTGCTCTCTTACCATTTTGACTGTCTAACTGCACTGTATAAGAAACTGTTAATACATAAATAAGTCTTGCACTAGCGGGCGTGGCTTTGTTGACATGGCTTTGCGGACACAAGACCGCACCTCCTTTTTGAGTGCACCCTGCAAAGTACAAGGATCGGGGTAACAGGATGTGTAGATGCACTTGGTGACTCCATCCTAGTAATGAATCTGAGTATAAGGCCTGTATAGTTGTTCCTTTAAAGAAGTAAAAAAAACTGCTAGCGGGTTACCATAATTGTGATTTTTAAAATCATTTAGGATGGATAACTGTCTCAAACAGTGAAAAACAAAAGACCTAGATATCATTTCGCTGGATTTAAAAACCTAAATCATTTACATCACATCTTGTATTGTTTTTTTAAAGGCTATGGGAGAATAAGATGTTGGCCTCCATCTAAAGCTATCCCTTAGAGTATACAGCTTTTAGCTCACTATTGGACGCATCAGGGAGATTATATTGAACCTGAGCTAGAAATAGTACAGCAATTTTAAAGAAATTAAATGAGTTCAAAGCCAAAACACATCCTGCCTCTGGCTATGAGGAAAGAGAAAAATAGAAAGAGTCTTGTGCAAAAACTGGCACACAGAAGAAGACAATGAGCTGTCATCGGAACAGCAGAGCATGATTGTTCCAGTGATTGTATAATGCCCACCTTCTACACAGGCATAACCGAAACTGATTTATGTTTCTTTCATTCAGAACATTCTCTTCAAGAATTTAGGCAATCAATGTGATATTTTAGCCCTGTGAATCACTTGCATTTTATTCCACGTGTCATATATAGACAGCTTTATGATAGTTAATACTTTAGAACAAAATTTAGAAAGCTGCACGGGCAGAATTTGACCTACAGTGTTCTCTGTCCCACCCCAACCATTCTACACAGTATAAAGTGTCTGTCATTGTCCCATCTCTTTTCAGAGACTATAAATTCCACATGGTGAAGTCTGCTGTGCAGACACTCATGCATAGCAATCACTGTATCTTTGAGTCAGGACAAGCTTACTCCAGTGTGGAATAGCCAGAATGCTACAACAAGCCGTATGAATGAAATGACTGCTGTTTGCTGCACAGAAGGAGACAGATAATGGCATGCCAAGGAAAGACACAAGAAAGTAAAAATCAATTTTGTATTTTAACCTTTGTCACTTATCAAATAAAAATAAATGCAATGCGTGCTTTCAAAGCTGGATCCAGACTTCAGCGGGCACTTAAGACAGGAGGCCACAAGTAGATGAAAATTAAGAGCATAATGTCATCATGCTAAAGAGAAATTGAAAATGTCAAATAATAAAGAGACAGTCTGACAAAGTCCTTCATAAAAATATTTTACATACACTGTATACAAATACACAGAACATAGGCATTTCTCCAATGGGTGCAGTGTACAAGGGGCCCTGGGTCCAGGGGGGGCCAAACCGCACACACTGCATATATTATACTTACCCCACGGGAGTCCTGCTGTGGCATTGCGACACCGGAGACAGAAATCACTTGAAAAATGGCCACTGTGGCCATTTCCGAGTGAATTGTGCATGCACTCTGGATATGTCCCCAGCAACAAGTCACAGGCATCATGTTCCCGTGGACATATCCCATACATATGCCAGAGTTTACTTACCGTCAGAGAGGAGGGGCCTGCTTCAGAGGCTGCACACAGGTCCTCTCCTCTCTTAAATGCCCCTGACACAGGACATACCAGTGATCACAATACAATATGTAGAACATTAGATATAAGTAGGTATCAACACTACACTGAAGTTGTGTGTGTGTATTCATTGGTCTGTGTTATCTTGGTCTAGCGCAGGAATGGGGAACCTTTGGCTCTCCAGCTGTTGTTGAACTACACATACCAGCATGCCGTGCTACAGTTTTGCTATTAAGTTGTTGCTTTGAATGGGCACAGCTGCCATGGGCGCCCATTATTTTTTGCGTTTATTCTCTATTTAAAGTACTGGATAGGATTTCCAAACTATCATTTATGCACCCAAAACACAGACTTTTTGTGGATTTCTGGTAACCATTTCAGGAGGGTGCAACCAGATATATAGAAGCCCGCAGCATTCACACCCATTGGCAGTAACAATTGAATTGCTCTGTTGGGCACTGGGCAACTAAAATACAATTAAGGGGAGCTGTTTCAATCCTTTAAGAGAGATACAGTGGAATGGAGTTGCATATAAAATCCAATCAGCTTCAGCCTGTCATTTATCTACCACAGTCTATAAAATTATAGTTTGGAGCAAATTTGATGATAATCCTAACCTCCACTTAATCAATCTTGAAGATTTGATACTTACTGGTCGAGCAGTGGGCAATGGCACTTTTATGTACTGTTTTCAGTTACACTTACAATCAGAGGCTAAAACTCTGAGAAGTGTTATTAAATGGCAAACCCTCTCTTCATTTTGCATGTTGGTGGAATGTAGACATATGTTCGTTCCATAGTTAAATCTGTTCCAAGAATTAAATATGTATTTTGGGGTAAATTTTTTATGAAGTATTCAAATTGCTACTAATGCATTGTGCAAAACAAAATGATGCGGCCATCTGCGGTAAATATTTGGCCTGGACCCCTGTTAGCAAAAATATTAAAACGTATTACATGCTAGAACAGATTAAGCCCTCTATACCTGTGAGTATGCTCTTAGAAATGGTCTGTTCAACTGTGAAACTTGATTTACTGTACATGAAAGTACACCACAATTGCTATCATCTCTGGTCACTGCCTTAGTTACATGCATAGGAGAATACTTTTAATATTCATAAGAGGTGGCAAAGGAGAACACGGATTTGTATTGTTTGAACAGTCTAGATCCTGGAAAGCATCTGCTTATTTAAAACCAATTGTTTTTTTTAACATAAAATGTATGCAATAATTGCTTTTATACTAATCATAGTGTCCTGTAGTGTAGTGTAAGCGAGGAATTGAAGTGTATGTTCCGCAGCTGCCAGTAACAAATGGCTGATGCTGCAATTCTATTGTTGCTTTGTTTAGGCGCAAGTACCGCTAGAAGGACACATTTCTGCTTTCAGCTTCCTGAAGTGGTGAGCAGAAAATATAGAAAAACTCCATGGTTTTGGAGCACTAACACCGTTTGGGAGCCCTAACCAGGAGTTAAGACGGGTTTAGCCCCTAATATGCTTCTAATTGGACACAATGGGGGAAATTTACTAAGATGTGTATTCTACTTCACATGTAATGTTTCTATGGGAAACCAATCAGATCTTGTCTAATATCTTCTAGAGGGTGCAAAATAATTAAGAAGTAGATTCTGATTGGTTGCCCATAGCAACATCACATGTGAAGTAGAATACACATCTTAGTGGCCAATTGCTTTATTCGCCTCATTCCATACCTTAATTGCCTGGATTACCAAAGGAGGATCTTTCCGAACCGTATGGCCCTGCAGTAGCCTATTAATTGGGCTAACTCCAGGAGTAGATATATTTACGAGCTCCTTTACCATTTTACTTCCTTGATCGTCTTCCACCCAATCTCTCATCTGAGATAGTTGGGCTGCCAAATAGTAGGTTCTGAATTCAGGTAGACCCATCCCTCCTTGATCTCTATCTTTCACCAGTACGCTGAAACGTATCTTGGCTCTGGAATTGTTCCAGATAAATGATGTTATAATACTATTTATCTTTCTGAACAGAGAACGCGGGAGGTATATTGGGGATTGTTGCATTACGTATAGTATTTTTGGAAGTGCGATCATTTTTAGAAGATTGACACGCCCCATCGTTGTCAAAGGGAGTCTACTCCATGTCTTACATTTTGTCTCTAGATATTTAATTAAGGGTTGTATATTTAAGGAAATGAATTCTTTTGGATCACTCGAAATCCAAATACCCAAGTACTTGAATTTCGGTACCCATTTTAAGGGCATGGGGTTGGGAAGGGGAAGGATACCTGCTTGGTTTACCGAGAGGATATGCGATTTTTTCCAGTTTATCTTAACACCTGAGACATCGCCAAACTGATCTATCAAATCTAATGCTCTTGGCAAACCATGCTGGTAGTCAGATAAGTATATAAGAAGATCGTCTGCATAAAGGGAAATTACATCCATATCTGCCCCCACTTTAAAACCCTGGGTACTTAATTGTTGCCTTAACAGACAGGCCAATGGCTCTATTGCCAGAGCAAATAGTGCAGGGGATAATGGACACCCCTGCCTTGTTCCCCTATTCAAGGAAATGGCAGGGGATATCCATCCATTGACTGAGACCCGGGCGGTTGGTTCAGTGTACAATAACTGTATCCACTTAATATAATTAGGACCAAAGCCCATGGTCTCAAGGACTATCCATAAGTATGGCCATTCGACTACGTCGAAAGCTTTTGTTGCGTCTAAAGAGGCTACAGCTGATCTAGGTTTTGAATCTTTAGGGGTCTGTAGGTGGCTTTGTAGTTTACGCAGATTTAATGAGGTGGTTTTACCCGGCATGAACCCGCTCTGATCTGGGTGGACGATTTTTAAAATGTATTTATTTAAACGTGTTGCGAGAATTTTCGCCAATATCTTGGCCTCAACATTTATTACAGATATGGGCCTGTATGAGTCGACTTTACTGTCTTCCTTATCCTGCTTCAGGATGAGACTTATTCTTGCCTCTACCATAGATGGAGGGAGTTTGTTTTCCTCGAAGCAGGAGTGGAAGGTCTCTACCAGTAATGGGGCGAAAAGATCTATATACTTCTTATAAATTTCGGAAGGAATTCCATCAAGCCCAGAGGATTTTCCATTTGGCAGATCCATAATTGCCCTCCTCACCTCCTCAAGGCTCAGTGGAGCTTCCAGATCTTGTACATCCTGATTATTAAGGGCGGGGATTGTAATTTTGGAAATATATTCCCTTATATCAGTCGGGCTCATATTTAATCTAGTTGTATATAGGGAAGAAAAATTATGTGCAAATTCCTGCCCTATCTCTGCCGTCGCATATAACCATGTTCCATCCTCTCTCTCAATACTTTTTATGTTGCAAGAAGAGGATTCAACATGGGCAAGATATGCAAGATATTTGCCTGATCTATCGGAAAATTGATAGTTCCTTTGTGTATTGCAGGCGATTGCTTTTACATTCTGCAGACGTAATGCCTCCAACCATTCCCCCTGAGCCTCAAGCCATTTAAGTCTAGAGGGTTCGTCCCCGTCTGTTAAGTATTTTATCTCCTGCAATGTACTTTCTTTTTCCAAGTTCTGTATAACTTTCCTATTTTCCTTTTTTATTTCATCTGTACGCTTTTTTAAGGTGCCCCTAACAAAGGCCTTAAATGCGTCCCACATATTTGCCGAACATGTTGAGCCCCTGTTTATACTCCCAAATTCCTCCCACTGAGAAGAGATCTTCCCCTCCTGACCTAGTAAATGCAGCCAGTTAGTATTAAATTTCCAGAACCCATGGCCCCTATCTCTTGTTTCTATTAGTTCCAATTCCATGGGCGAATGATCAGAGATTCCCCTTGGTTTGTATTCAATGGTTTTTACCTGAGGGACCATATCTCTGGATAACAAAGTTAAATCTATTCTGGAGAAAACCTGATGACTGGGCGAGTAACAGGAATATTGGCGGTTGGTTGGGTTTCGCTCTCTCCAGATATCGACCAATCCCATATCTGTTATAAAATTGGAGAAACTACTATTACCCGTTTTGTTGTCTGATGGAGAAAACAAAAGAAAAGAAACTCGGGTGGGGTGCACTCTTAATATCTTGATCACTAAAATTATTCAATAAAATTTATTGTAACTATTTTTTATTGTGCTGTTTTTTATTTATTTGCTGAGTGATTATTGAATTATTAGCTACAAAGCGCTAACCAATCAAAAAATTTTTTTTATTTTATGCTGGCGATTTATTGATTTTTAATTCATTGCAGGATTTTAATCCAATTTGATATGTGCAGAAATCCATCAATTATGAGTGTAAAAACTGGCCGTCATAAATCCTTAATGCCCTTATCCAAAAGGCAAAGTCAGTGCAGTCTCAATATATTTTGAGATAAGGATTATAATCATTGGCCAGTATAACTCAAAATTTCAAAGAAAGAGATAAGGAGAAAGACACATATCAAAAAAACATAATTTTTGCAATATTATTTACATATATACATATCGTACTGCTTTTTGAATCATAGAGCAATCCCTTAACTGGCATCTGATACAATTTGGCAACACTTTTGGCAACACTTTAAACTATGTGGCAGACCTGCTGTCACACATTGTAACAATTCTTATGTTTTTAGATGGCAGGGGTTAAAGGGTTGATTAGCCTGGTTCTCTTTGAAAAATGTTATTTTTTATTTTTTAATTTTTTAATTTTTTTTTTTTTTTTTTTTTTTTTTTTTTTTTTAATTTTTTAATTTTTTAAGAGTGGCAATGGTTTTTTATATTGATTTACTAAATGCTCCTACAGCTATAAGTTGATCTGTATGTGCATGAAATGCTCCTGTGATTTAAAGTGCAGCAGGAAGGCAGCGTAGACATAAATCAAAGATGACCTAATAAATATTGTTTGAGTGCTAAACTAGATGTCAGTATGTCCACACTTGTAGCTCACCTGCAGCAATTAGCGCACACCATAAATGTTTTATATGCTATATACAGACAAGAGGAGCGTAGCTCAAAGCCAAAACCAGAAAAATCACTAACAATTATACCCCTCAAAGCCACAGAGCTGCCTCACTTAATTTGGTGAATTTGCAAGAATTTGCTCATGACGTCAAATGAAAGATATATACCTCATATATGCACACAGAGAAGGCACATAACAGCAGAGCATTATCTGGCAGTCAAAGAATCAAAATTACCACCACATGCTGTTTAGGTACAATGCTGAATACAACACCTATAACTGCATTTTATACTTAGTGCATCTCACAGACCCCAAACAGGAATATATATAATATCACCCAGCACAAAATTTAAACACAGAAATATATCAGGGCTGCTGCTGCTAGGTGTCTCTGCGGAATCCCCGGGAATGCGGCATATATGGGAGAGAAAGCCGGCAGCGTATGTGCGGCAACGCAATTAGTTACACAGGTATGTCAAAAAAATGCAGACTAGATGCCAGGGGTAAATGAACCAGATAACGTTTAAACAATGCAGTACAATGAATAGATAAATAAATACGTGCGCCGAAGGACCTCTGCCCCGTGCCAGAAGACCAGCTGATTGGCCGGCACACAGGGAGAGGATCCTTCGTTACCTATCCTGCAGGCGGTGAGGTCTCCTGAAGCCACACGCGGGTTCTTTGAATTTTCGTGCAGGGAGACTCTCAGACGGTCACGTGTGCACACGTGACCGAACGTTGTGACGCGCGTTTCGCCGGAGCTTGATCACACAGGCAGGGGTATAATTGTTAGTGATTTTTCTGGTTTTGGCTTTGAGCTACGCTCCTCTTGTCTGTATATAGCATATAAAACATTTATGGTGTGCGCTAATTGCTGCAGGTGAGCTACAAGTGTGGACATACTGACATCTAGTTTAGCACTCAAACAATATTTATTAGGTCATCTTTGATTTATGTCTACGCTGCCTTCCTGCTGCACTTTAAATCACAGGAGCATTTCATGCACATACAGATCAACTTATAGCTGTAGGAGCATTTAGTAAATCAATATAAAAAACCATTGCCACTCTTAAAAAATTAAAAAATTAAAAAATAAAAAATAACATTTTTCAAAGAGAACCAGGCTAATCAACCCTTTAACCCCTGCCATCTAAAAACATAAGAATTGTTACAATGTGTGACAGCAGGTCTGCCACATAGTTTAAAGTGTTGCCAAAAGTGTTGCCAAATTGTATCAGATGCCAGTTAAGGGATTGCTCTATGATTCAAAAAGCAGTACGATATGTATATATGTAAATAATATTGCAAAAATTATGTTTTTTTGATATGTGTCTTTCTCCTTATCTCTTTCTTTGAAATTTTGAGTTACACTGGCCAATGATTATAATCCTTATCTCAAAATATATTGAGACTGCACTGACTTTGCCTTTTGGATAAGGGCATTAAGGATTTATGACGGCCAGTTTTTACACTCATAATTGATGGATTTCTGCACATATCAAATTGGATTAAAATCCTGCAATGAATTAAAAATCAATAAATCGCCAGCATAAAATAAAAAAATTTTTTTGATTGGTTAGCGCTTTGTAGCTAATAATTCAATAATCACTCAGCAAATAAATAAAAAACAGCACAATAAAAAATAGTTACAATAAATTTTATTGAATAATTTTAGTGATCAAGATATTAAGAGTGCACCCCACCCGAGTTTCTTTTCTTTCTTTTGTTTTCTCTGTTAAACTTATACTCCACTCGGGGGTGCACCACTGACCATTGCAGTAGTCAGGTCAAGGCTATTGCCATAACCCTGCATGCCATGTTAATCTTAGAAATTAGTCTGTAATATCTGTGTCAGTTCATATATCTTTATCCCACATCTTACTTCTTTATCTTACTTGAAATTATATAACCCCACCTAGTGCAGACTTTCCTCTATCCTTTTCTCCCATTTGTTGTCTGATGGTACAGATCTCCATCTATCTAGTTGTGGGTTAATTATATTATTGAAATCTCCCATACAAATTATGGGGGTTTGTGGGTGGGTTGATACTAATTCGGCAGCTTTTACCAAAATTTCAAAACTGAAAGGTGGGGGAATATAGAAAAACATCAAAAACATATGCATATTATTTATCGTACAGTCGAGGAAAATGTAGCGCCCACCGGGATCCAAATATGCCCTATTACAAGCAAATATCACTGATTTCCTAATCAGGACTGAGATTCCCCTAGAGGATGAGGTAAATGGTGCATGGTAGGTTTTTGCAATCCATGGTTTCTTTAATGCTAACAGTTTCCCACCAATAAGGTGTGTTTCAAGCATACACATAATATCAGCTTTAGATTTCCTTAATTGATCCATGACCAAGGAACGTTTGATTTTATTGTTTATGCCACGGACGTTCCATGTTATGATTTTCACCATTTATTCATAGATGCGTCTATATATACCATGCACCAATATAACCTCTAGCCAAATTCTTACCATGGGTTATAACTAGAACTTCCCACTTTCCCTTTGCCTGTAACCGAAATTGACTGACCATACATACAATACATAAATCCAATAATACAATAGACACAATACCCACATCTACCCTTCCCTCCCTCCTCCCTGTATACCATCCAAATATAGGCATACTTAAAGTTGACCCCGACCCCCAAGATAGAAAAAAAAAAAAAAAAAAAAAAAAACTCCGACTCGTCAGGGCTGAAAAAAAAGAACCCTTAACCACCATTGTGTGGGGGAGCTCTCCGGTTTCAATGGTATATTTTTAGCTAGTAGCAAGCTGTTGATGGCCAGGTTTGAGTTTATCAAGCCATTTTGCTGCATCCTCCGGTGTAGCAAAAAACTGAGACTCTCCATTATCGACAACTCTGAGCTTTGATGGAAAGATCATCGAGTATTTCATACTGCAGTCCCGCAATCTTCTTTTTACTTCTGTGAATTTTGCTCGGTCACGTTGTACCTCGAGAGCTAGGTCTGGGAATACTGAGATTTTATGCCCATTCATTTCCAGATGGCCTTTTATTCGCGTTAGTTTGAGTATAGAATCTCTATCTTGGAAGTTCAGGAATTTAGCTATGAGAGTACGGGGGGGGGCGCCAGGTGGTAGTGGTCTGAAGGGAATTCGGTGCGCCCTCTCCACGGCGAACTGTGTTGTAAAAGATGTTTTACCAAAGGTATCTACCATCCATTTTTCAATGAATTTAGTTGCTTCTGCCCCCTCCTCATGATCCACAACACCCCATTGAAGATAACTGGTTGCTAGGAGATCTAAAAAAAGAGCTGCAACTTAATGAGACATGGGGCTCATTTCAGGTCAATTGCATTAGTCAGCTTTATTTAGATGCCCAGTTTAAGTCTTTTTTACAACTGCAGACGGAATTTGGTCTTCCGAAGACCTATTTCTTTCGTTATTTACAACTTAGGAGTATATACAACCAGCGCTTTGTAAATTCACCCCCAAACTTCGCAGAATCCCCGATTAAGAAAATAATTAAATCAGGAAATAGGGGGAAAAAAATATCGAAGATTTATAAAACAATAATAAGAGAGACCCCATGCGATTACCTGGGGGAACTGAGGGTTAAGTGGGAGGAAAACATGGGTCCACTAGTAGATGAAGATTGGCAATCCGCCTTATCAATGGTAAATAAAGCAACAAACGCACTTAGAGTGCAGCAAATTCAACTATTTATATTGCATAGAGCCTACATGTCTCCCTCGAGAATGATCAAGTATGGGGCAGTCTCCTCTATAAACTGTATGAGGTGTAAGGAACTTCCAGGAACATTTTTTCATTTGCTCTGGGAATGTAAACCCGTGGCCGAATTCTGGGGTAAAGTGATCTGCATAATGGTTAATACGGGGGTAAAAAGAGAATTACTGTCACGGAAATGTTGTTTGTTGAATATTATTGACACAAGTGAAATTGACTGGGGTTTAAAAATGTATGTAATGTGCCTATGCTCACTTGCCAAGGTTCTTATTTCGAGATACTGGATGGCGAAAACCGGTCCAGTGATCGAAGAATGGGTAGCACTGGTTAACTATACAGTTGAGCAAGAGAAGCACTTATCTGTTGGTAGAAATACACTTAGCAAACACAACACGGTATGGAATAGATGGAAAGTTTCACTTTATTGGTATACTAGGAATACAGTAAAATAGGACTGTTTAGGAAAAACAGTATTAATACAACACTGCATAAATACACAAAGTAACACTAAATAATAAGCCGACTTAATGATCTGCTACACTATATACATAAATTTCTTTTTGCTCTTGTTTTTTTTTTTTTTTTTTTTTTTTTTTTTTTTTTCTCCTCTTTTCCCTTTACACCTGGCTATCTAGGCTTTCAATCACTCTCTCTTCTTCCTTATCCACACAACTTAACAGTATCAATATTATTCTTTATAATAAATACACAGTATTTTGATACACACTACACGAATAAGGGAAATAGTGTACACACACATATATTATACACTAAATTAGATAAGTAACTATCTGTAGATAACGATGAGACAGTATGCCGTAAGATTACAACCCCATATCCTACCAAGCCACTTAGGCTTGGTATGGTGCTTTAGCATAATCATATATGATAAATGCACCAAATATAACACACCCTAAATACAACATCTTATAGCGAACTGGACCACGTCCCAATGTTTAACAACTCTGCCTGACCGGACCTGACCACTTGTAATGTCTAGATTTGCAATAACGTATGACAATAACATTGAAATGTATAGATACGTCATACTTTATGTCTTGTATGTATTTTTTTTTTTTTTTTTTTTGTTATTTGTGTATTTATGTCCTTTGTTTTTTTCTTTTGTATATCTAATGTCAATGTCCTATTTCTTGCTCTGCTGCGAGCAAAGTTTTAAAAATCTAATAAAAATCATTTTGTAAAAAAAATAAAAAAAAAAAGAATACACATCTTAGTAAATTTCCCTAAATAAGCGCAATAATTCATAGGATCTGGGCACAACTGAGTTGCTCTATCAGGCGCCCATTATTTATCGCCAGGGAGGCCAATCCCGGCCCATTTTTGTAATCCCAGGATTCATGATTGAAAATGTCTCAATTCTGGGATTTTTGGGATCCCAGAATTGAATTATACTTACAAGTAATAGGGGTATAGAGAGTGGGTGGGGTGAGCAGTGAGAAAGGGTGTAGGGAGCAGCAGGTGAGGGTAGGTATAGGGATCAGAGGGAGAGGGTGGGTCAGTATGAAGAGCAGTGAGGAAGGAAAAGAGTAGGGAGCAGTAAAGGAGGATGAGAGTAGGGAGTAGTGAGGAATGTATGTAATGTGTACCTATGTTATGTATACATTTTGCTTAAGTAAGCAGCCAATTTCAAATGTGATGCTCTCCGCCATCCAATCGGAACTTGCTGTCCGACAAAGATTAATTTGCTGCTGCTGTGGCTGAATTCCTGACTGGCTGCTGGTGCATAAGCTCCGAATAGCTGGTGTCCAGCACTACATTTTCAATGCTGCTGTTGTTGTCTGTGTCTATTTGACTGTCCTCCTAAGCACTCTATACTCCACTGCCACCCTGGAAGCATAGCTGGGCAGTGCCTGAGCCCATTACTGATAGTGCTTAGTGCTGCCTGGCAAAACTGCACATGTGCAAACTAAAGCCGCAAATCCTGGGATTGCAGGCACCAATCTCGGGATTCAAATCCTGGCATTTTTTGGACCAAAATCCCAGGCCTCCCTAATTATTGCCATGATTACAACTATTGAATCACCCCCCTAAATGTCTGACAATGTGAACAGAAATTGTTAACCAGATGTCCTCTAGGAAATATACAATGCAAACTTTAAGAATATACATAATTGGTTCATTGCATCGTTTTTCTTTTAGATCATGCATTATTTTGTTTTTCTCTTTTACTTTCTCATCATAATTTAAATGTATTGACCATAAAGGAAAGATATTCTCTGTTTCATATTGGTGGCTTACATATTGCACATGCTTACATATTGCACATGGCTTACATATTGCACATGCCTGCCGCTGCAAGCATCTCAGCAAACATGACTTACTTAACAAGGAGTAGATGTACACTTTTAAAGAAAGTGCACATCTCTGTGAAATGGGTTTTATTTGCATATTGTTCCTAGTCATTATTTTAAAATGCTCCCTAACCCCTTTTATTGTTTCGGTGACGCTGCCTCTATACCAATTATCTTGGCACTAGCCCATGTCATGCTCTGAATACACAGTGGGTAAAGCGTTGAATTATAGGGCTGACATGTACATTTCCCAGATGACTGTTCCCCCTAGGATGCAATCTGAGAGATTCTTAGCAGTATAAAATAACTGCAAATATTCTCCAGTACGGTACATACAGTTTAACCCTTTAGCTGCCGATCGCAAAGCCGCAGCCTGCCCCACATTTAATAGACCAAAGACAAACAGTATCACCTGACATGAATGCTCACATACTTGTTAGCTTCTGTTGTTATATATAAATAGGGATTTGTGTCTACCTTGACATCTTTACTCTTATCAGACAAATCTGTGAAGTGATCTCAAAGGGTGAGATGTACCAAGCATTGGAGGGAAATAAAGTAGAGTCGTTTCCTATCGCAACCCAACCAGCAGCTAATTGTCATTGAAAACTGTGCTACATAACAGAAGATGATTGGCTGGTTTGGGTCTCTTTTCTAGTGTGAGCTCCATTCAGCATAATGATGTCAATGAAGACTACATAAAATAACAGTGCAGAACTAGTAAGACTTGCAACCACCAGACTATTTTTGTTTCTCACATACTTTTGATTGCATGAAAACCGTTTATTCCTGCTCGCTGCTGCCATTGTTTAGAACAATGTGGGAGGGGGGGGGGGGGGAGATTGTGTTGTGGTTAAGTGCAGTGCAGCAAGAGTGGGTTTACAGAGCATGTGAGACAGGGTGAACAATCCAGGCGCACTAGACTAGCACTCATTTGATTTTCCAAAAAGTAGGCAGCTGATTTCAGCTGGTTTCTTGTGAGAAAGTGAAATATAACACAGTGTTAAGCCGGATTCACTCCGGGCAGTTCTGCTTAGTATGTAGTGTAGGCAATTTCCTGGTAAGCTAGATCATCCATACACACATAGGAATGTGTGCTAAGTGATCTGTGCTAATTACTGTGTTCTTTATAAACATGAAGGCGATCTATCTAGGTCTAGGCTGCATGTGCTAAAGATCTGAATGGGCGATGGCAACGCACGGGACCGTGCATCACCAACGCTATGGTGCAAACACACAGGGCGATGTGTGCTTAATTTCTTATTGACCTATACATATCTTTTAGATCAGGGGTGTTCCCAATCTTTTTTGAATCACGGCACCCTAGAGTGGATGAGTTTTTTCACGTCACCACAAGGCCAATAAAATGTAGGAAAAAAATAAATAAAATTAAGTGAATTGTGTTTATATGTGATCCTTAGGTTCAGTTATATTGTAAAGAGTTCTGCTTGTACACAAATTTTATGATTGTCAGTCACCAGAACTGGTGTTGTCCATAAATATTTGACCATAAATAATTTTAGTGGAAGTGTTCTGAGGCAACCCAGGGAACCATGGCACACATTTTGGGAACCACTGTTTTAGATAATAAGGAATAATTGCCCCATGTGTACAGTATGTTACACATTTGTGAAGTGAGCTGTTTGGCAGTAAAAGATGGCTCTTAATCAGTCAATCAAATTTTACCTATGCCCCTCCCCCCCACCCCCCTAGGAATGACCCAGTTGCAGTCGATGTCTGGCTTTACTCTGACTGCCAGTGGCTTCCCGTGGAAGTCCAACCTTCACCTACAGTACAGGCAGTACAATTTAGAGGTGTTTCAGGACTACCAGACTGGGCTGCAGTAAGCAGAAAGCTGGCTGGCTGTAGGAAGCCACTCCCTGCCTGATATTCAGCCATAGCTTGCTTCTATGGACTGCCACTGTGCAGCCAGTGGTTTGCATGAGCAGTTAAGCCCAGATTGAGCTTTAACTCTGTCCACTTTATCTCTTTCCAAGCCTTAGTAATTAGTACATCAGTCATTCTATTTAACCATCTAGATTCAAGCATGGAAGCATGGTTAGCTTTAAAAACTGGACTGTAATGGCAGTGTTTTGCAAATACAGGGCTATACATTTAGACCATACTTTCCTAATACTCCAGAATGTCCGTTTGGCTTGACATCTCAGGTGTCACTCCCGGACACCCAGAATAGCATTAAAGGCTCCTGGAGCTGCAGCCTGAATAAAGTTAATGTTGCAGGTAGTGCATGATATGATTTGAGTTGAAGTCAATGCCTCTTGATTTGCAATGCCAGTAATCTCTGCTTTGTATAGTAAAATAATGCAATCCTACCATCACCATTCCTGTACTAGCCACCTAAGCTAAACCATGCAACCTCATGTGCCGACAAGTATGATCTAAGCATAATTATAAAATGTGTAACTATCACATTTCTAGAATAATGTATGGATGGTTTCACAGGTTATAATCACAGTACAGGTTGAGTATCCTGTATCCGAATATCCGTTATCCGAATTTTTCCGAAAACCATACATTCCAGAAAGTGAACAAAAATTATTATTTTTTTTGCTAAAAACTTTCTGGGGACATCTGTAACAGCACTATGATATGTAACTGGCACTATATATGTGCAAGACAATGATTGCTTGCCATTTAAATTCAGTGCCTGAGTTGATTTTAAATAGCGTGGCGAGCGTAGCGAGCCACCGAGCCCGCAGCGTGGGCGAGCGAAGCGAGTACCAATATACCACAAGTACCAATATATTTGTTTTTATTTAATTCGTTTTTATTTCATGTGTTTGATGTATATGTACAACATAAATGCAAGATACCTCAAGATACATCATTGAAAAATTAAAATATTCCGAAATACGGAATAATCCGTTATCCAAAATTCTCCTGGTTCCGAGCATTTTGGATAAGGGATACTCAACCTGTACTGTGAATGCATGTCATCCAAAACACATTAAGCAAAAACATAATAGTATAAGCATTTTAAAAATGTCAAAAACAAAATTAATAAAATGATGTATAAAAGAAAATTGTGTATCTATCTCACCATTAGTAGCTGTAAATTAGTAGAGATCTTCTGTGTTATACAGCATTTTGGGCAGTTATACTGCACCAGTGAGGCTGCAGTCAAGGACCACTATACCCCATCACAAAGTGTGTTGTTTCATGTTTATGGATATTGCAATATATTTTCTGTTTAACGTTTTAACAATCATTTTGTAAAAGTTTTATACAATAATTTGTTACAATTCAAACATAAAGCAATTCTATACTGAAAACATCTTTAATTTAAGTTCAAAAAGTTTGCTAACTGTCTTAATAAATTGTCCTTTTATTACCTGTTAATCATATTATAAATTTAATTTTATAAAAAGAGTTTTGGCACATTTCCATTCATACCAGTCCATCATGCTTTTAACTTATCACAAGCAAATAATCAATGTCTGTCACAACATAAATGAATGGCCAAAGTGAGTAGTATGTTTGCATAACTATTAGAAAAGTAGCATATCCTCTAACAAAACACAAGGTCATATTAACTCGCTATCCACATGTTTTTGAAATATTGAACTTCTCGAAGCTCATTTCTCATCATTTTCTCTGTAAAGCATTAAGGGACTTGATTTTTCTTTGCTGATAATGCATGACTAAAAAAATATATGAAATTTTGCTGAGCCAAAATATATTTTATGACTCGATAGTTGTTGCAATCAATGTCATTTTTATGATGATGGATATACTGTAATAGAAAGTGTTAGAGTGATTTCATTGCTTTGTTTTCTGTGTGTTGTTTTAATACAAACGTTAAGTGAGTTTTATTGTTCATTAAATTTATGTGCCTGCATTGTTGAGACACATTCGATACCAGTAGCAGGACATGATAGTGTATCTAAATGAATGGACGTACAGATGTCTCTACATAGGCGTTTGGATGTTTCCTGTTGTGCAATTGAAGTAAATGGTAGCCGGTGTGCGCATGTGTCTGCCTCCCATTCACACTTCCGCTATGCCATTGAAGTGAATGGTAGCTGACGTGTGTATGTCCCAGCCTCTTATTTACACTTTCGCTATGCCATTGAAGTGAATGGGAGCTGATGTGTTTATGTCCCAGCCTCTTATTCACACACCTGTTATGCCATTGAAGTAAATGGAGCAATGATGCACCTGCACCCATGCCCATGCACCCATCTCCCTTTCACTTCAGTGTGGCCCAGCAGTGATGATCTGGGAACTTAATCTAGATCTTTTGCTTTATCACAGGATATTTTATTACACAAAAAAAATGGGGTATGACTGAATAACCCAAAGTGAAATATCTCGTAACACTTTGATGATACCATGTTTATTTATATTTTTTGGGGAAAAGTTTGAATATATATATATATATATAATATATATATATATATATATATATATATATATATATATATATATATATATATATATATATATATATATATATATATATAAGACTGCTAGAAGAAAAAGGTAGGAAAACTGTAGGGACATATTCTTTATCATCGGCTCTTAATATGAGCTTATGTTTAATAGCATTTGTTTTATCAACAATCATGCACAACATTCTTATGTATACAGCATGTATCATAAATGTATTTCATGTTTAGACTTATGGGGCATACTCACTGGGCAATTTAAGCCCTATTTCTAAGCAATCTGTGCTTAAGCACCTCACTCAACACAAAGGTTGCATCGCCTCGTTTGTGCAGGGCTTTAGGTCCCATACCCAATATATTGGGTATTCCAAAATACAAATGGCTATTGATAATCTGATGGCCCATTGATATGTTATCATATCAGTTCATTTAGAGAATGGTACCTCTTCTTTCTTTGAAGTACTTTTTATTTATTGCCTGTTTTTATATAGCATTTATTTATATTTTCAAACACATTGGCAATAATTATATTGTAACGATATATTATAAATATAGGTTATATTCCAGAAAATATTTTTGTCCTTTGAAAGATGAATGTATAACACTGTGTTATTGAAATTAATGCTAGAACATACAGTATGCAGAGAGGTTTTGTGAAAACCGCTACAAGTAGGCATTTCTGTATAGTTGCTTAATGCTAATTTTATATTCTGTTCACTGAAATTGTTTCCCTTGGTTTATGCAGAAGCTCCTGATTATGACTAATGATGACTCTTTACTCTAATACCTCCTACATAAGATACTTTACTTATGTCGCCTGCAGGATATCTTGAGAACATTTTCAAGAGCTGCATTGTTGGTAAATCACTGGAGGTTTTCATTTTTTTGTACACTTAGAGCTCAGCCTTATTAAATTTCATACCAGAACACAGCAGTGAGACTCTTGGCTCTTCCCGTGGGTTGTTCATTATGCAGCAAAATCTCATTTCAGAACATTAAAAAAAAAATGTTATCTCAACACCTGTCCATCTTCTCTCTAAGTGCAGGTGTATGTGTGTATATAATGAAAACCACAGGATGTGGTAGAAAGAGACATCATGCATTAAAAAAGTATAGCCTTTTATTTACTTTATTAAACCATTGTTGCTTCTTCAAAATGGGGATGTGGCGCAGGGCAGAATGGTGGTGGTCTCACAACAGATCCCCATTTTTCTCATTTAAATGGTATGCCAAGCACGCCCTGAGCAGCTGGATAGCTCCCTAGCTTACCTCCCTGCACTGTTTAGATGCCATTCGTATGTATGCAGGGGACATCCACCACTATACAGACCAGCGGTGTTAAAAGGCTGCCCCAATCTTCCTTGGATGCCGGCTGTCAGACTACCAATGCTGGCATCCTGATGGAGGAAATACTGACAGGGGTCAGGTTGATATATATATATATATATATATATATATATATATATATATATATATATATATCACCAAGATCAAGATCTGCTCTCACTCCAAGCTGTAGTCTCTATACTTTTTAATCAGTTGAGTTAAATTGTTGCAACACCTGTTAAGCCGGCCTGTTGTCTCAAAGCCTTTGCTCTTTTTGATGTGTGATGTGTAAATAACCTAAAACCAAAGGCCTCAAACACAATTTTTCGAGTTGGAAATACTGTATTGTTCTACGTTCAATACATATCTTATAAACCTCATAGTGAACCACTGCAGAATATAAGATACATAAATGGGAGCAGCTGTATGAAGAAAGTGTTATTACAGGTTACAGGTACAGGTTATTACAGGTGAAGAAACAGTATACGGTCCCGTGGTAATGGTAAATTGTTTAAAGCTACACTTTTAACAACACTATAACTGCCACTTGGTATGGCTGGCTTCCTGGAAAGGGTTATCGGGAGAGGACAATGAGTGGCCTGTAGAGGTAATTTCTAAAGAGAACACCTTGCAAACAGACTTCAGTAACAGACCTCAGTGTGGGGATCAAAACTTTTCCAGTACGGAGCTCTACATTGAGACCCCTCCAATTGCCCTGGGTTGCTGATGTGGGGCACACTGCTGGTGCCTTCATGAATATCTGTTGATGGTCAAGATCTGTTGCCTGGCACCCTATTTCCACCATACCCATGATGCCTCCAGATTGTGCCTGCTTCTGCATGATCCTGATCCACACCTGACTGATCTCTCTCTCTCTCCATGCAACCCCATTGACCATTTGAACTGGGACCTATGGAACTCATACAGTGTGGCCTACTGGCACAGTGCAGCCTTGTTGCATTTTATAGGGACTGGAGTGCTGGTTATCTGCAGTGAACACCACTTTACTGCATTTGTAGAATGCTGAAAACCTGAAGACAGCAGTTATCTGAGGTTTGACTACTGTACATTTTTAAGTCTGAAATATCCTGTTCTTGTCACTAATTTGGGGTTTGATGATTAACGTTGACATCAGAAATGGGACTGCTTTGGATCCCAACAAGTTCATTAGAATCTGCAATGGCATTTAAGCAATACTCATCAGATTTCCCGGAAGGTGTGGAATACTCACCATTTTCTTTACGGTAATTTCAGGTCTATGGGGATGTGGTAGAGACAATGGCCCTTATTCTGGTTGGTGCAGTAATGTCCGCGTGCGGTCGGTCCGCCGATGTTTTGTGTCTGCGCATGTGCAGAGGCGTCTCTGCGCATGTGCGAACGGGACGCACGTCCAAATTCCGTATGAAATGTGTACACTACGAACAGGGGGTGGAGAGGGGCGTGAAGGGCTGTTTGGGCTCATTACCATATGTTTACACCCCGTGTTTCATGGGCGTTCCCATGAAAACGCTGGGCGTACGTATGGTAATGCGGTCGTGACGCACGTGTAGGGGGCGGACATATGACATTGCCGGATGTCAGCTGCCCGCCCAGATCCCTGCTTTTGCACGGAGAAATGCCCGTGTGGTCTGAGGTTGCGGGAGCTGCCTGACCACTCGGTCCTGCATTCGATGGTCTGCGACCATCGAATGATGGGGGAGATTCCCTGAGATACACCTATTCGTGAGAAATACACTTGCGGTTCCCTGAGATACACCTATTCGTGAGAAATACACTTGCGGTCCGTTCGGACAGCTTCTTACCGCATTCGGACGGAGTGAGCGATCCGTACGGAAGGTGGGGTTTAGGACGCACGGTCCTGGCCGCATATTCGGCTCCGTCCGCACAGACCAGAATAAGGCCCAATGTGATTAAGAATCACATAATATTAGGGGACTATTCTGGGAATGAGGCCTAATGACTTGAAGAGCTCTCCTCTGCCCCCAGAATGGTCACTTGCTTCTCTCTGGGCTTCTCTTGGAGAGGAGAAAGTTTTCATCAGTAAGTATTGTTTTGATTAGCAGATCATGTTTGTTTATCTTTTCATGGCATTAATAAAGTATTTATACTTTCTAAAATTCTGTTTAGCATGAGTTCCATCCAGTTTTTATAAATGCCTTTATCTGTAGCAGGGTAGTCAGGTAGCATGTGGTATTGTGTTGAGAAGACAAAATGGTCGACATACTCTAGGTCAACATTGACAGAAGGTTGACACAAGCTTTAGGTCAACATGAGTTTTTTCATGTTTTTTTGTGTCTGTCGACCTGTGTCCACATGGACATGGTATAAGTGTGCCACGTCCCCTCACATGGGCACGGTGCCTCACTGCATTCGGCACACTATTATATTCTCACTCTTTCCCCACTTGGATAATAAAGTATGAAAAACTACGTAAAAAATGAATCTCAAACTTATTCATGTTGACTGTGTCCATGACGAGCTTAAGCTTGTGTTGACATTCTGTCATTGTTGACCTGGGGTATGTCGACCATTCGTAGGTGCCAACCTAGTCACTGTCGACCATTAGTGGCTGACCTTGTGACTGTCGACCTAGACACTGTCGACTCAGGGACTGCATACCGAATAGTTACTCTATAGCCTATTTTTTGTAAGAGGAGTAGAGTCACTAACATCTTGTTATTTATATAACCTTAAGGCAGGGGTGGGGAACCTCAGGCCATGGGGCCATATGCGGCCCCCGTAGCCGGTGTGAGTGGCCCTCCCACCCGTTGCCAAGAGTCAAGTACAGGGGAATTCTCGCAAGAAGTAGGTAGTTCTTGCGAGATTCCTCTTAATTAACAGCAGCCGGAGACTGTCAGTCCTATTCAGTGGCAGGACAATTTGTAAGAGAAATTTTTACATATGGCCCCCGAAGGATTTTTTCCCCATACAAACGGCCCTTGGCACAAAAAAGGTTCCTCACTCCTGCCTTAAGGGAATAGGGGGGCGAAGGGAGATAGGCACTGGAACACCTTGGTTAATCGGATTTGTATACGTTTTTAATAGGATTGTTCACATACAGTATATAAATAAACCTTATATATAGTATAGGTTGGAAAGTTGCTCTCTGACAGTATAAATGAAGCAAATTGATGTATATATAGATCTCTATTTAAAAAATGGAAGAATATTTTATTTACCTTTTCCACACAGTTCTTTTGTACACATCTTTTCCTACAGAGTAAATTTCCTACCTCACAGCTGAATGTAGCTGTGCAGCATCATGTGACCTCCTCTTCCCTCTCCACCTGACCTAGTTAATGAGACAAGTTTCATAGTAAAGCAGTTCTCCCCTACAATACTTTGGAAACATAAATCCAGGACACCCATATGACTTGTTTTTTTTTTTTTTCACTGAATCCATAAAAGCCGCTATGTAATTGCTTTTTGTTACCAAACACAATACATCTACAGGGTTTTTTTTAAAAGCAGCTATAGGTACAAATACCCAGTATGATATGTTCAACATTAGAATTTTAGGAAAATAATAATTTATAATTCTGGTTCAAACATTGTAGTGGAGTAATGATAGGTGAGGTTTAATCCAATTTAGAATTTTGATGGAATAAAACAGTCCCACAGAGTATTGATATTTTCATATATGTATTAAATATTTGTATATTTCTTAGAAGAATGAATACTAAAGAAGGCAAAACATGCATCATTTTTTATTTGCAAGTGAGCTGATGACGCATTGTAAAACAATATCCGTATTATTTAAAACACGCAACATCAACCACAGATGATTTTGTTGTCATCCTCCGTTTGTAAATATTTTTTTTTTATTACTTATGGTGTGTACACACTTGTACAATGTGCATGAGATTTTGACTATATAGTCAAAATCTCATCTGGATCTCATGCAGATCGCACAGGTTTTAACCCTTGCAATCCCGATGCGCGATCCCGTATCGCAGCCAGAAAGTCTTGGCTGCATAGACTATATGGTGCAGATCTGCACTATATAGTCTAAATTTTATGCAATCTAAATTGTATATATTGTATGCAGATAGTCTAAATTGTACAAGTGTGTACCCACCATTACTCCATGCAATGGCGCCTAACCGTAGGTCTCTGCCACCTTAATAACTACTTCATTGTCCTGTACCCTGAATCAACTGTTTTTATTTACAGTGTACTCGTTTTTGTTGTTTTTGCCTATTTATGTATTTTTAGGAGCTACGGAACTCTTATGTTGCCACATTAATAAATTATAAAAATATCACAATATTGGGTCAGAGTATTGTAATGTGGTAGTCAGCTTAACTAAGGCTGTTTAAACACTATGCAATGTATGTACCCAGCAACATCACAGTGGATGGGACCCAGTGGGGGAGCCAGTATTGGCAAGTGCATACACACTTGCTGGTGTCGGCAGTGACTGAGTGGAGTCCCTACCGCTTCCACTGTACTGTATGTACAGATAATGGAGAATGTCACAGACGACGCGTGTGAACATCGTCAGTGACATAGCGTGTACATACTAGAAAATATGAACATTTTGACATTCCGACCCCTTGGAATTGTCAAAAACATTCATATTATGTCTAGTGTGTACCCAGCTTTAGAGCAGTTACAGGAAGTAGAAGGAGATCTGGAGATTTTATCACAATTATTGTTTTTTTATTAGAACTTTGGACAATTAGAAATATAACTGCAGCCAAATATTTCACAGTATAAATGTAATTATGTTGATATTATGCATGATTGCAGTTTTGACATGGTATGCATTTTTCTTATAAACACTTTATTGTTCATGTATTTAAAATAAATTAATTTAACCTTTACCGAGAGTCTCCAGGATCTGTTTGAAGCCCACATTAAGATTAGATAATGTTTAATTATTCTGGGACCTGGTTTATTTTCAGCAGCTCACGCTGTGTTCAGTAACCTACAGTTGTAAATCAAACCAGCGCTTAAAATATGTAATGATATTGCAAAGCAAAGGAGGTGATTTATGAATTATGTTATAGTACTTTATCAGCATTGAATAAAGTATAGCAAGGAGTACAAACAAAACGGGTTTGCTTTGAAGAGACAAATAGATTTTCTTTAATATTCACTTGTCTTCTACTGTTTTTTTTCTATAACAAAGAGTTTGAAGTTAGAAAACTTGAAAATTAAAAATACATTATCAGCTTCAGAGGTGAATACACAATTAGCCAAGGAGAAACCAGTATATTTTCCTGACAATTGTCATCATCATCATTAGTTTTTATTTGCGCTCATGTACCCACAAAAGATATTATTACCGACAGGCTAATCTGCATTTCCAAGTGTGCCTGCCTCACAATTGTGAAAACATGCCCTTATTATACCAACTCTGCCCCATCCCTCCCCTGTTCTGTCTCTCTCTACATAAGGAGACACAGGAGGCAGATGTTTGTATGGAGAACGGCGTATACTCTTCTGGTAATCTGCTCTGTACAAAATGATTTCCAGGATCCTCTGGGAATGTTGTCAAAGTTTGGTAGAGAACTACCGTTGGTAAAGTACTAACCTATCAGCTTCTGTCATTTTACAGGCTGTGCTTGAAAACTAACTCTTGGAAGCTGATTGGTTGGTACTCTCTCCATGTTTTGAAAAATCTCCCAGTCAAGTTTTCTTGTCCCTTCCATCTGTAACAGCGTCATCTAGGTTGTCCTAGGATATGTGTGCTGAATTGTTGGTCTTTTTTGTGTTTAACTTTGTTTTATTGTTTTCTGTGGTATTAACATTCATTGTAAATTTGCATTCCTCACACTAGTCAACACAATAAAAACAACAGCATAGACATAAAGTATATAAAATGCAGCGTAAAATACATTGCTATGAATAAATTTACTGCTTCTATGACTTCAGTTTTCTTCTTGAGAAAACAAAATGTCTCCGCTTTAATATCAGATATTAGACCGCAAAATATTCTTTACATCATTTTTTTTTGTTAAATAAAAGGTGCTTATTTTATTGATAAAGATGTATTTACTAAAATTGTTTATCTCCACTGTCTAACAAAACTTCCCAAATTGAATTTCTTTATAAAGTTTAATTAGAGTTTAATACTCAGATTATGTTGAAGTGACACATTGTTATTGGGAATATATTCATATTTTTTTAATGAAATAAACAAACCAAAAAACAAACAAAGGATAACACTAATGTGACATCGCTTCATGGCATATGGGTGTGCCGAATGTCCCAGAGCTGTTCGCATGGGTTAATGCCCTGGGATTATTACTTTATCATGAATATACAATAAAACATGTCCATATAGTGTGTGTGTGTTTATCTGCTTTTATTTCATATTGCGATTGCTCATGTGTAAAATGCAAACAAAAAAACCCCCAAAACTTGCCAACCTTAGTAGATAAATGAAGCTGTATAGTAAACAGACATCATAATAGACTGTGTTGAATAATCCAGGAATACAAAATACAGTAATCTGGATTGAGACTGGCAGATTTTTCTCAACATTGAATTTTTCTTGAGTTCTGCACAGAAAATAGGATACAGGCAGGCAGGAGGATGGAGGCAAGACAATCTCAAATATCAGGTAGATAGGACCTTATCCTGGTTGACTCCCATGGCTGCAAATTTCACAGCCTTGTGAGTCCCCCAGATGCTGCCGACCCCCCTCCCATTCCGCGATCCCCCGCACAGCTGTGAATGGATGTTTAGCATGAACATCTATTGGCAGCCTTGGGTGCAGGGGAGAAATCATTTGAATGATTTCTCCAGCACTCCCAAATCTGAGACACCTCTGTGGTGTCCCAGATGTGCGGGCGCCCTGTGTGGTAAACTGGCGGGCAACTAACATCCTCTGACGTCAGCTGTCCGCCACCCGCGTCATCAGGGATTTCACCGTGAGAATGCCCAGCGTTTTCATGGCCCACCTCCCCACATCCCACGCATGCACTGTTGTGTGTGAGCATCCGGTGAATATTCTATTCACCCTGTTTGCTCGCACACAGCGGCTGCTCATGCGCATAACTGACTCAAGAAAAATCGGTCCCCCGTGCGAACACGCGGGGGGACCAATTAAACCAGAATCACCCCCACAATTATGGGGGGCATACACCATTATATATAAACAAAAAATAATATCAGCAATGGCACATAACAACAACATCAGTATTTTATGGGTCAGGCCCTTAATCAGGGGATTCGCTCAGGCACATTTTTATTTTAATAGCACTGTGATCTAGAACATTTGAAAAATAGAACATTGTTTTTATTGATCATACAAACTGAACAATGGTTTTCCTAATAATAAAAAAAAGCAATCAAATCGACAAAGAAAATCTTGCATTGAGCTTGTAGCTGGCAAAGGCAAATCTGTGCAAATGCAAGTGTAGACTCAACGTGGCACAGCAAATCCAGCAATAATGAGCCTCTCAAACTGCAGGCATGACAGCCTAAGCCATTTTATTATGATTGCAGTACAAAGGAGCTAGGACAGAAAGCTATTTAAGGAATCTGTTCATGCCATTAAGCCTGTATATTGTACTCTTTGGGGTTGTTCTATTTTTATTTTTTTACCTAGTACATTCCAATTTCATTGAATATGTTAGTCTTCCAGAAAAGTAACAGCTACAGTATGTATATTTTCAATTTTAGACAAGCAAATTCGGCAAACAACATGCAGTAACAATATTGATTTTTAGTTTCATTTTTATAGCCATGTGTACATTATCATGCCCTCTTGTGGACAAAATGTGTATATAGTGTGTCATTTTCAAATGTACAAAAATATATTTTTTAATCCTTTTTTTTAAATAGTTAAATTATTAATTATTAATGATCATTTATCAATAATGGAGTCAACAAAAAAAATCACTGCAGATATTTGTAAAGTGATTTTTGGGAGTCTAGAATTTGGATAAGGAGCATGTGTACTAAAAAAAATAAAAAGATGCAAATACATGTAAAACTTATTTTAAGGATGTGAAAACACAGTTTTTTTTTTTTTTACAGTGAATTACTTTGTGACTTAAAGTGCAGATTGATCATGTTCGTACAGTTTGTTTAATGATTTTTAAGTAGCTATTCTAAAATAATCTACTTTGCCAGTATAGCACATGTGCAGTAAGAACTGGAGGGAAGTCTTTCCTTCAGCCTTTTAAAGCTCTCACTGGTTGTCTGACAAGCATCGTCTCTCTTCTCCCACAGCCAGCGTTTTTTATATGCATATGACTGCCCGCAAAGTGATGGCAGCACTTGTGAACACCTACCCCCTGAGATAGAGAAGAGGCCAGAAGGACAGAAAGGAGAGGTGTGGGACAGACATGAACAAGATGGGGTTGGGGAGGGTAACAGAGATGTTAAATTGAAGGAAAGCAACTGTCAATGGGGCAGATGTATTAAGCCTTAACAAGAGATAAATCCAAGGGTGATAAAGAGAGACAAACGTCCAGCCAATCACCTGCCAACTGCTGTGTTACAGGCTGTGTTTGAAAAAGTCAGTAAGGAGCTGATTGGCTGGACATTTATCTCTCCTTATCACACTTGAATTTATCTCTTGTTAAGGCTTAATACATCTCCCTCAATGTCTGAATCATCGCCCTATATTACTCATTACCCCCTCCTACCCATTAAGCCCTCATAGAGGGCAAGAGTAGAGAAAAGTTGACCCGTGCTCTTGACTTGAACCTTAGGAATGTTAGTGACCCACCTGCTGAGGTCACCTGGCTGTTTTAGGTGGGCATATATAAGGAATAAGCAGCATACAGTATGGTACTCTGAATACTGTTGCACTAAATATACCAGCATGCCCTGGCAAAGTTCTGGCATGGTGTAATAAGTTGCCTACCAATTATACAAATTGGGAGGCAAATACCCTTTTTATAATAGAACTGTAAATAATGGGTTAAATGAAGAGATTCTGCCAGTTTAACATTTCTATTTCAGTTCTCCCTATGCTTGGATGATTATGTGAAATTGTCAACTCTATTATTACACAATAAAATGGATTGATGGATTGATCATGTTAGACTTCTTGAACTACAGTAAAATGCATATTGTATTTTATAATGTAGTTGTAGAAATAGTTTTATTAAATCCTGACATGTTTGGAAGACACTTTGGGGCTGATGCAGTGCCGCATCTGCATTGTGCCTCATTTACATATCGTGATGATAGTCAAGTACAGTATATAACCTGATATAGTGCCCAAATAACGAGGAAACCGTTACTGACTGTAAACGGACAAACGTATCAAATTTTACCCATGTCCCCACTTGCTGGCACTGACCCTACCTGTTTATCTCTGAAGTGCCCTCCCTCGCTGTGTCTCCCACCAGGTCCAGTAACTGGCCTCAGCTGTGCAGCACCACTGTCACTGTTGAGTGATCCTTCTTGAGCCTGTCACTACCCGTCACTTCCTACTGCTCGATATACTGGATCATCACACTGCTGCCAAAATCCATCCTAATGGAGACTTAAGACTAGACACACTTACATGTTTACCTACAGGTTCCTACTGGCAGGTCAGAGAATTCAAGGCACACAAAATTATTCCTGGCCAGAGAATTATTATTTTTTGTTCATCCAGACATTATACCTTTGTAGTTAGACTCTTTTCAGTTAACACTAAGGAGGTTGAGCATATCGCTTCACTCTACTCCAGTGGCTCCCAAACTGTGTGCCTAGGCACCCTGGGGTGCCTCAGGACACTTGCAGGGGTGTCTTGGGTTGGTGAACCAAGATCAATTCATATTATTTATGGTCAATGTATCAGGCAAAACCAGTGCTGGTGGCTGCCAATCATAATATATGTGGACAAACAGGAGCAACTCCTGCCCCTCACCAGATAATTGTGACATATAAACACAATGCACTTAATTTAATATTTTTTTCCTGAATGTCTCGATAAGCATTTGGCCTAGGGGTGCCTTGCAAATATTTTGATGCTCTAGGGTGCCGTGATTCAAAAAAGTTTGGGAACCCCTGCTCTACTCAATTTCGAATAGACCGCTATTGTATGCTTATTTGAAAGACATTTATCAAAGATGATTATTTTTAATAAATATGTTGGTACTTGTGTAGTTTCACGGCGGCAGTTACGTAGTCAGCGTAGCGTCCCGGTCAGAATCAGTGTAGTTTTCCCACGGCCAGCGTAGCCAGCGTCCATGTCAATATAAGCATAGTGTTCCCGCCCATTTGCGGCTAGCCAAAGCTTACATAGTCAGCGGTCAGTCAGGCATCCCTGTCAGCATCAGCGTCGTGTTCCTGCCTGTTCACGGCTAGCCGGAGCTTCTGTAGTTAGCATAGTCAGTCAGCGTTAGGCAGTTAGGGTAGTCAGTCAGCGCTTATTACATTGTGTGGGAACCATTGACCAATTAAACCTGCCTGATATGACAGGTGCGAATGTGTTCCTGAAACACCCCCACTATCCACATCTGCCCGAAGCGTGGCGAGTGGACGCGGTATGCGTCCTCCCGACCTGTTCATACCCCCACTATCCACGTCGGCGTGGAGTTGATTTTATAAAGTGTGGTGAGTGCAGTGAGCCACAAAGCCCGAAGTGTGGCGAGCGCATGCAGAGTCTCCATGAAGCGGACACAGGCAGGGTTGCCATACCCTGTCACAAGAATTACTGAGGCGCACAATCTTGTGCGTCTCAGACAGATGGAGCGCCTCTCCGCCAGCAACCGCATGATCACTTCTCCACTGCCGTCCACCAGCGCAGGGGATCTAAAGGTTACCGACGCTGTGTGAGAGGCACTCACTAGGCTTGCCAGGAATGCCCGGGACAGAGCTGCAGCTCCCAGGGACAGTACGGTTACTACGCTGTTTGACAGGGACACTACACTGACTATGCAGGGCAGCCGTGGGGACACTACGCTGACTACGCTAGGTAGCCGTTGGGCTACGCTGACAACGTAGCTTAGCCTGCGCCGAAAACGTAGCGTAGCCTGCCGCCGGGAAACTACACAAGTACCAATATGTGTTTTGAAAATTGAATTCAGTGGAAATGCGTTCTCTGGGGAAGTCACATCCGAAACCCCTTTAATCTGCTGGGAGCTTTCCAGGTTGCAGGACCGCTTGCAAAATTTATATTTATCGAGTCACCAAGCCCAAAGCGAGGCGTGCGCAGCAAGCCCCTTGAGGGGACGCAGAATACAGTAATCCGCATCCACTCGCCAACATGGATAGTGGGGGTATGAACAGGACGACGCGTACCTCATCCCTCTGCTGGGCTTGCTACGGTAGCCACGTTTCGGGCAGACATGGATAGTGGGGGTTTTAAATGGAGGCATTTGCCAGTATGTAACATGGAGCACTGTCAAATGTGTCCTTTATTGTGCATGAGACGTACTTGCGCACCGCTACTGAACCCCTAACCCTGTCCGTCTCCCTGAAGCGGACACAGGCAGGGTTGCCATACCCTGTCGCAAGAATTACTGAGATGCACAATCTTGTGCGTCTCAGACAGATGGAGCGCCTCTCTGCTAGCAACCGCATGATCGCCTCTCCGTGGGCATCTGCCAACACAGGGGATCTGGAGGTTATCCGCGCTGTGTGAGAGGTACTCACTAGGCAGCTCCTGGGAAAACTATGCTGACTACGCTAGGCAGCCGTTGGGCTACGCTGACAATGTAGCCTAGCCTGCTCTGAAAACATAGCGTAGCCTGTCGCCGTGAAACTACACAAGTACCAATATGTGTTTTGAAAATTGAATTCAGTGGCTGAGAGCTTTCCAGGTGGCAGGATCATTTGCAAAATATATATTGCATGTGGTTCTTTTGCATGTGATATATTGCATTCGATTACATTCCCCGCTGTCCAATCTCTGACTCTGATCCGATGCACACAGGATTGCCCATCGAATCAGATGTCCAAACCCTGCTATTTGACCCCTTTTCATCCGATTTCTCATCCCGATCCATTGGAATCGGGTGAAAAGTGACCAAATTGAACAGGTGTATGGCCAGCTTTAGGCAGGACTAGCAATAATGGTTTAGGTGCGCTGTATCAGCTGAATCCACAACAAAAAAAGAAACCACTGGATCTAGAACGCAGTTACTGTAAGTCAGTACCACATCTATGGGATCCACTCTTTGTCAATATTCTATTCAACATGTCATCAGTGTCAACATGATGAGAATCAACATGGTCAAATGTGATGTGCTGCATACTATTCACAATAAGACTATATCAACATTCTGGTGTTGGCGGTATGAATGTTAATAAAACATACCAAATGAAGTTTCAATGCAAGAGGGGGCAGCAACTTTTTTGTGTTGCTTGCATGGTAAATACTAATTGCTAATTTTGCATGTAGCAAATGGTGGACAGCTCCATTTTCACACTGCAATTTACATTTGAGCTAGGATACACACATCTTAAATCTAAACCTCTCTGCACATCTGCCCCCCTCCATAGTGCAACATTGTTTTTGCAAATAGCAAAGTTACTTTTTATCTTTGCTTTTATAATGAATATAATTCACATTGTGTCCAATTTAATGCAGTTTTACAGTCTTGATTTTATTATGTTTTATGGTTAGGATTCAATAATGCACTATTAATTATATGTATGCATCAGTGTTGTTTATGTGCTGGTTCAAAAGTTTATAAACAATTTAGATTTTTTATATGCTTGTTTGATTATTTTCAAATATTGTAAGCTGTACTGGAAATTAATCATAAAATTGATTGTATGTAAAATTCAAAATGTTCTTTATTTAATTGAAAGAGTAGTGCTTTAATTAATGTGCATATGATTACAAGTTAAGCAGATACTTTTTAGCTGATGCTAAATTTGGTGTATACTCATTTTACTCTTTACCCACCTTTAGCATTACTGCATAAGCTGCATGCGTTTCATTTCAATAATATATTTAATTACAATTAGCATCTTTGTAATCTATAATAAGTGCTGTCTTTTTCTACACAAGCATTGCTGTTTTGATGCATTCCTGATTTACCCAGTGATGCAGCTTCTTGCCTTCAGCTAATTCACTTTCTGGCAAGACATCATCTGCAGTACTGTGATGTGCCAGATAGCCATTCACAGCATGTCAAATGCTACAGCAATGTGCGCTGCATCTGTATCTAGAGATGTTCAAATAGAAAATGTTGTTTAGTCTCATTTTCATTTAGTAACAAGGATTGTTTTCATGCCCTGAAATGTGGGACTCATTTATTTTTATAGAATGCAGGCATTTGTGTACCTGTATACATCAGCTCACTGATGCATGTGGAAAAAAATTATTTGTGTATTTTTAGAACTGCAACTAATTGATAGGGTTTTTTAAAAACCAAGTAAGGTGCATCCTAAAATCAATAACTGCTAGAGTCTAAAGTACTTTACTGTTGTTTTGTTTACCTTTATTCAATGCTAAGCGCTTTACCACTTACTGGTATGTCAATGATGTGTAGTAAACAATTCAGATACTTTTAAGTAATAAACATTGAATTGTATTTTTTTTTTTTTGCTTCTTGTCTAGAGTTAGTCTTTTATACAGAACTTTGGGGTAGATGTATGACACAGTAATAAGGGAGGAGAAGTGAGCCAGAGGAGAAGTGCCAAATGGCAACCAATCAGCTGCTCTGTATAATTTATATTATGCAAAATATATATGTTACTGTACTTCAGTGCTGATTGATTACCATGGGCCACTTCTCCTTTGACTCCCTTTTCCTCCCTTATCACTGCTTCATACCTATACCCCTTTGTGTGTAAATATTTCAGTAGAGACCCACAGGTATTCATTCCATAAGTATCCATACTGTACATTGATATTTTTCTCACATTATCTGTAAGTGGGGACTTTTATTATTTTACGGTTGTGATATCAGTAATCAGTGTGCTGTGCTTAGATATGCATAGCAAATTATAGCCAGAAGTAAAATGAATACAGCAGAAGCACAACAGAGCTAATTTTAGATCTGATCCTTACACAAAAACACAGCTAAAGGAAAACAACTGGCATTTAGCCTTTTTGAGTAATATAAATTCCTGTTTGTTTATTCAGTCAAATTGAACCTTCTCTAGTTATTCTTAACTCGTATTACAGTATGATAATATGTTGTTGTTTTCCTGACAGTTTGACTTACTGTGTCTAAAACATACAGTACTGTACTTGATCTGTGTCAGCCTTTCCCTGCATTCTGTGAGGTGGAAAAGTTGAGGATGACTAATACAATCTACTTATAGGGTAAACCTAAAAATATTCTATTTGAAAGAGTTACTTAGCCAATGACCTGGAGCATAAATTACACATTAATACAGGCAGGGCTTAAAGTGCTCCTGGATAGGTGGTGGAACTCCGTTCCCCTAACACCGACCCCCCCCCCCCCCCCCCCTAGACCAGTGCCAGGGAGTTTGTGCCCTACCACCCATAAAGGGATAATGGTCCCACATATTAGCACAATTGTATACACATTACACCGCATGCAGTGCCCTTGATTCATATTAAATCACACAGTGATGCCTCTTATACACATAATGTCCACAATTGTTTATCTATACTTTACATTACATATGCCAAGTCAGAAGAAGAAACCGCTGGGACAGGCTTTCTGTTGGAATTACTGTTTAGGACTGCAGTAGAGGTGGAACTCAGTTCCCCCTACCATTAGAGGTGGTGGAACTCAGTTCCCCCCAGTTCCACCTCACTTTAACCCCTGAATACAGGCATGATGGCTTATTTCTAGTCTGAAACTAACAAGACTGTAAGCAACGCATAAGACTCTACTAGTCTTAAAGACTATTCGGTCTTATGGGGCCTACACATGGGCTGACTGTGCTGAGCATTTTAAGTGAAAACACTGACCCTGACTGGTGATCTGACCAGATTAATCCTGCATGTTGAGTGTCAGCGACACGCATCTCTATGGCCCCTACACAATGAAGGGTCATTTTCTAAATGATCTAGTCAGATCGCTTAGATTGTTTTAATTTTTAAGGCATTGGAAGGTTTCATGTCTGGTGCTTAGCTGAACATAAAATGGCCATAATTGGTTACAGATAGCATGCACAGTACTAAGGGCCTTATTCTAGTTCACTCTTTCTGACAAAATCCTTCTTAGATGGACAAAACCATGTGCACTGCAGGGGGGCAGATGTTAAATGTGCAGAGATAATTTGATGTGGGTGAGTTATTTAGTTTCTGTGCAGGGTAAATACTGACTGTTTATTTTTACACTGCAATTTAGATCTCACTTTGAAGTAAAACCCGACCCAAATCTAATTCTCTCTGCACAAGTAACATCTGCCCCACCTGCAGTGCACATGGTTTTGTCCATCTAAGAAGGATTTTGTCAGAGAGTGAACTAGAAGAAAGGCCCTAAATGCCATACACTTCTGTATGTTTCTACTCTACTTTTTAGAGTTTGATCATTGTCATCATCATCAATGTGCACTTGTAACAGTCTATACATGGTGCTATTATACTCCTGGTGCTCCTCCCAGAACTTTATCTTCTGTTGGTGAGTACAAACCATTGCATACAGCACTTCACACTTATGCCCATTCAATCAGAAGAAAAGTGATCTAAATACACTTGGCTGTAGAGCCTTTGTGAAAACAGACAAGATGCACACTGCCAACATGCATGTTTCTGTTGAACCATCAGCCTCCTATCTGAATACTGAATTCTATCAATTCAATGTATTCGCTCTAACATGTACTACTAAATATATTATACATGTGTTGCATTGAAATGTAAACTAATGTTTACTAGATATAAAGTTATTGTTATTTTGAGCCAACTTTCTTGACTTAATCTTATGAATACAAATAGTTTCAAGAACTCTAAAATAAAGTGCCAAGAGCACAAGTGAATTCTGAATATACATTTATGGAACATGTTGTCTTGGGTCCTTGTGTCTACCAGTATTAAGAATGCTCCTTGAAAAGTTTTATTGAGGCCTAATTGTAGCTGGGAAACACGGACTGTATGCTCCAAGAATAAAGAAAAAAGATCCATGCGAACAAGAACTCATTCTGGCTACAGATGTGTCCTCGTATATCATTGCTGCAGTCACGTCAAACAGCCCCTCTTGGCATGCCAAGTCCCATGAGACTCTGCTAGCGACATGCGTCTTTTATGCCAAAAATGCGTTTTAGTTGTAACACAATGTAAGCAAGACGCAATAGGAGACTGTGCTGATTAATTTGATATGACACATCTGTGTGAATGGATCTCTAAAAGCTGCACCTTTGTTTCCCTTGCAAGTTCAAATGTGCTCTGTATACAGAGTGTGGGACAGACTTATTAAGCCTGGTGATAAAGGGGCCCTTGATAACTCACCAGCCATACAGCTCCCAACTGTAATTTTTCAAATCCGGCATGCAACTTGACATTTAGGGGCTTATTGGCTTGTGCTTTATAACTGGCCACTTTATCACTTCACCAGGCTTAATATATTTACCCCTCACTCACACACAATATACAAATGTTGCATACCAAATGAATCAGCAAAGTTTCCTGGTGCATCCTAGTCACATTGCAACTAAAAAACATTTTTTGTCAAAATATCAGCCCCTACTCTAGCTGAGTTACACATGACCTCACTCACTCACGCCAGGCAATATTGACACATTGAGGCTAATTATATAAGGACTTATCTGTATGTGTACACACCATCGCTGTGGAATTTATAGATGTGTAGACATATCGTGGAACGCCTGAGCCACATATAACATACTTTTTTGAGCGCTACCACACTACTGTAAATGGCAGTTTGCTCTGCACTCCATACTTGATTGCTAGTGGAATTCTAATCTGTGCACAGGCATTTTGCCTATTTTCATGTGTAAATTTAGATTCACATAATAGCAAAAATCTACAAACTGTTTTCAGCACATGAGTTTGGTATCGAAATCTGTAGATGTATGCTTCTGAAACAAGTCAGCCAACAAAACATGACTAATTAGCTAGCTGGCAGTATGCATAAGTAATTTGCAGAAATCACTGTCAAAACACACATTTTAACCCACTATTTTCCAAAGGTTCATTTTGTGAATATGCATAGAGAAATAAGGCAATACATAATGATATTTGCCCTGATTTCAGTACATTCCATTGCTATAAAGTAAACAAATCTGTAGAAAATGCATGCAATGACAGTTCTGGAACTTAAACATAATTCCTTTTTTAATTTAAGGTTTATAGACAGCTAAAGAATCTAATATTAAACTTGCAGTTACTTAATGCAAGAAGATAGCTCCAGTGGGAAAAAAAAGTGTGAATCAAGCAATGTGTGAGGGACATGACTGAAATGTTGATTGGAAGGTGATGGTAATTAATAAGGAGCTACAAGTAAGGAACGAAGCCTATATCGTTTTTTAAAATGGTCTCTTTAATAGGAGCAAAAAACAATTTGTTCAGTTTCATAATTCTTTGGCTTCTGCATGCAAATGTCACCTGGGATTTTGCAATAAGTGGAAATGAATATTTGGCACATAAGATGTTGTTTTGCATGACAAAATAGATTTGACTACAATTTGGACTAAATAATAAGTTGGGCTACAATAATACATGTACGTTATTAGACGGATAACAAATGTATAATTTTAGCCCAACTTATTATTGTTTCAGACATACAGGCCTATGTACCAAGCCTTGTAGAGTGATAAAGTGGTCAGAGATAAAGGAGCAGATGTACTAAGCCTTGAAAAGTGAAAAAGTAGCAACCATGTTACAGGCGGTGGTTTAAAAATGACAGTTAGGAGCTGGTTGGTTTGTACTTTATCACCCTCCAGTATATCACTTTTCAAGGCTTATAACCTTTGGCACAAAGTACCAGCCAATCAGCTTATAAGTACTACGAGTTAGGATGTGTTTAACAGTTAGGAGCTAATTGGTTGGTATTTTACCAATCTTCTCTTTATCTCTCTCCAATGCTTAGTACATACAGTAGACTTCTAAGCCTTGAAGGTTATAAATCCCATAGTGACAAAGTACCAGCCAATCACCTCGTAAAAGGATGTGTTTGAAAAATAACTGTTAATGAAGGAGCTGATTGGTTGGTACTTTACCACTCTCCTCTTTAACACTTTTTTAAATGTCTTAATACATCTGTCTTTTTTTTAAATATTTTTCTTTAATCTGGAAAGTCAATTTGAAAAGATTATTTGTCTTCCTGAAAATAGAACATTTCATAATTGGAGATATTACAACTAGTGTAACAGGCTAGGGATCAGGTAATTTGTATCTGCCTTTCCTCTTCAAGCCTATTGGGATACTACGAAACAAGGGGGAGAGGTATATAAGTGGAGCAGTGAGGAAGTTGCCCATAGCAACCAACCAGCTTTGATATACTGTAGCCTTTTCCAAGTACAGTCTACACAAATATAGGTAGAAACTGATTGGCTGCCATGGGCAACTTTTGCACTGGTTACCTCTCCACTCATTTCACATCTATATACATCTCCCCCTAAGTATGTAATCTTGGAACCTTGAAAAATAAGATGGGGAAAAAGGTGGTGCTGTGGGTGGCGGAAGGATGATTAAAAAGATTCTGTAATGGGGGCTGAACTGCCTCTCGGTACACTACGTCAGAATATACTGTATAAAGCTTGTTGCAGTAGTGTAAAATGTGATTATTGACCTCACAATTATTGAATATACAATATGGTGGTCCTATCATGATTATTTACCAAGTAATGGTATAAAAAAACAAATTCCAATCCTGTTCTGTACACTGCTGTCAGACAGATCTCTTATAATAAACTTAAGCAAATAAGTACCAGTATTTTGCATGCACACTCTTGTCAGCTCTTCCCTTTTGCCATTTAAATTTATTAGCATATTAATTTTAATTTTATCTGTAGACTTTCTCATTTTCTTACACGTTAAGGAGCCAGAGAAGATTTTATGTATTAGACATTTTGCTTTTTGATGTGAAATCAGTCGACAGCAATTTTAAGAAAGATGAATGAGAATTGGGTAGTGGATATGTTTTTTTCTGGATGAAATTAGTAATAGCAAACTTCTGTGTTATGATTTTTCACAGTAGAATGCTGAATCTGAGCTTTTAATAAAATTTCATTAAGTACACTGTATAGTCAGCCTAGCTGAAGTATTTAGGAATAAAAGAATACATATGATGCATACAGATGAAGAAACTATTTTACTGTCAAAAGCCTTTTCTTTGATTTTTAAAACAGTTCTCGCTGCTTTTTCCATGTAAAAAATAATAAAGTAACCATATTTTAAACATTTAAAAATAGAAAGGAAATGTTTGATTATAGAAAAGTATACAGTACATAAACCCAGTATACAAAATAGTAAACATACTGTATATAATGCTTGAGAATATCTTCTCTTCTACAACTTGAAAATGTAAGATAAAAGATATACATGATAAATTATTAAGCCTTTCCCACCATGTTTGATGCAGGGGTGAAGATGTATACTTTTATTCTCAACAAAAGCTTTCTGTGGCTTTTATTCAGATATTTTATTATCTCCTACTGAGTCAGTCTAGCACAGATGCAGTGATGGCTGGATGAAGGACTTTCCACCTTCTTCCTCCTACAGCTCTCACTGACTGTTGGACATGCAGAAACTGTCTGTCTTCTCCTCCAACCCCATTAGAACAAGACAATTGCCTACTGTAAGGACCTGCATTTGGTGACCCTTTTAACTCCCCCCACACCCCACCCCCTCGCATGGCACCACTCAGGGGCGGATTGGGAATGAAAACCAGCCTGGGAAATATCTTGAAGCAGCCCCAATGCGGGGGGGTGGCGGGAGGGGGACAGATGCTGCGTGCCGGAGGCGCGCCCACATTTTTTGGGGCGTGACATAGCGATGTGGGGGCGTGGTCTATTTCAGCTAGGTCACGCCCCATTTCCGCCGCTGTGAGGGCATGGCTAGTGGCCAGGGGCTGGCTGGCAACTTTCAGCCTGGGGGACAGGCACAAGCAAGTGGCCCAGCTTTTCACAGGGAAAGAGAATGCAAAAACGGTCATGAATCTAATGTTAGGGGAGTGGCTTTCAAACATACATATACACGTGTGTGTTTGTGTGTGTGTATATATATATATATATATAATGTAGAAAAGATAAGTAGGCACGTCTGCTTGTCCCTGAAGACGGGGGTACGCCCGAAACGCCATTGGGCATTACCTTAATAAGGGACTAAGTTTTATTCAGCTGGAAGTCAGTGCTCCCCTGTCCTGGTAGGTGGCGCCGGCGGCTGTCAATCATGGCAGCAGGGAGCCGAGTGGTGAAGGCCTGGAACGCAGCACCATAGAATGTATTGGTTAGCGATCCGATCTGTGTTGGGGGGGTGGGATCTGGGGCAGCGCAGCCATTCTTTGTCCGGACCGTGGGAATAGCTGTAAAATGGGTGATGTCTACTACAGTTCTGCGCTAGGCCGCCACAGAAATTGCAAAGAAGGGTATCCAAAAAACCTTCAACAATTAAAACATCTAAACAGCAAAAGTTTTGCAAATCCAGATGGCGCCAGTGAGTCAGAAATATTCTTATAATAGCAAATAATAGTAATGAGGGGGAAATGCAAAAAATACTTCCTTTATGCACGGTGGTCAAATCCCATATGCGGAGTATCTCTGTCAAGTGGTAAATTCCAGTATATGCAAAAAGAAAGGCTCAAGATAGTGAAGCCAGTTTTAATACACATATACATACATTGACATAAAATACAAATAAATGAAAGATGATGAATCCAGCAAAACAAAATCCAGCAATCAAGTAGCACAGGTACAATTACCGAATATAGTATCAGAACTGGGTGTTAATCAGTTCGTAAGCTTGGTATAATAGTCACCAGTCTGGTCCCGGGCAGCAGTCCTGGGTGTAGAATACCGGAGGTAAATGCCTGGTGTCTCCTTGAGCTGGATCAAAAAAGCTGCCACTTCACTCTGCCAACGCGTTTCGACCTTATGTTGAAAAGGTCTTTCTCAAGGCTTGTGATGTGGCATGGGCAGCTCCCGTTTATATAGTGTGTCCTTAATTGAAGAGATCAGCGGTAAACGAGCATCCACCTTCCTTCCCCGCTGTCACCGCTGATCGCTTCCGGGTTCCGAGTTCGCGTCGCGTCACTTCCGGTATGTGGAACGCTGTTTGCGTTCCAGCCGGCCGGAAACTCTACTTCCTGGTTCTCCGTGATGGAGCTCACCAGGGAGAACGTGATAGTCAAAACTTTTCCTTATTGTTGCCCCTGATCCGGCATTTTAATCTGTGATGGGGCAAGACAATATGCAGTGATCAGGACATTAAGTACAGTACTCGATATAGCTGTGTAGCTGTGTTCGTCCACGCATGTGCACCAACCCTCCCGCGGCCATTTTAACTTTGGGATAACCCAAGGCTGGCCGGGGCCATCTTTAATTAGGGCACAGTGCCGCGGCCCAGCACAGAGATGCGGCGGCCCAGTTAGGGAGGGTGGGAGGTCCTTTCTGCTAAAAAATGTGCCGGCCCACAGTTTCCCAGTGGGCCAATCTGCCCCTGGCACCACTCCTTACTTTGTAGTACCTAATGATTACATTTGTTACCTACTGAATCTACAGTAGCTGGAAGATGGTGCTGTATTCTATAGCCAGCGACTGCAAATATGTATTATTTCGACTTAATATAGTGATGTGATAGGGGGTACAAGCAGGGTATTGAGGGTTTTGCATTTCACTTTTTTCTCCTATATACTGTATATGTGTGTGTGTGTGTATATATATATATATATATATATATATATATATATAGGGGAATATATGTATATATATATATATATAGAGAGAGAGAGAGAGAGAGAGAGAGAGAGAGAGAAGCTATATCCTTCACACTATTTGATGTTAATGTGTATTTTGTTGGTTCCCTCTTTGAACTGCCTTCTTTTCAGTGGGAGAGTCCAAAATCATGGCCTTTGAATGGGAAAATCTTTTTTTTTTTTTTTTCAAATGTGTTCTGTGTCTTCTGTTTTATCTTCATCATAATGTCATGTGATGTAACATCTATATATGTGGTAAATGTGCTTGCATATCAATACAGCGTTTTAGATTATTTTGCAATGACCAATTCAAGTTATGCAGTCTTTAATTGCTTTAAAATATACTGAATTTAGTTTTACAGCATTGGAACCTATGACTCAAGGACATTTCTACTTTTATTTGACACTTGGCATTCTCCATGCAGTGAGTAATCTGCAGAAATTAGTTCCAGCTACAGGAGGATTTGGTGTGAATACCTTTGCACAATTCTTTGAGACAATGGTACTATCAATATCCATGCAGTAGTTTATTGTATTGTTATTCTCTCTGCCACTTT
The DNA here is from genome assembly GCF_055691185.1 of Crinia signifera. Taxonomy (NCBI): domain Eukaryota; kingdom Metazoa; phylum Chordata; class Amphibia; order Anura; family Myobatrachidae; genus Crinia; species Crinia signifera. The sequence continues at coordinate 164,186,900 of NC_139220.1, read as the reverse complement.
ATTAAAAATAAAGGGAGCAGGATTATTGTATAATGACGATTCCCACCAGCTGCATTTTATTGGTCTCTAAATCATGTCACCAATGTGACAGACACTTTGGGCAGTATTCAATGTGAATACTGGCGATGTGCAGCGAATCCTGTTTAGGATTCGCTGCACATTCGCCACTGCTCGCTGCGTTCCGGTGCCTCGCCGGCTCCGGTATTCAACGAGTCAGGGGCTCGCTGCCCCTGACCGGTGAATTTGAGCTCCTGCGGCGGACGCCGCAGGGAGCCTGAGGATGGTGGCAGGCAGGGAGATGGAAGTCTCCCTGCCTGCCCCAGAACGTTTGTGGGGGGGAGGTGGGCTCCCCCGGTTGCCAGGCAGCACAGGCTGCCCCTGGGGGGGTGCCAGCAGGGGACCGGGTATATTCACTACACCCGATCATGCATATGTAATGATCGGGTGAAGTGAATATATGAATATCTAATAAGCGGATCGGCTCCGGCCCCCTGCTGGCTGGTCTGTGTAAAAAATATATATATATTTTTTTTTAAATTAAATATATATTCATGTGCTTACAGCACATGAATAAAAATAGCATGCCCCTCCTCAGAATAAAATTCCTAAATTTTTGACACCAATTGTAAAAAACAAAACACTTTATTTTAAAAGTTTACCTTCCACTTCACCATAAAAAGATAGCGATTGCTACTCGGTGAATCATGGCGAAAAAAACCTTGAAATGTATTCGCCATCTGGTCATTGAATAGGGTGATTCACTGTTTTAGTCAGAAATTCGCCTTACAGCACAAAATCGCCATAAAAACCTGGCGAATCAGCCTCATTGAATACCGCCCATTGTGTATCTGTAATATGAGCTTATTATAGTCTAGATATCTGGATATGGCTGGACACATAGCCGAGTTCTTTGAGTAAGTCGGTAGGGACACAATGAATGGTAACAAGAATGACAGGGAAAGTACTTGAGAAGGGTAAGACAGACGGTACACTATGAACTGTACTTCTACTTATTTTTGTCTTTAAAACCCACTTTACATGTCCTTTTTCCTGCCAAATGCAGCTGTATTATAAATGAAACTGCTATCACATCAGAGTACAGTAGGTTCAAATGACACATCTTTCTTGCAGCAGTAATAAACACATGGGATTCATATATGACTGTGCTGCAGCAATAAAATGTGTAAGTATTGTGTACCGTTCCCATTACATTTGCTTGTGTCCATGTATAGATTGCCCATTTACCTTCAATGTTTTGGGCACCCATTGTGTCACTGTTCTCCTGCACACATAGGTGCATGCAAAAGGTGTTAAATGAGGTTGCCTATTTCATCTCCCCATTACATTGCCTATTTCATCTCCCCATTACATTGCCTATTTCATCTCCCCATTACATTGCCTATTTCATCTCCCCATTACAAATATCTTTATTTGTTGTATTGTTTTATACACATTTCACTGCAACATGTATGCTCCTCAAATGTGGATCATTTTATATGCACATGCCCTAAAATATGTTTTTTATTATTTTTATTATTATACTTTATATTGTGCAACATGGTTCGGCAATGCATAACAGTGAGCAACGCAAGGAAAACAGCATCATATAATACAAGACAGTGTTGGACAAGTACATGGTATATAAATATTGCTGCATTAGTGCACATTACAGTTATATATGTAGTGTTCCCGCTAGGCTGTTTTAGCGGGGCGCTGCGCCCTGCCCGATTTTTAAAGGGCAGAATGCGCCCTGCCCCTCTAGAAGCGCCCTGCTAAAACAGCCTTCTGCCTGCCCGCCGGAGTGCACCGGTGAAGCCCAGCGCCGCCATAGATTGCAGTGCACTGCGCTTTCCCGGCAGCTCGGGGACTTAGTTACGGCCGGGCACACCCCCTTCAGTGACGCGGCGGCCCGGGCGCGCCCCCTTCAGTGACGCGGCGGCCCGGGTGCGCCCCCTTCAGTGACGCGGCGGCCCGGGCACGCCCCCTTCAGTGATGCGGCGGCCCGGCCACGCCCCCAATTGTGACGCGGCGGGCCGGGCACGCCCCCAATTGTGACGCTACGGCCCGGGCACGCCCCCAATTGTGACGTTGACGTGCCCGTTCCGCCCCTCCAGCGCCCTTCCCCGTTTGGTTCCTAGAATGAACACTAATATGCATCAGGGTGACAGAAACCAATGGTTAGGTTCCATTGTAGAAGATAAGAAATGGAAGCACAGCACATACGGGAGGAGGTCTCTGGTCATGAGAGTTTACATTCTAAGGTTGGATATTTTTTATTGATATTAAGTATGAGAATATTGACATGGTTGTAATGTTTAAATGCTTATCATGTTGTATATGTCCATGTTGACATTCATTGTAATGAAATAGCCCCATTGGTGCAGTGGATTGACATAATGTACATTGACATACACTGACGTACACTGTGGATTGACATATTGTACATGTTCCATCTGAGCCAGAAGTGTCTTGTGGTCTGGAGGTCAGCTGACTTTGAGTTTTGGCAGAATAATCAGCTGTGCAGTCTTACTCTAACCTGCCCTACTGCATATCCCCTAACCTCCCCTCCTACAGCCTAGCCCTTACGTGTATTCTGCACCTACAAGTAACTGAGGCCATGATGTAGTCTTTTGGTTCCTGATTCACAGTGTTCAAGTCTGAACCAGTTTCTGTGCTGCATTTGAAAGAAGTGTAATAATATATTAAAACTTGCCTGGGATGAAAGACTTTGACCGGACTAATCAATGATCTCTACATTCTTCATACTAAGCAACTGCAATGTTCTTGATACTTCCTTGTGTTTTAAATCATTGTCCTCTTGCAAAAGATGCTTCCTTCCCAGTTGATGCTTTTTGGAAGATGATTGCAGAATTGGGCTATGCATCTACAGTACTTTATCCGTACTGCCAATGCCAATCTGATCTGTGGGCATTGTTGATCAATAATCTTCAGGGAATTAGTTTGTTAAAAATCCCGATGATATTTTTTGGGATTATAATCAGTGAATTGAGGCTTTCTAACATGTTAGATTTCCTGTGGTCTTCCGCCTAAGCATCTGGAGAACAGGGAAATGCACCAATATTCCCCTAATGTACAGTATGGGCATAATGCTTCACTTCATGGTGAGGTTAGTGTTCTATGACTGGCCTGCATTTATTTTTACATACATACATACAAGCAGATAAGGACACAATACATTATTGCCATATGTAACTAATATTTTTTATTTACAATTTTTTTTTAGCTTTGTAATTCGGCATATTTTCCTTTCATCGTTCCAGTAGAAGGCACTTTTATGGAACTCCATTGTACATTGTTGACCCCTTTACATGATCTTCCATCACAGCCACTAAATTACGTAGCTTATTCATTGTCACTTTTGATTTTGCAGCAGTATTGCTGATACAGTAAACTCCTTTGTTGCTGGCAAGTTTAGGGGATAGGTTCATAACTGCAGTGTATTGCTGCTTCTTTAGACTGCACTAAGCTTAAAAAGATGTTTGTAATAATGTATCTGGCTTTTTAAAATCACTGCATGTTGTAAGTCCTTTTAATAGAGATTGAGGTATTTATATTATATATTGTATTTATATTATATAATTTTTGCTAATTTGGTATGAATACTATTTAAGTATAACCTTTAATGCTTTTATTGTTATGTGGAGAGTTTTTTAGAATTTTGACAGAACATGGTACATACAGGGGAATCCCGAGAGGGGAAGGAGGTAATACTTACCCAAGTCTGGGACAATTAGAGGGTCATGGTTCAGCTGCTGCCATTGGCTGCTGTATTGCATCTAGTGTTCCTTGTAGGAACTGTAGCGGGCAGGGCACTGCTGCACAGGGGCAGCATAAGGGGGCAGACCGGGTCCACCAACCTCACTGTTGTGGGTGGCCCGGGCCGCCGACATCATGAAAGGGGCGTGCCAGGCGAGCGACGTCATGAAAAGGGGCGGGCCCGGCCACCACCATCATGAAAGAGGGCTGGCCTGGCCCCGCCAAAGACACTGATATGCCGGGGATACAACTTTATATATTAATAAGAAAGAGAGAAAATGTGAACAACATTTGTTTTTCCAACATATTTTTATTGTGAACAACCTTTTTATGGCTGCATATTTCTGTTGATCTTTGATTTAGAGATGATTGTTGGTGAAAAGTCTTCACTAATAATTGATACAAAAAAATTGTAAGTGTTTTAATTTACATGTAAAATGTTGGATCCAATAACAAATTTCGATAGACGTGTGTTTATATATGTTAACACTAAAGAAGAGCTGTGTGCTTTCCAGAATGTGCTATAATGTGGCAACACTCTCACATTTTATTTAACACCGTGGACTACCGCGCTGTCAATTATCACTTAGCATAACACTCATGATGCACTTTTCCTGTTCTGATGCTGCTGACATAGAATTGCACTAGATTGTACATGAAATTTGAATTTGCAATATTAAATAAACTCTGCCAGACATGCATCTATTGCTAATTTCAACCTGAAATAATTCATGATGTTTCATCATCTTTCAGTTTTTACTTTTACTTAAGAAAAAAATGAGCGCTAATTGGAGAGGGTGGATTATAAATAAGAAAAAAATGTTTTGAGATAAGCAATAATAAATATATGGATATAGTTATAGGGTAAATGAAAAGAAGAAGATTTAAGACAAGCAGTAATAGGTTTTAAGACAAGCGGTACTTTGGTAGAAAGAATGAGAAAAAGTTAGAAAAATGGAAAAGCACCTGTAAAGGAAAAACGGTTAATAGGTAATGTTTACACTCCTTTATAGAAGTGTTTTTAAAGTCCGTGGTGAGACCTGTATCTTTCCCTACCTCTAACCAGACGCTCGCGTTCAAGCTGCAGCGTGTGTGGAGCGGGCGGCGGTGATGTGAAAAACCGCGTCTGTCTGCGCTCCGTTACAGCGTGTCAGCCTGTCAGCGTGTCCCGACTTTGCTGGAAAAAGTGCGCTTGGCGCATGAAACGCGTTGATCTCTGCAAACACCGTGAAGAAAGAGAAGACCTGACTGCCTTCACCCCGTCTCCCAGCCTAAGTCCGGCGAAGTACAACATCCAGCAAAGTCGGGACACGCTGACAGGCTGACACGCTGTAACGGAGCGCAGACAGACGCGGTTTTTCACATCACCGCCGCCTGCTCCACACACGCTGCAGCTTGAACGCGAGCGTCTGGTTAGAGGTAGGGAAAGATACAGGTCTCACCACGGACTTTAAAAACACTTCTATAAAGGAGTGTAAACATTACCTATTAACCGTTTTTCCTTTACAGGTGCTTTTCCATTTTTCTAACTTTTTCTCATTATTTCTACCAAAGTACCGCTTGTCTTAAAACCTATTACCGCTTGTCTTAAATCTTCTTCTTTTCATTTACCCTATAACTATATCCATATATTTATTATTGCTTATCTCAAAACATTTTTTTCTTATTTATAATCCACCCTCTCCAATTAGCGCTCATTTTTTTCTTATTTTATCAGTATTTCTATTGAGCAGCTTTTTTCCCATTAGCGCAGGTGAATTTCAAACTTCCATTTTACTTTTACTTGTTTCATTCATAAAAAGCAACACTCCTTATGCCTTCATTATCAACATTTGTAGACCTATTTTTTACATTTACCTGACTGTTTCTTTTGTTTTATATTTGTTAATCCACAGATATTTTACACAGCAATGTCCACATGTTATACATGCCATTAAATTAGGCAAGATCTGCCGGACTCTTAAGAGAGCGGGCAACCTGTCCATCTCCACAGTGTGGGCTTGATTATGTGATTCAATGCACATCACATTAGTGATGACCAATGGGGTGGTTACCATTGATGGTTGCCATAAATGGTGATATTACAAGTGGCTATCAATGGAAGCAAATTATGCAATGGATGACCATCGAAGGTGTGTGTTAGCATGTCATAGCAAGCAGTGATGCAATAATACAATTTGCATTTTCTCACAGTGTTGGTGTCTGACATCATCGCCTGAATGCACCACTTCTGCTCCTTGCTTTATGGGAGCACTTTTCACAGAGTCTCTGTCCTGTTACAGTATATAGAGGCACGCACCCTTGCTTTTTCTGGATGCCTCCTTCACTGCCTTAATGCTACTTGGCTCTACCATGACTTTGTTTTGTCTCTATCTAGTAATGCATGGTACAGTACAGGTATATTGGATTCCCTATCCAGGGCCTCTTTACAAGAGTCCCTTTCCCTTGGTATGTTTGGGATGCGGTCATTTGGTCTACTGCATTATGGTAGAAAGTCATTAGGTCGAATCCATTAGGTCGACATGCTAAAAGGTCGACATGACTCTAGGTCGACATGGGAAAAGGTCGACATGATTCTAGTTCGAAAGGTCATTAGTTCGACAGGTCATTAGTTCGACAAGGTCATTAGTTCGACATTGTCTATGTCGACATTCACAAGGTCGACATGGAGTTTTTCACTGTTTTTTGAGCCAACATGTGCCGACAGGCGGTATTTCATGCCCTACCATCCACTAGGGCGTGGTGGGAGAATAAAATAGTGTGCCGAGCGTAGCGAGGCACCGTGCCCGACGCATAGCGAGCGCAGCGAGCGATGCGAGGGGATGCAGTGCACTTTAAACTGTGTCCATGTCGACTGTGTTGACATTCAGGTAAAAAAACAGTGAAAAACCCCATGTCGACCTTGTGAATGTCGACATAGACAATGTCGAACTAATGACCTTGTCGAACTAATGACCTGTCGAACTAATGACCTTTCGACCTAGAATTATGTCGACCTTTTCCCATGTCGACCTAGAATCATGTCGACCTTTTAGCATGTCGACCTAATGGATTCGACCTAATGACTTTCTACCATAATGCAATAGACCAAATGATCCCAACCCGTATGTTTCACCCTTCGTATTACTATCAAGGGAGGCGTCAGATGGGAGGATGCAGCACAGTTCAAAATTCAAATAGAGGATATTCAAATAAGGGAGAGCCATACCAACTGCCACCATCTGCCATTCCAAACTGACTCACTGGCAGTTGGTATGGCTCTCCCCTATTTGAATATCGCCCAGTGTGTACCAGACCTATAGCCGTGGTGAGGGATAAAACTGAGAGAAATAAAGTACCAACCAGTGAGCTACTGTCATTTTTCAAACATAGCCTGTAGCATGACAGTTATGAACTGATTGGTTGGTACGTTATCTCTCCACTTTATTACTCTCCTAGGCTTAGTACATTTCCCCCGAGCTTTACAACCACACATTTTGCATCTGAATATGGGCAACTCTATGCTAGAAAAAGATTTGCAATGGCTTTGTTCATATATCTATCATGCCTAGCAATGATAGTATATTACTGTAAATGCAGCCATGATTACCTACAGTAGCATATCATACCCAGTAATAAGGACAAACAGAGAACAGCACTCAAAGATAGTCAATGCCTGTTGTCTGAGATCCTTAGCTACTGAATACAAAGAGGTGTCCTAGATATTACACTTATACTGTACATGAAAAAAGCATAACACTTAAGGATCCCTAAGTGCTACCGTTTTTTTTTTTTTCATACTCGCTAATGACTGGTATATTATACTCACCATGATAGAATAACATTACAAGTAATTACAACATATTATGTGCATTTGTACTTATTGTAAAATATATTGATTTTTTTTTAAGACTCAATGGGAACATAGAATTAAGAGTGTTTGTTGATGCTGCTTTGAGGTAATCACTCTGATACTTATTTTCATTTACTTGTTTTGGGGGCTTTCAGCGTTGTTTTAAGCTCAAAGGGTTATTCATACCCAAAGTCTGCATGTGCCTGTGATGTCTGCAAGTCTCTAGCTGAGAAGAAAGTGTGTTAAAGCTATTACTATTGTTATACAGACTTTTAAGTACCTGAGTGGTGTATTTATAGACAAGCTAATAAAAGAAATGCTTGCAGGAAAGGTCAGGTACTAATGTGTAAATGATTTAGCACTGGAAAGGATTTCTTTCCTGGTACATAAAATATAGATGAGCATTGCAGTGTTCAGTAATCCTTTTTTTTTATTTTGACTACAGTATTTTTGAAGAAGCTGCTATCATCATCAGATCTGAAGCAATACAGATAACACAATGCATGATGGCAGCACATTGACATTTAAAATGGACCTGCTATAATAATTAAACAATTCACCATTTGGGGGGCCCACACATGGGGCGATTTCAGGGCATTTTCTAAGCGATATGACTTAATTTGACTAGATTGCTTCGAAAATGCCCTTATTTTGCTCCAAGTGGGATTATAGCAATGCACGGTCCCACATGTCGATATCGCCCGCCGATTAAGATCCAGAATGCTGGATAAATCTAGTTTTATTACCGGTCAGGGCCAATGTCCTCACCGGAAGAACACTGGCCCTGAGAGATTGCTCAGCACACGTCTCTGACACATCACTGTGCACTGCTGTGTGCTGAGCGATCTTGCTGAGTTATCTAGCATTGCTCAACAGAATCTCTAGGTGTTTAGGCCCCTTTACAGTACTTTTGTACAATTGTACATATAAATAATGGTAGACAGCTATGATATTGAAAGCTATATATACAAGTTATTTACCCTTCGTATTGTAATCTTAATTTTCATTGTTGATTCCCTGTCTCTGCAATGCATGCATATAAGTCAGACCAGGACTGAAGATTCCCACTGCTAGTGCAGACATCCCACCTGCCCTGATGGGATAGTCCAGCTTTTCGGTCACTATCCCACTGTCTAACCTGCTGGCCGTAGCATCCTTCAGGTTTGTGTCTCAATTGCTGCAGAGCATAGTGTGCAGCATCCAGACACTGGGTAGAGTGACTGAGGGCAGCACAGCAGCTCGTGAAGTGCTGGGCATGTCCCCAGCATGACAAATATGAGGCCATGACAGTAACTCAAGCTGTGGAAATGCTGCTATGCTGATCAGCTGAGTGATGGTCAGAGTGTATCCAGCTTAATACTGATACGTACGGTCATTCATTTCTGGATTTATTTTTTCTATTTCTTTACTTGGATAGATGTTTGTCTACTCATTTTTAGTATGCTCCATTAGTATGCTCCATTAGTATGCTCCATTAAGTGCAACTTATTTGCTCTTTTTGCTTTGCTTACAACTCAATCAGCTTATTTGTGATTAGTTTTTAAGGCCTTTATTGTTAATGACTACTTCAAAACTAAACATTGCCTTTTAGTGATAAATACCAATGAGTTTATTTACGAAGATGGGAGATCTTGGAGATGGGATTTTGCCCATAGCAACCAATCAGAATCTACTTGTTATTTATTGAGCACCTTAGAAGATAATAGATAGAATCTGATTAGTTGCCTAGAGCAACATCCCATTTCCAATAGAACTCCCATCTTCGTAAATAAACTGTCCATTATTGTGTTGATCTAGCTATTCTGCAGGTTATGCGGTGCATCTACTGTCTTGAGCATTAAGCCCCATACACAGAAGGACTAGGGGATTATTTTAAAAGATATCACTCAGATGGGCCCTTCTCAGCAATATCTTTTTTTTTTTTTTAAGTGTAGTTTAAAATGTTTAAAATCATTAATTATGCATGCTTCTGCGCCTAGTTAATGACCTCCTTGTTGGATCTACATGCTGGTCAATAGTTATATATATATATATATATATATATATATATATATATATATATATATATACATCTTCTATTAGATAGAAATGCTTTAGAAGACACTGGCTGGATAACATACAGTGACCATTATCATTAATATTATTATTTTACTTATTTCATATTAATCGTATGTGATGTCTTTCTGTGCATTAAGTCATTCATAGCTAAGATAGGTGAAATACTGGAAGGCAAAGGGCAGTAGTTAATTTAGGTTAATTCCAGTATAAATGTCACTCAGCTAATTAGTTGTTTCACTGCCACTTCTGTGATAGTTCACTGCACACAAAGCACATGAAATACATTGGGCAGTGCAATGTGAAAAATGATACATTGTGGTTAGGTCTTCTCAATAAAGAATCTAGAAGAAGGTTACAATGTACAGTATTTTGTAAAGGATATTTACTGAGCAGAAGTATGGAAAGCAAATATAACGCAATATTTGATAATCTAAAGATACATATTTCTATCACTGTGTATGTATGCCCCGTACACATGGGGTGATGGTAGTAGTGTGCTGAGTGATCTAGTTAAGCACAGATCAATCTGCAGTGCTTAGAGTGATCTGTAACTGCCTGTGTCGGGGGATGACCAGATTTATACTGCATGCAGTCTAAATGTAGTCAGGCAATATTGTCGCTCTGGGCCAGAGTATCGCCGACGCTGGGGGCAATACAGGAGGTGCGATTTGTGGTTCATTTCTAAGCGATCTGTCTAGATGGGGCTGTAATTGCACCGTGTGTATGGCCCATCACAGTGTAATTGCCTTCAATTACTGTAGCAAACAAACCTTTATTCCTAGTTAGACATGATGCTAACTAATATGTTAATTAATTAGTTGTCAGGCGCATAGTCCTGTAATTAATAAGGATGCATGGCTTACCAGCAGTCATGAATTTTTATTATTAAAAGAAGGTTGTGGTGGGGGATGCACAGCTATACATTAATTACTGAAATGGGTTATTATAAGAGATAACCCAGAGTATCTTGATTAAAGATTCATTGCTGTTTCCCCTGTAACATTTTAAATGCATTAATTATTCTAAGTGCACAGCATATATTGGTATAAATACAAGTATGGCACCTTTATTCATTTTATCTTGTTATTTTCTTATGAATTGATATGTGTGCTCTGAACCATTTGTCATAAGATAAGTGCTGTTTATAACATGTAGAATCTGGACTGTTCCTTAGAGAGATGCCATTTGTTTAAAAATGTGAATATGACTGTATATGACATTAAGTTTGTTTCATTAATTTGATTTACACTACATTATCTACAAACGTCAATTAATTTTCTTTGTTTAAGACAGATTTCGGTGAAATCTTTCAATTAAGAACAAATGCTCATTTGTTATCAGTCTTTCCATAGAATTTGGTATAATAATAGGATGTTTGATAATGTCAAACCTGTTTAATATTCAATTGAATGTCGTCATTTTGCCGGTCTCAGACATGGCAGTATATGGCAGTTCAATTTTTCATGTTGACGTTTGTTTGCAGTTGCATTTGCTGATTTTTTTGGGAGATAACCAATTCACAGATTATACAAAAATATAAAACTGTAAATTCATGCCTGTTTGAGTTTAAATGGCTGCGATATTGAGTATACATTTGTTTCAAACAGCAAACATTTTCTTCATTCACATTCATAGTTCATTTCTGTTAGAAAAGAGTTACAAGGTATACCTCTAATCTTAAACATGTTTTAGCTCGTTTTTCCATGTATGGAGCAGTGCTATCATGCATGAATACTGTACTACAGGTATCTTGTATGAATATTCTCAATCATGGTCAAAAATGTTCATAAGTTCTACTGTTAAGGAAGAAATACAACATAAACAGCTGTTGTCAAATTTAGAAGTTTATATAGCAGAATTACATTACATCAAAGTGGCCTACAGCAATGCACTCACACGTAATAGGTCATGAGCGCTCAGTCTGCTGATGCACCAACCATGAGTAACAGTGATATTGATATACACATTACAGAACCCCACTCCACCCGTGCCTTGAACCAATCAGAGACTTGTGCACGTAGACAGTTCTGGACAGTTCTTCTTATCGGGTACCATCTGTAGCCATCGATAAGAACGCTTCTGTTCCAGGGGAGAACCATTGGGATGCCCCGGACCCAAATTGACAAGCAAAGGCAGACTGGCATAGATTTCAATCCCCCACGCTTATCTTGTACATACACTATTGTCCCTCTGCTATGCTGATATTATTAGTAACAGCTTACTGGACAAACTCAGATGTTAGAACACAAATACAGCTGTTCAGGTTCTTGGAACCTGGAATCACGACAGTGGAACAGAGGTCTATGATCAGAGAAGGGGAGAGCAGAAGTAGACACAAATATTCTCACTTTTTCAATTGGTGCCAGTCTGGTCTCCCGTTCTCCGATCCTATCTTGATTCCGTTCCAGACGTTTTCAGGTCCCGGACGTTTCGGCACCAAATGAGGAAAAACAATGTGAACAGCTGTTGTCAAATTAAGAAGTTTATATAGCAGAATGACATTACATCAAAGTGGCATACAGCAATGCACTTACACGTAGTAGGTCATGAGCGCTCAGTCTGCTTGATGCACCAACCATGAGTAACAGTGATATTGATATTACAGAACCCCACTCCACCTGTGCCTTGAACCAATCAGAGACTTGTGCACGTAGACAGTTCTGGACAGTTCTTATCGGGTACCATCTGTAGTCATCTCACGCGAGTGGTGGGGTCCAAGTCAGCAAGTCCTTTAGTAATTCTGTGATGACTCGGCGAATGCAGTGTACAAGTTCTGTGTTATCAGATTTCTAGTCACGAACAAGCATTTCTTTTATTCTACCTTAAGCATAAAATTTATATTAAACAGGGCAATATGCTGGAAATTGCTTAATTTCCTTAACACCACTGTACTTTTGGCAACATCTGTGTGACTAACGTGTGTGTTAAGTGCACCTCTTAGTGTCAGTGGCATGTTTTGCTTAGCTCACGCAGCACATGTTTTTATATTTAATTTGATACCTAAGGCGAGTTGCAAAAAGGGCCAAACTTTCAAAAATGCAGTTTTAAAAAGGTTTGGTCATGATCCGCATATGCTTCAATGCCATACATTCCAGGGCTTGGATGCGGAGGGCAATGCCATCTTCATATTGGCATTGCCTTATAGAAACCTATGGGCTTCTATCACAGATCCCTCCAATGAGAGGTCCAACCAGATCCCTCCCAGCATCCCCAGCAGTGCGTGTGTCACGCATCCCATGTTCAGATAGGACTCCAGCTCTTAAACCTGGAAGTTCTATTAGTACAAAGGGTGGCTCTGACCGCAAGAGTTTTCCTTTGCTAAAATCTTAATGCATATGACATTAATAGTTGCTATATGCATGTGGAGAGTGGAGTGATGCATCACAAGTGATGCTTGATGCATCTTGCCCCTAGTGATTATTATTATATTTATTTATTTAGTAACATATAGTGCAACATATTCTGTTGGAGACCGTGATACAACAAAATGGGTATTTACAGAGAGACAAAAAAGACAGGAGGGCTCTGCTCATAGTAACATTAAGTAATTAAGGATAAAAAAAGGTACTTATGTAGTAACTGGGCTGCCGATTTCTAAATCGGGTCGGATCGGGAGATCGCATCGCATCGCATGCGACCATGCGATTCGATGCGATGCGATGCGATGCGATGACCCGATTTTTCCATAGGAATCAATGTTAAAATGGACTGAGTCCATTTTAACATGGAATTCAATGGGAAAAATGGGTCCTTTTCATACCCCTACTATCCAAGTGGGCATGGAGTTGGATATAAACCTGTGGCGAGCGTAGCGAGCCACCGAGCCCGAAGCGTGGCGAGCGAAGCGAGCCCCGCGAGGGGACGAATACCGTCCCCTCGCGGGGCTCGCTTCGCTCGCCACGCTTCGGGCTCGGTGGCTCGCTACGCTCGCCACAGGTTTATATCCAACTCCATGCCCACTTGGATAGTAGGGGTATGAAAAGGACCCATTTTTCCATAGGAATCATTTTAACATTGATTCCTATGGAAAAATCGGGTCATCGCATCCGATATCGGATGCGATATCGGATGCGATGCGATGCGATATCGCATCGCATCGCATCTGATTGTATGCCTTAACTTAAGGCATACAATCAAAAAATCGGCAGCCCAGTTACTACATAAGTACCTAAAAAAATACTTTAGTCCAGGCATGTCCAAACTATGGCCCTCCAGCTGTTGTGAAACTACAAGTCCCATTATGCCCTGCCACAGTTTTCTTATTGCGGAATGCTAATACTATGGCAAGGCATGCTGGGATTTGTAGTTTCACAACAGCTGGAGGGCCACAGTTTGGACATGCCTGCGTTAGTCCATCGAGTTCAAACTTTCATGTCTATAGGATTCCCTTAGTTGCCAAAAATGCATCCAGTTTTTATTTATTAATTCACAGTTGCTGCTGTAACCACCCCCACCGGCTATAAGTTCCCGAATTTTACTGCTCTAATGGTGAAGAATCTTTTTAATTCAGTACGGAATTTATTTTCCTCGAGCCTCCATACATGCCTGCGTGTCCTAAGTATAGGCCTGTTAGTGAACAAATCGTCTCCCAGTTCCATATGATTCCCAATCCTGTATTTGAACATACTTATCATATCACTTCTCCAGTGAAAACCTATTCAGCCTAGATAACCTATCTTTGTATTCTAGTGATTCAAGACTTTTTACTAGCTTAGTCGCCCTTCTCTGTACTCTGTAATATAGATGCTAATTATTATATAATTATCAAAATAGCAATAACATAGTAACAAATTAGCAAATTAGCATTTGTATGATCCCCCCCCCCCCCGAGTCCATGTCTAGCAGCCATGAGTTTTTAGTGCTTGCAAGGACACTCTGACCCTGTGTGAGTGTCCCTCTGTATTTAGTCCTCAGGGCATCTGACCGTGCCCCATCCCAATTTAACCATGCCCTTGCTGTACTGTAGCACAGTTATGGTTGAAGAGGTACACACTGCTCACATTTTAACTAGATCTAAATTCAAGTTGCCACATTTTGACACTGAGGCATTGCTACATCATTGGTGTCATGAATTTGATTCCTATATGACCCTTACTGATGTGAAAACTGTACAGTATGTTCTCCTTGTGTTTGCATCAGTTTGCTTTGGGTGCTCCATTCTCCCCCTTCACAGTCCAAAACATAACTGCTTGCAGACAAAACTGCACCCCCATGAATACCTGAGCGAAGTTTATGCTTGCCCACTCCCTTACGTAAAAAGGACATCCTGAGCAGCAGGCGCCCACTGTCCGACTGGAAGCCGGTACCACGGCTGTGGTGGCAAGGGACGGCTCTCACTTGGGGCCTTATTCTGGTTCACTCCTTCTGGCATATTCGTTCTTAGATGGACAAAACTATGTGCACTGCAGGGGGGCAGATGTCAAATGTGCAGAGATAATTAGATTTGCGTGAGGTAGTTTGTTTCTGTGCAGGGAAAATATGGACTGCTTTATTTTTACACTGCAATATAGATCTCACTTTGAAGTAAAATCCCACCCAAATCTAACTCTCTCTGCACAAGCAACATCTACCCCAGTGCACATGGTTTTGTCCATCTAAGAAGGAATTTGCCAGAATATCCCCTTGGTCTCACTGGGCCTTATTTTGGTTCATTCTTTCTGACAAAATCCTTCTTAGATGGACAAAACCATGTGCACTGCAGGGGGGGCAGATGTAACATGTGCAGAGAGAATTAGATTTGGGTGAGTAATTTTGTTTCTGTGCAGGGAAAATACTGACTGCTTTATTTTTACACTGCAATATAGATCTCACTTTGAAGTAAAACCCCACCCAAATCTAATTCTCTCTGCACATGTTACATCTGCCCCACCTGCAGTGCACATGGTTTTGCCCATCTAAGAAGGATTTTGTCAGAAAGAATGAACCAAAATAAGGCCCACTGAGACTGAAAGTTCACAGCACAAGTCGGGGATCTGGAGACGGGAGTAGAGGTACTAACTAAAAATTACTATTCCTACCCTGTTCTCCTTAAGTGACTTTAACCATATGCCAGCATCAGGATTGGAACTTATGTTTTTTTATTGTTATCTGTTTTTAACACATACATAATACACACTGCCCTTTTTGTGTGTGAATAAAAGTTTCTCATTTTTATTACTAAAAAGGTAATTATTATTTTTACATCCACCTGAGCGCCTTCGATCCAAATTTCCTCTTTCTTTGTATCACGCATGTTTGCCTTAGTCATATTTAAGTCCAAAATTTAAGAAAGCAAAACATATTTTACATCATTGGATCATGTTCTTGTCAGAAAATGGAGTCTGCTAATTAGTAAGTCAGACAATTTGTGAATGGGCTGTTTTTTTTTACACACAATTGGGGTCATAACCAAAAGACAACAGAACAGTATGCTGTAGAATAAACACATGGTGGAAGATATATATATATATATATACACACACACACATTTATTTATTTTAAACTGCAACTATGGTTTCCTAGCTACCAGGAAAAATGTTCCTACACAATATCAGGCGCATATAATTTCAGTGCATACATTGTACAGTAGTTGTTTTGTAGCAGGTGATACTCATACGTAGGTGTATTTAACTTCACTGACTAATATAATTATTAATAAATGTGTTACATAATGTAGCAATAGCGGATGGAGCCTGAAAATTGTGTAAAAATAAGAAAATAGATAATTAAGACCACTATTGAAAGGTGATTGCTGACTTGGTAATACACCAATAAGATAAAAGGGATTAGATGATCTACTAATAAAAGATATGGAAAATAACATAATTGTTAAATGGTTATAATACTCTATAAGAAGCAATGTTAACAATTATATGTTTTAAGAAACAATTTCATTATTTACAAATTTAAAGCAGCTGACTAAAATGTGGTAATGGTAATGTGATATAGGGTCTGTTTCTGATTTGGGAGAAAAGCAAACAAAAGTAAATTTGCACATTTGGCCTGGTTCAGATTTGGATGGAGTAGATATCATTTCTAATTCCATAACTGCGTTCGTCCTAATATGGTATGATGCCTCCTGCTTGCATTATTGATTCAAACTGCATTCTAGGAAGCTGTACAGGTCAGGTATCCCGTATCCGGGCATCCCGTATCCGAATTATTCCAAAAACCGTGGTTTTTTGGAATAATTCAAATTTTATTTTTGTTTCCCCCCCCCCCCCCGCCTAACCCTCTTTTAATACTTACCAAGTCCTCCGGCGTCCACGGCAGGCCTTCAGTATCCTCTCCGGCGTCTCCAGCGGTCCCAGGAGTGCTTTGCGCGAGTGCTTGCGCGCGCCGGTGACCTCACCGGCGCGCCTGGAACTTGCGCAAAGCACTCCTGGGACCGCTGGAGACGCCGGAGACGGTGCTGGTGGCCTGCCGTGGACGCCGGAGGACTCCATGGACGCCGAGGGACCATCGGGGACCCACCAGGGGCAGGTAAGTATGGCTAAAAAAAAATTATTCCAAAAACCGGAATATTCCCTTATCCGGAATTCTCGTGGTCCCGAGCATTTCGGATAAGGGATACTCAACCTGTATTGTATAATCTCCGACATCATAGGCTGGCTACTAGATTTACCAAGAGTCAAGGTAATATATACTCTGATGTAGGTCCTGGCCTTGTCCTTCCTCTGCAACATCATCAACATGCATCTGGGGATCTCTGCTCCTTATTGGCTGTGGGCGGGCCAATCCCCCAGTTCAGAGGAGGAGCCATAAATATAAACAAACACATACGGCTTCTCCCATAAGATGGTTCGAGTGTGGTTTTGTTGTTTTAAACCCTGGGATGCCTACTACAGACCAAAGAGGATGCAATCTACACCGGAGGCCTCGGTAAGTATAATTTCCTTACACAGGTACCGATGGGATTCCACAAGAGAAGAGAATGGGCCAAGGTTGGAATCCATTGGTGAGTATTGTATGAATGATTGTAGTGTGAAATAGAATTTTATTACTCTAATGTGTGTGTGTTTTTTCACTATTTTTTTTGTAGAACTACAAGTACGAATGGGCCCTTTAATGCCCCACATGCTGGAACATGTGGTTCTCCAAGTCCCTGTGCCCTTGAGGGGGGCCTATTTATTGTCAGGAGGATGATGCTTTGGCCGGGGAACTTGTATAAAAAGTTTTCCCCGGTTATGGCATTACGGTGCTGGCTGTTTGGGCCCGGTGCTAGTTGTCATAATTCGGGGGAACCCTAGTCATTTTGTCCCCCATATTTTGGGAACCAGGACTGGCCCTTGAGCCTGGTGCTGTTTTTAGAAATCCTGGGGACCACCAACTTCTTTGGCCACTGAAATTTTAAAACCAGGACTAGTTCTTTGAGCCCTAGGCTATTTATAGTCGTGGGGGGAATCCCACTCCATTTTTCTTTCAAATTATTTATTTATTTTTTTCTTATGTTTACAGAGAGCAGTATTGCAGGGATCTGAGTGATCCGTGCAATGCTGCTGCTTTGTACATATTTGACAGCCATAAATACGGCAGCAAAATATCAAAACAAATGGATACAATTGGCTATGCCATCGGAAAATATGAATCCAGGAAATATGGCAGATTAGTAAATTTGCCTATTCCTGTATTTGGATTTTCCCCAAAATACGGCCGATGCCATTCATATCAATTCCTACCTGGGATCGGCCCTATCCTAGGACATTAGTGAATTTCCCCCAAAGTGTTCATTCCTTCAGGCTGTTCTTCCAGTCTTTTTAGGTGAAGTAGATTTTTTACGCAAATCATATGCGGGAGGGTTGCCAACACTTGGAACGAGAAAGTAGATCGTTATAAAGTACTAACTAAACTGTGTCTGTAAAATGACAGAAGCTGATTGGTTAGTACTCTATCCACTTTTAAAGCAGCCCCTATACTTCTGTTTGATTTATATTTTTATATACTAGTGATCCTGGGACAAACTTACATAGAGGAGCTGCATAACTGACTGCAGTAAGTGATTGATGCTTTGGGGTACAGTGAGTAAAATTGGACTGAAAGGAATAAAGCCGAGCGGGTGTTTACTATCGCTACCCTACATAATGTATCGGACTAACTTACCTATATGGTTATCACTACTGGATCTCAGGCTGATAGCAGCAGATTTATATATTTTTAAAGGGAATAAAGTTTTTTTAAGTATTTAATAATGTATTTTAATAAATTTCATCTGATCATATGTAGTTACTGACAAAATAATGAGTTATTGTAGCTCTAGAGATTTAGAGACTGTGCTCCTGCTGTACTCATGGTCTGAGGAGAAAAGAAGACAAAAAGGAAAAAGAAAGTAAGGGACATAAATAACTAAGCAGAAGGTCAGAGAGAGACAAACATGAGGTGAGAGATAATGCATTCTGCCACTCATCACAAGCATAACAGAGTTTACTACTACCATATGCTTGAAGAGAAATACAAAGGATAGCTTTTCCAGTAAGAGCTGCTCTTTGCAATGGAAGGACCCAGGAGTCCTTCTACGCATGCGTCAAGTGATGCACATGCTGTGTGTGGGTGCTTTGTGGGATCCAATTGAATACTGAGTAATGCGGTCTAAAGATGACATTGCCTTCTGCATCCAAGCTCCATAATGTATAGCATTCCAGAGCTTGGTGAATATGTGGTAAAAGGCCCAAATTCCCAAAGCTGACTTATTGGAGGTTCGACTGCAAAAATATGCTTTCCTGCATCCCCCCCACCACCAAAGAAACAAATAAGAGATAGATGGACATTCATAAAAATAAAAAACTTGGGAAGATGGAAATACAAATATAAAAACCCGACTTGCAGCATTGGGAGATGTGTTTGTCATACATTTTCTTAACTAGCAACATGGCTTTTGGTTGGTGGCATGACAAAGGACTTGGGTGCAGAACAAAGGTGTCTGGACTTATTGGCAACTACCACTTGAGGGTGGTGGCTTGTGTGACAGTCAGTTTGCATGTCAGGCAGCCTGATCTTTTAACAGTGCTAGATATAGATCGGTACCAGAGATGGTTACACGTAATTTAAGCTCTGTCCCCATGTACCACGTACACTGAAAAAATAAGTGTTTAACATAATTAACTGGCTAACTGATTTAAATAGCAGAACATGACAATAACATATTTAAGACTATCAATTCATTTAATACTTATATCTGCTTCGTGAGTCTCAATATACATACACACATTATCCTTCATTTCACAGACACTAATAGACAATACAGGTCACAGCTGTCTTTGCAAGGAACATTTCTTCAATGAACAGTCTTAAATATTAAGGAGTATCTCCACAGTTTGACCTTGCAGGTCATCCTGTAGGCAATGATATATAGCTGCTTCCTCAGAGTCTTAGCATGAAACCCTGAGTCCAGTATTCATTATGATTAAATTTTAAATAAATCCAGGCTGGGTCAGAAATGATAATTAATCCAAGATCCTTGATCAAGGCACAATTTATAAAGCGTTGACAAGCATTTTGGTAGCCAAATCCAGCTCTGCCTGAACTCCGCCCTCTAACAGTAGAGGATCTCTGATTCTGTGGTGCCCGATCCGGCCTCCGTTTGGCCAGTCCTTTGCCTGCACATACAGTATTGTAAAAAAAAATATTTCAGGGATTCACATCAATCCCTGCCCAATTATCTTACAATGTATATGCTATATCACTTTTTTTTTTTTTAAATTCGGTAATTTTTATTGTGATTTTTTCAATAAACATTACACAAACATACATAACCCCCGACATATATATATAATATAACGTACCAGACAGCAAGATATTCACACATAGCAATATTGTGTCACAGGATAGGCGTACAGTTTATCAGGTAAACCATAAAATGGCAATTGTGGTATAATAGTAGTGAGAATTCACAGTAGATTAACAACCAAACATATGTGCAGAGATACCATATAAGATCGGTATAGTAGAGGATATGAAAATTTCCTACAGCCCAGAGGCGCCATCCGGGCTCCAGGAATAGGTGGCACAGAGCACACATGTGGGGAATACAAACCCCCATACCAATATATATCAAATCGCACCACTGCCATTAAGGTATTTTAATCTAACAAAATATTTACCCCATACAATAAGGAAAAATAAGCCCTGCACTAAACAATGTATATGGAATATTAGTTAGCATATCATGGACACTCGTCTGATTGGCTTAAAGAACTAGATGAAATAAACACTAAAGTACCCACCCAAAAAACCCAACGCAACCCGCCTCCATAACCCCCCACCCTGTACAACCCATCCCCAACTAGGCGTACCTGGATCCCTTAACCGCAACCCCCCAGTATCTAAACTACCTATCTATTCACCCGCCCCCCCCCCCCCTCCAAACCCCCCCCCCCCCCCACATATACCCAAATGGAAGGAGAGTGATCGGATAATTGCCGGGGCAGATATATCAGGATATTAAATGTTAAATATTTGAGCTTGGTTACAACAGCTTTCCCCCATCAAACATAGGGATATAGTGGTATATTCCACTTAACATACATTAATACGAAAGAGAGGATAACGTCCCCCATAATAGAACATGTTAAAGTATCCAATATAAATCCGATCCACAACACAGAGAATCAATGTAAATAGACAATATCAGAGTTAGTAAAGCTTCATATAAGCAGAAATAATGTTTGGACGTATGTGTATTGCTAGTCTGGCCAGCGTTCAGTCTCGTTGAAGAACAAGAGGATTTTCCTAGTGGGGTCAGATGCATGCTGACTGATAGGGTAGTAACCGGAATACATATAGTGCCATGCAAGGGAGGCAAATGTACACTTCAGGAGGGTATCAAGAATTTGAGGGCAGGCAGCAGTATCAGCGATGCATACAGGGGGAATATCCCAGCCCCTCATATATTTGTGTAGATCGGCCGAGCAGTATGGGTATGTTAGGGTATTCAGACCCACATCAGGACAGTTCAAAGGAGATGTAGATGCATAGACATCCTGTGCACTGGTCGCAACATATCCTGCAGGTTTAGAGAGAAAAGGTGGGTTCACCCTCCTGATGTTGTGCAGGGTTATACAGTTCAGGGTTGTATCAGGAGGCTCCAAAGGCTCGGCTTGAATAGGGATATCTCCCACAGCGGCCATGTCGCAGTTCTCAGATGTAGAGAAGAAAGGTGGATCGCCCGCTCGTAGATTATCCAGTTGTTTACATAGTCTAGTGGCGGAAGCATAAATCTCCTGCAGGATATATTGTATAGAGAGGGCCATATTCAAAATCAAAGTCACTGGTAGAAGTCCTCCAGGTCACCGATAGGCACTTCACAAGTATATAATCCAGTAGCTACGTTTAAAAACAGTGCTCCACTATAATAGAGACCTCACCCCACGAGCTCCGAGCAGGTCAGGGGCGCCCGTAGAACCAGGCGCACAGAGGAGTAAGTCAGCGCAGGTACCTTAACACGTGCGCCAGGAAGGCAAGATGGCGCCGGCGTCTCTGTGCGGCCCGAGCAGCGCGCCTCAGGAAAGACGACTCATCAATCCCTGCCCAATTATCTTACAATGTATATGCTATATCACTTTTTTTTTTTTTAAATTCGGTAATTTTTATTGTGATTTTTTCAATAAACATTACACAAACATACATAACCCCCGACATATATATATAATATAACGTACCAGACAGCAAGATATTCACACATAGCAATATTGTGTCACAGGATAGGCGTACAGTTTATCAGGTAAACCATAAAATGGCAATTGTGGTATAATAGTAGTGAGAATTCACAGTAGATTAACAACCAAACATATGTGCAGAGATACCATATAAGATCGGTATAGTAGAGGATATGAAAATTTCCTACAGCCCAGAGGCGCCATCCGGGCTCCAGGAATAGGTGGCACAGAGCACACATGTGGGGAATACAAACCCCCATACCAATATATATCAAATCGCACCACTGCCATTAAGGTATTTTAATCTAACAAAAAATTTACCCCATACAATAAGGAAAAATAAGCCCTGCACTAAACAATGTATATGGAATATTAGTTAGCATATCATGGACACTCGTCTGATTGGCTTAAAGAACTAGATGAAATAAACACTAAAGTACCCACCCAAAAAACCCAACGCAACCCGCCTCCATAACCCCCCACCCTGTACAACCCATCCCCAACTAGGCGTACCTGGATCCCTTAACCGTAACCCCCCAGTATCTAAACTACCTATCTATTCACCCGCCCCCCCCCTCCAAACCCCCCCCCCCCCCCACATATACCCAAATGGAAGGAGAGTGATCGGATAATTGCCGGGGCAGATATATCAGGATATTAAATGTTAAATATTTGAGCTTGGTTACAACAGCTTTCCCCCATCAAACATAGGGATATAGTGGTATATTCCACTTAACATACATTAATACGAAAGAGAGGATAACGTCCCCCATAATAGAACATGTTAAAGTATCCAATATAAATCCGATCCACAACACAGAGAATCAATGTAAATAGACAATATCAGAGTTAGTAAAGCTTCATATAAGCAGAAATAATGTTTGGACGTATGTGTATTGCTAGTCTGGCCAGCGTTCAGTCTCGTTGAAGAACAAGAGGATTTTCCTAGTGGGGTCAGATGCATGCTGACTGATAGGGTAGTAACCGGAATACATATAGTGCCATGCAAGGGAGGCAAATGTACACTTCAGGAGGGTATCAAGAATTTGAGGGCAGGCAGCAGTATCAGCGATGCATACAGGGGGAATATCCCAGCCCCTCATATATTTGTGTAGATCGGCCGAGCAGTATGGGTATGTTAGGGTATTCAGACCCACATCAGGACAGTTCAAAGGAGATGTAGATGCATAGACATCCTGTGCACTGGTCGCAACATATCCTGCAGGTTTAGAGAGAAAAGGTGGGTTCACCCTCCTGATGTTGTGCAGGGTTATACAGTTCAGGGTTGTATCAGGAGGCTCCAAAGGCTCGGCTTGAATAGGGATATCTCCCACAGCGGCCATGTCGCAGTTCTCAGATGTAGAGAAGAAAGGTGGATCGCCCGCTCGTAGATTATCCAGTTGTTTACATAGTCTAGTGGCGGAAGCATAAATCTCCTGCAGGATATATTGTATAGAGAGGGCCATATTCAAAATCAAAGTCACTGGTAGAAGTCCTCCAGGTCACCGATAGGCACTTCACAAGTATATAATCCAGTAGCTACGTTTAAAAACAGTGCTCCACTATAATAGAGACCTCACCCCACGAGCTCCGAGCAGGTCAGGGGCGCCCGTAGAACCAGGCGCACAGAGGAGTAAGTCAGCGCAGGTACCTTAACACGTGCGCCAGGAAGGCAAGATGGCGCCGGCGTCTCTGTGCGGCCCGAGCAGCGCGCCTCAGGAAAGACGACTCCCGCTCTCCACCGCCAACCTTGCAGAGGGTCGCCAGGCACCTCTCCCCCCGAGACACCCGCCGGGGCACCAGCGCATTCAGGGCTCAGAGGCACAGAGGTCCAGCAGCAGCCGCCGGAGGATCCACGATGGCGCCCGCACGAGTGAAGGAGACACACACCACAGCAAGCAGCCAGATCGATCTCCGCACACCACTCAGAAGCACCAGCACAGATGCAGGGGGCACAGGAGCAGCTCCGGAGCCGATGGGGGTAAGTATACAGCGTCCAGGGGTCCCGGGGCAGGATATGTATAGAGGATTATGTCGGAGCTCTCACTCCCCGCACCCGCTCACCTTGCCAGCCAAGCCACCCCCTGCTATATCACTTTTACACACGTTCTGTACACGCATATTTGTTTAGATGACCATTAACCTCCTGGTATGTTCTTAGAGTCTGAAAGGAAACTCAACATTTGGAGGATACCCATGCAAATACAGAGATGTTGGGACATACAAACTCCACACCAAAAGATTCTTGGTCAAGACATTAATTCATGACCTAAAGGCTATGAGGCAGCAATGCTAATCAGTATGTCAACCATGCTTCTTGAACTATGCATGTGTGCACATTTTGTAAATTCCGGTTATATGTTTTATTTAAAAATATAATAGCCATGTTCACAAGCCGCCACAATTTTCAGCATTCACGAATAACCTTTACAATATAATCCAATTGAATGCTTATAATGTTGTGCTTTTAACTGTAGTAATTACATTAAAAAGTATTATCTATTTTCCACGCTTTAATATAAGTATGAATAGTATCCTAATTAGTTTACAGATTTATTTCATATGCAGAATCACTTTGTTCTAACGCTGCGTTATGATTCTTTTTTATTTGTTAACAAAGGAAATATTTAAACAGTACAGCGAGAGACAGAATTTCAAACAGTGATCCATCTGCACTAATGTATCTGCACAACACAGCTTGATAGTTTTATTTCATATGTAGTCCCATTTAAAATAAGTAACCTCATGCTGCAGAACTTACTATTTCTATTTTCCAAGGGGCAGGCAGAGATTGAAATGTAATTTGCAGAAAACTGATGCATTCTTGCCCTTTGATTGAATGCCTTGTATTGTTTCTAAAGCACATCAATGAAATTGCACTTGCGTATATGTAGAGATATATTCAATATATTTATATTCATGTAAACTAACTCTATTCCAGGCAGATAACTACCATACCAAAGGTACAGTGAACAAGAGCATTTATTTTCCAAAGAAGTCTTTGTAAGAGGCACAGACTGTCAGAGTATGTTGCTCTAAATTACTTATGGTTCAGTTGGTTGCCTAATCAGTCTTAACTGACAGCCTGCAAGATAAAAATCACTTCTCTGTTAGCATGGGAACATTTGGTATTTGGTTGCCATCTTGTTCCTTCAGGCCAGATTCCAGTATATATAAAAACCCAGCATATTATGCTTGTGAGGATTAAATGAAACTCATATGTTTCATTGCATTTTTTTTCTTTTCTGTTTAATACACAGAGAGTAAGAGCATATGTATTGAAATACATATATAGATATATAATTAACTGATTTAAAAATATCTTATTTCTAGAAAATTATATGAATTCTACTTTAACCATACCATGTCCCGGTATTTTCAGACCAAAGTATGTAAAATGTAACTGTGTGTGCACATTGGGAGTGTTGATATTCTTGCTGCACACAGGATGGCATTTGTAATCTCAGGCTTTGGTCCAATATGCCGAATGCCAGTGGTTCCCAAACTTGGCAGTCTTTTTACTAAGCCTTGGAGAAAGACGATGGAGATAAAGGACCAGCAAAACAGCTGCCATGTTACTGGCTGTGTTTGAAAAATGACAGTTAGGAACTGGTTAGCTGGTACTTTATCTCCGCCCACTTTATATATTTCCAATGCTCATTAGTTATTTTGGTCCTTAATGCAACAGTCCAGATTTTAAGGATATCTATGGATGAGTATATATGGTTAAATCCAATGAACTGAGGTACTAGTTAATTCACCTGTCAACAAGCATGGTTATCCACTAATTCTGGACAGTTAGAGTGCCTTAAGGACCAAGTTTAGGAACCCCATGTGCAAAGCATAAGGCTTCGGCCACACATAGTGGCGCAGCGGGTTCTGTTCAGCGGGACTCGCTTGCTTGGATGGCTACTATGCAGTTGACCACACATATGAAGCGGGGCAGCAGCCACCAGGTCCTACTGCTGCATGCTGCTGTTGGACCAGACAGCAGGATGACAGGATTTCAGGGTGAACACATACATTTCAATGTATCTGTTGACACAGTGGGCGAGATGTATCAAGCCTGGAAACTGATAAAATGGAGAGTGATAAACCACCAACCAATCAGCTCCTACCTGTTCTTTTTCAAAAACAACCTGTGACATGGAAGCTACGAGCTGATTGGCTAGTGGCTTATCACTCTCCTTTTTATCACTTTCAAGCTTAGTACATTTGGCCCAATGCAGCAGATTTATTAAGACTGCTCCACACTGTATTTCCCCTGAAATTCAGTCAGCAGTGGGCGGATCCTGTTCCGGCCACAACGCTGTGTGTGACCCCACCCAGCCTCCTTGTGGCCAAGCGGGTCCCGCTGAACGTAACCCACTTGGCCACTATGTGTTGCCAAAGCCTAAGAGGCAAATTACAACTGTAGAAGCATATGTATCTCCTTGTGCAGAAATCAAATGGTTCCTCATGTTCATTTCTCTTAATATTGGATAAAGTTCGATTTTCACAGATAAGAATAGAATGAAAAATAAATAGTCATGGTCACCTTGGTCAAGTAATTCACATTGAAGAACTGAGAGTCATGTCTTCCTAGGTGCTGATATAGATGTTCATCTGGGGCTGTTTTTATCCAAACTCTAATAATAGGAATTTGCCTCCTGACATACTGGGTCCAGAGTATATAATTATTTTATTATTAAACATTCATTATTTAACAAATACAGCTATATTAAATAGGCATGGAGAGCTACAGTATATCTTGGGCGACAGCATTATATTCCTTTAACCATACTCAAAGACTTTTTAGGACTCTCCTCTAGGAGATGCAGCAGTCAGCTACAGGGCAAGTGGCAATGCCAAGGGCATCATCATAGCCACATAAATGTTACTGGAAAAGGTGACAGGATCCAGGATGGTGGTCTTCTCTACTGGGAGTCCAAAATCATTTCTCAAAATTCATCAGTCTCCTGGACAGGCGGGAGCAGTAGGAAAGTATGCCGTTAACATTGCTGTCATGTATCTAAGCTCACATATTATTTTGCAAAGGACAGTACTGAATTTTAGCATTGGCAAGAATAAATGCCTTCTTTCTTGGTTGTCAGACTGCTGATATTTGTAAATTAATAAGCGGACATGCGACCAGTCTCCTTTTCTTTTGTTTTTGACTTCCATTTAAGGTGTTAGGAGTGCCAGATAATGATAGAGAAAGGTCTGGGTTTTACATTTAAAAATAATGGATTAGTTTCAGGCAATATTATAACAGTTAAATTGGAAATATTACCATTTTAAAATGGCACCCACTCACAAGCTTTAATGTACTGAAAAAGTTGATTTTAAGAGCATTTATTTTACCAACATTCAGAAAGTTTCACATTTATTGGATGTTTTCATGCCATCATTCTATTCATCTATAAAACATATGTGCATCAGTTTTAATTTAAGTACTAAATTATTTTTCTTTTTGAAAATCATTTGTAGATTCACAATATTCAGTGTTAATTTGTGTTTTAACTTGCTGCCAGTTGCTAGGCAACACTGTAATAAATGGAAAATATCACAAGGTGCAACTCCAATCCCCCCACTTAAGATGAAACAAGAGTTATACTTTTAGAAGCCAAATTAGAATCAAAGTTGCATTATTTATTCCATGTACCAATTATTATACTGTAAATAAGATTATAAGGACACATTATATTGGTCTTCGTACTAATAAAGCCCCTTTCCCTTCACAGCTGTATTTTTTCAAACAAGCTTCTCCATTTTTTATGTTGCTCTTGAGTATAAAATATTATTGCCTGCTGCGTTTCCTCTATCTGCTTTAAAAATGTGTACTGCAAGCATACTGCATGTATCTGTATGCTGATAATGTACCGCACATTTTCCTCACCACAGCGCACAACAGAATTTCCATATATCGTGACTTGTTCAGATACAATGGCATGGAATATTTGCATCATTTAGATATAGAATTCTATTGTAAACATGACAACTTTTTTATGTTTATGATGTAGCTACTCTATAGACACAGCTCAGAACTAATGTATTACATTTTTAGACTATCTCTGAGCAAGATGTATGTTAGCCCTTATGTTAGGAAGCATTTTGTGCTCTCTCATGCAGAAATTAATCAATTCCTTTTAAATGTGCTTTTTTTTCTCTCTAGTGAACAGTTCAAAGAGACAACAAACTTTTTAGGAAAGCATTATCACTGTTGCCAGTAGGCATTTTCTGTACTGATATTTCCTTCCGCGTTTAATGCTGAAACTTCATCATTTTTAAAGATAATTTCATTAATGAAATGAAAGCAATCATTCTACACAGATGGTACTCTGTAAACCTACATTAAAACCAATACTCCAATAATTATATACACTTCCTTCTGGTACATTGCAGCATAGTTGAATGAGGAGCTTTTATACACCTAAAATTTCATGCTTTCCTATAAAGAAAATGTTAATATACAGTATGAATTGATCGCTATTTGTGCGGCTTTTTCTTTTGTCTTGCCCAGGGTGCAGGTAGGCTTTTGATTTATCAAATGTTTTCAACAAGTCATATGTGCTTGCATTATTCTGCACTCAGAAGAGTGCTGGATTATCCACGGGGTGACACTGCTGTGGTGGGTGGGTAGCAGGCAGTGAGGTCAGGCAGCACGGAGTTTGACAGCATGGGGCAGGCAGGGGGTCCCTGTGGCAGATGTGAAGTCTGCGGCGGGGTCCCTGCGGTGGATCCACCCAAGGGACCCCGCCACTGACTGCCCATCTGCAACAGGGACCCTGCTCCCTCCCCAGTGCTGCATAGATCCCGCTGCCCGGATCCTCACACTGCCCATGTACCAGGGGGGACACCTGCTCCAATCTGGGGGCCTTCCTCTGTCCGGGGGGGTCACAGACCTTTTGTTGTCCAGAGGCCCCACAGACCTTAATCCGGACCTGACTCAGAATAACATTTTTATTTATTTATATAAGTGGAAGCTGTCATACTGCTAGCCAAAGTCAAATCAAATCTACCAGGGTGTGGAATATTCTGTTGACATTTATCACATTGACATGAGAATGCAATATCAATATTATCAATATTCTCCTAACCCTTTATTTTGGGGGTCTCCACCTTCTCAAAAACTCCAGGCCTGGGCTAGCTAGTTAGGAAGGGTAATATTTTGGCCATGGAACCACATCAAGCGTGTCCCCCTAAAATATGGAGGACCACCTCTCATTTTGTTCTCCTGCATTTTGGGATTTAGGGCCGGCTCAAGAGCCTGGTGCGGGAGCCTGGCCGGGTGCCTCACCGGCCACTGACTTCACCGCATTCCACTGCCTAGATGTCTTGTTATGGTGGGCCCAGCAATACATATAATTTGGGTACGGTGATCATCTGACAATTACTTCTGGGGGATGCAGTGGTACTGGCAGCAGTGAGAATGCCTGCTCCCAAACCCTCCCCCCCTACAGCCTTCCGGTCCATGCAAACTTCCGGTATTTCACATGTCAACATTGTGAACATGTTGGCATGTTCAATTTTTACATTTTAACTGTCTATATTGTGGTGTCAACATTCTAAATCAGGGATAGGGAACCTTTGGCCCTCCAGCTGTTATTGAACAACAAATCCCAGCATACCCTGCTACAGTTGTAGCATGGCTAAATAGAACAGCTGGAGGGCCATAAATTCTCTATCCCTGTTCTAAATGTTGACATTGTACATGTTTACTATAATACATTAGTGCTACTAGTGTCTAAGTTAAAAAGAAAAATTTGAATAAATTAGTTATATTTTAAAATTTTGTTTTTCCTGGTGAGACCTTATCAAAGCCTATTGGCTTCTTTCTGCATCCGTTCTGAAGAGGGATCCGATCAGATCCCTCCCAGCACACCTCGCAGCCGCAGTTTCGATCTGCACATGGA
This sequence comes from Crinia signifera, assembly GCF_055691185.1. Lineage (NCBI taxonomy): Eukaryota > Metazoa > Chordata > Amphibia > Anura > Myobatrachidae > Crinia > Crinia signifera. Next base: position 164,156,709 of record NC_139220.1, on the reverse strand, counting down.
CTCCAAGGGCTGAAATTTGGAGGTGCAGAGCTGTCCTTTGTGATACTTATACATGTGTTAGTACTTATAGATTTAGTATCAATGTGGTAGGTGGTGGGATGTACCACAAAACCTTGTCTACAACAAAAAAATAGACAGCCATTAGGTCGACACCATTAGTTCGACAAGCTATTAGGTCGACATGCCAAAAAGTCAACATGCCATTAGGTCGACACTGTCATTAGGACGACAGTGTCTATGTCGACAGTCAAAAGGTCGACATGGTTTTTTTCACTGTTTTCTGAGCCGACGTGCCGACAGGCGGTATTTCATGCCCTACCATCCACTAGGGCGAGGTGTGAAAATAAAATAGTGTGCCAAGCGCAGCAAGGCACTGTGCCCCAAGCATTGCGAGCGAAGCAAGCGATGCGAGGGGCTGCGGTTCACTTCAAACTGTGTCCATGTCGACTGTGTCGACATTTGGGTAAAAAAACTGAAAAACCCCATGTCCACCTTTTGGCATGTCAACCTTTTGGCATGTTGACCTATTGGCTTGTCAAACTAATGGTGTCGACCTAATGGCTGTCTATCTTATTGCTGTAGACAAATGGTCCCGCTTCCATCCCGCCTTTACTCTTTTAGCAATAAGGAATACATTTTAGTAGATTTTAGGCACAGTGATTTTCTACAGTAGAAATCCCCACATCTGAAGCATAATAATAAAACATACTACCTGTGTTTATTAAAAATCAACATAAAATGTTAGCTGTTATGAGGTACTGGAGTGCTGTGATTAGAATAATCATGTGCATGGTTAAGTAGCGAACACTCTAAATTGATATGTATCACGTGGCTAATTTATTGCACTTAGCAGCCAGATATCTCCAGTGGCAGTGTTCCTAACATTTTAATTGGGAATAATTGCATTTATCCTCTAAAATAAGGCAATTTCAATTTACAATTGTGATGTGAGTTCTTTCTGTGTTCAAAAGAAAAAATATGTTAACTAGGTGTGGCCACTGTATCCACTTTATATCAGAGTTGACATAAGATATTATTTATGAATTCATAGTCCATATAATGGGAGTTAAATAACTGCACACAAAATTGGGGAGCATCTTTTGTAAAAAAAAAAAAAAAATGCACAGCGACATATGTAAATCATAAAAAGGACAAACTAAAGTTAGAGAAATGTAATTAAGCTAAAGACAAAATACAGTGCAAGTGACACAAGAATAAACAAACACATTTCCAAGTAAAAATGTAAATGAATATCAAAACAATCAAATTGGAAGACAATCATACTCAAAACAAAATCTGTCACTGAAAATGAACATTCATGGGAAATATAGACATAATGACTGTAAAAAAAAGATCAGCAATAATAAATTATACCGTGTAAACATAGAAAATAATAATAGCCTGATTAACATGTATTTCCAGAGCCTTATGAAGGTTAAAGCAGTGATTTATTATCATTATTCATATTCTACTTGTCCCAGTGTCCCAGGTTTGGAGCGATCAGAGCTGGAATATCTAATTGACAGATTATGATGGTGACAGCATAGGTGTTTTTCTTTTTTTAGCAATTTATCCATTGAGAGCGATCAAAATGGATCCCTCCCAGAACCCCCCATGGTGCACATGTTACTAGACACATACGCAGATAGGACTTTGGGTCTTAAGCAGCCCATACACGCTGCGATCCCGGCGGGTCCGATGAGTGCTTTGAGGTGCGCGCTCCCGCGGCACCTCATCGCACAGTACAAAAAGTATGTGCTTGCACATACTTTTTGTACTTAGTTTTCATCACATTGCATCGCATTGCATGCACAGCGCATGCACAGGCAATGCAATGCGATGTGATCCGTGCTAGTTAAGCACGGAACGCACGCCCGTATCGGGACGTGTATGGGCGGCATTAGCCCTTTCAAGCCCAACATCTATTCAGGCTCAACAGCCCAAGCGCTAGTAGCAGATCCAATGGTGATCCACTTTAAAGTAAGAACATGGACATCGTTCAACATTAAATGTAGACCTTTTTTGAATAAAAAAAAATGCCAATGAATTTAAACATTTAAACCATACTGAATTGGCAAAAAAAAATTGGACTGCAAAAGGGGCACATTTGCTAAGATGGTAGTTCTATTGAAGATGGGATGTTGCTATAGGCAACCAATCAGATAATATCTTATTATTTTATAGAAGGCACTTAATGACTAGGAAGTAGAATATGATTGGTTGCTATAAGCAATATCCCATCTTTAAAAGAACTCCCATTTAAGTAAAGTTCTGACATAAGTGCCAATAAAGGCGTTGAAACTTTGCCTTAATCAGGCCTGATGTGACTATGCCCCTTATTCGGATCTGACTGCGGTACAAATTTGTTCTCAAATGGGCGAAACCATGCTGCACTGCAGGTGGGGCAGTTGTAACATGTGCAGAGAGAGTTAGATTTTTTTTTCAATTATTTTGTTTCTGTGCAGGGTAAATACTGGCTGCATTATTTTATTACACTGCAATTTAGATTTCAGTTTCAACAAACTCAACCCAAATGTAACTCTCTGCACATGTTACATCTGCCCCACCTGCAGTGCCCATGGTTTTGCCCATTTTCCAAACAAATTTGTACTGCGATCAGATCTGAATAAGGGCCTATATGTATTCTACTAAGTCCAGAGTTTCGCTGACACATGGTGATCTACATTTGTGGTGTAGAAGTGACTGCACACATTTGGAGGGCACCCGGCAGGATAACAGCATTTACAAGTGAATGCTGGCTCAAAGGTTTTCTATACATCCAGTGTGTGTATGTGTATATGTGTGTGTGTGTATATATATATATATATATATATATATATATATATATACTGTATACACACTGTTCTTCCGTTGGTAAGCGAGCTGTCTTACATCTTTGCATCTCATATAAGTTCTCATCATGACACCTGTCTCTGGATCTTGACAAATAGTTGCGTGCTCTAGTTGCTTAGCAACAACTGCCAGCATGCACATTTTTTTCTTTGTAGTCATTTTATTGGTTTGAGAGTCTGAATCGTCTTTATAATATATTTACAATTTTTTTGAGTGTATGTTTTTCAGGTTAGATTTTTTTTTACATTATATTACAAGCCAATGTTAACCGCTATAAAAACAGTTCTGTATACTGTATCTATTTTTTGTTTCAAATAAATGCAGTAATGAGTATCTTAGAGTGTATATTATATGTGAACTCACTTCAGTTCAAAGGTCATACTACTTTTTGGCTATCTGTAAATGCCGAGTTTGTTGTATCACTAGGCCTTATTCTAGTTCACTCTTTCTGATAAAATCCTTCTTAGATGGACAAAACCATGTGCACTGCAGGGGGGGAGATGTAAAATGTGCAGAGACAATTATGCCCCTTTCAGACCGCACTTTATAAACGGTATATTGCCGTTTTTTTACCGTTTTAAAACGGTAATGTGTGCGGTCTGAAAGGTGCAGGACCACTTAACCGGTTAGAAAAAAACGTTTTTTCTAACCGGTTAAAATGCAGGGTCCTACCCGTTTCAGAACCGGTATTTTAGGCTCAAAATCGGTTCTGAAACGGTATTTAGGACCCAGCCAATGAGCTGGGTCCTAAATTCAGCACAGTGAATACTTAATGAGCGCTCATTAAGTATTCACAGCACTGGAGCCCCCCCCGCGCGTCGACACCCCCCGCGCGCGTGTCGGCGCCCCCCCCCCCCGTGTCGACTTACCCCGTGCCGGTATCTCCGTTGTGGTTCCCAGCACTGCAGCTCAGTATGCTCGGAAAGCACTTATGAAAAAAGTGTCTTTCAGAAAATGGCTGCCCCCATACGAAAGACAGTTTTTTTAAACAGGGTTTCCTATGGGGCAGCCATTTTCTGGAAGACACTTTTTTCATAAGTGCTTTCCGAGCATACTGAGCTGCAGTGCCGGGATCCACAACGGAGGTACCGGCACGGGGTAAGTCGACACGGGGGGGGGGGGTTTGGCGCCGTCACGGGGGGCGTCGACATGCGCGGGGGGCGTCGACATGCGCGGGGGGCGTCGACATGCGCAGGGGCGTCGACACGCTCTCGGTCGACACGCGAGAGGGGGGGGGAGGAGGGGGGAGCTGCACGGAGGGGAGGGCTGAAGGCTGCACTGGCTTTGACCCTGTATTTGGAAAGTTTCCAAAAACGGGTCTGCCAGTGTCAAAAAATCGGCACTTAAACGGTAATATACCGTTTAAGTGCTGCGGTGTGAAAGGGGTTTTATCTGGCAGACCCGTTTTTGGAAACGTTTCCAAATACAGGGTCAAAGCCAGAGATGCGGTCTGAAAGCAGCATTATGCTGCTTTCCCACTGCAGACCAAGTGTAAAGAGTGCCTAACCCCCCAGTACCTGCCCTGTGCCCCCACTTCCCCTCCCCTTGTACTTACCTGCACGGGGATGCAGGGCAGTGGGGAGGCAGCGGGGGTCCATGCAGTTTCCATGCGGGGTACAGGCAGTCCCAGTGCCTGATGAGAACTAGTAGTTCTCACTTTGCGCATATGTGATGAGTGCACGTGCATAATAATGAGCCACTCATTACATATGCGCATATGTAATGAGCGGCTCATTATTATGCACGTGCACTCCTTACACATGCACAAAGTGAGAACTACTAATTCTAATCAGGCACTGGGACTGCCTGGAGGCTAAATAACGTTTAAGAGGCATTCCCACTGCCTCTTAAAAGTTATTTTAACGCATAGGACTCTGCTTTTTTTTTAAATCAGGTATGTCTTTTATTAGATTTTTTTTTCTTTTTAACATACATACAGAAAAGAAAGAGATAACAGGCATGACAATGCATTGTAGTACAGTGCTGTAAAATTTCAGTTACATGGTCTTGTAATGTATCTGTTGTATTATACATTTCTTAAACATTCTAGGGTAAAATAAAAAAGTGGGACATTATGCACTTTGTACTTGAATATATCAGTAAAACAATTACAATGAAGAAAGAAGAAGAAAAGAAAGAGAGAAAACAAAAGAAAAGAAGAAAAAGGAACATGCATTGTAAATTAACCTAACAAAAATTTGTGTCTTGGTCTTTTATTTGGCATACGGCCTGCTACTAAGTGATTTGGTAAGCCAGAGTAGTAAATAGAAAAAAGGATTTTTTACAATTGGATGATTGATTAGCGAGCATAAAGTTAAAAGTTACGGGGAGGTGGGGGGGGGGGGTCAAGGGGGAGCCAATTAAATATCGTAGTGGGGCCTCTTAATCATCATCAACCAGATCAGGGGGAGGACCAAGGGCCAGAGCGGAGTCATTCCATCTGTCCCATTTGGCGTGATATTTTGGGAGGGACTCTCGTTGTTGAAAAAGAAAACGTTCGTGCTCTGATACTTGGTTAACTAGAGCACTCCAATGTTGAACACTAGGAGCAGACACGGCACACCAGTTACGCGCTACAATTGTCTTAGCCAGAGTAATTAGACATAGTACGTACTTATATATAGCAGGGGAGCATGTTTCATCCAAGTCCAGAGCAAATATACACAGGGGGGGTGTGGATGGAGGGAGAGAGGGTACCGTCAAACGTATATTATTCCACACTTTTTCCCAGAAGTCAAGCACCCTAGGGCACACCCACAGCATATGCCAGAAGTTGGCGTTCTCTGCACCGCACCTAGGGCAGTTCGAGTTGTCCCTAAGCCCAGCTCTATATAGTAGTGATGGGGTACGGTAGGACCTATGTAAAATGTAGAATGAGATCTGTTGAAATCTCACACATGGAGTCGAGGCTTTGACCGTTTCAAGTATTTGTGTCCATTGTTCGTCGGTAATAGGACCCAGATCCTCCTCCCAACCTCCCTTCAGCCTAACTAATGTTTCGGGGTTCGCCCGAGAGTTTAGGACCGCATATATTGTTGAAACCCTTTTACGTTGTCCTAGTCCCAGTAGCATTTGTTTAACCGGTGAGTTGGACATAGCTGGCGTGATGCCATGAAACTGAGTCTGTGCTGCATGCCTCAACTGAAAATACCTGAAGAAGGCCCTATTCGACACATGAAATTCCGTACTTAATTGTTGAAAGGATTTAAGGGTACCTTCCACAAATAGCTGTTGTATAGAGGTTACCCCCGCCCTCCGCCATATATTATCCTCGGAGATGGTAAGAAGCTCACTAAATGTAGCGTTGTCCCAGAGAGGAGCATCGCCATCTATGTCTTTCCAGTCAAACAAGACGTGGGCCTGTTTCCACACTAACCTACACTGTCTAAATAGTGGAGGAAGTCCCTTTATTGAGCCATCTGCCAATAGAAAATGCAACGGGAGAAGACCTGCCCCCAAAAGTTCATCGCACATGTTAGGGAAAGTAGGGCCCCCTTTTCCGCTAATCCACTCCGAAATGTGAACTAACTGGGATGCCAAATAGTATAAGCGAAGATTTGGAAGGCCTAGCCCTCCCTCAGCACGGGTTCTAACAAGAGTTTTGAAAGCCACCCTAGGTGCCCCATTTCCCCAGATAAAGGAGATAATCAAACTGTTAATTTTAGTAAAGATTTTTTTAGGTACATATATAGGAGCATGCTGAAGGGCGTAAAGGTATTTAGGCTGGATAGCCATTTTAAGTAGGTTAATACGGCCGGTCACGGACAGGGGAAGTTTTTTCCAGACATGTATTTTATTTTGAAAAGTGCTCGTGATTGGGATTATATTATGGAGTACATAGTCTTTACTAACAGGGGTTATCCAGATGCCTAGGTATTTAAAGCGGGTAGTCCACTGTAGAGGGGAGCTAACCGGTGGGTGTTCCGGTATTTTACCTGAGAGTGGGAAAATGTTGGATTTGTCCCAGTTGATTAATAAACCGGAGAACACCCCAAAAGTGTTGACTGTGTCAAGTAAGGCCGCCAGGGAGGGGCCAGCATCATCCAGAAACAGCAACATATCATCTGCATATAATGCTACAACATCTGGATGCCCCCCTACCCGTATCCCCCTAATCGCAGAGTTATTCCTAATTAGGCAGGCCAGTGGCTCTATTGCAAGAGCAAACAGAGCCGGGGAGAGCGGGCAGCCCTGCCTAGTCCCCCTTCCCAGCTCAAACCCGTCAGACAGACTGCCATTAACAGATAACCGAGCTTTGGGTTCAAAATAGAGCAGGTTTACCCAACTTATGAAATTGGGGCCAAAGGCAAACCTACGCATGACCTCCCACAGATATGACCATTCGACCGAGTCGAAGGCCTTGGCGGCGTCCAAGGACACCACCACTGCCCCCGACCCGGCCACGTCACCTCTCTGCAAATGACAAAATAGTCTGCGCAAGTTCTGCGTGGTCGATTTATTAGGCATAAAGCCAGTCTGGTCACTGTGAATGATCGATGAAATAACGGTGTTGAGGCGAAGGGCGAGGATCTTTGCTAGTATTTTAATATCTGAGGTGAGAAGAGATATAGGACGATAGGATTCCGGGGCTGTGGGGTCCTTGCCTGGTTTCGGGATGACTATAATTGTTGCCTCCCTCATAGAGGGGGGGAGAGCTCCCTTCTCGAATAAGGCATTATATAATTTCAGCAGATAGGGAATAAAATGTTCTCTATACTTTTTATAAACTTCAATAGGAATGCCGTCTCCCCCGGGTGCCTTCCTGTTAGGGAAGGACGCCAATGCAGTCTCAATCTCAGTATGAGAGATCGGGGCCTCCAAGGCCGCTACCGAGGAGGATGACAGCTGGGGCAAAGACAGTTTATCCAGATAGCCGCTTAATTGCTCCAAGCTATAGTTGGCTTTGGTGGCATATAATTTTTCATAATATGTTTTAAATTCCTGTGCTATCTCTGGGGTGGAGTACATAAGTTCACCATCGCTGTTTTTAACACACTGAATGGTGCCTGCTCCTCTCTCATCCCTACTCAGGTACGCCAGGTAGCTGCCCCCCACCTCCGCCTGAGCATACATAGAGTGTTGATTGAATAATAATTTACGCTTGGCCTTGTCTCTTAGATAGGTAGCCCATTGTCTTCTCGAAGTATCCCAAAGTATGCGGTCGGCCGGGGTCCTTGAGATAATATAGCCCTCCTCCCTAGATTTGCATTCTGCCTCCAATCTGAGCTCTTCCCGCCTGCTAGTCTTCTTAATGTTGGCTATTTTTTTTATAAAAGTCCCTCTCATATATGCCTTAAAGGCGTCATGTTTTACAGTTGGGTCATTATATGATTCATTGCAAGTCTCGAAAGTCTGCCAGTCATCCGTTAAACCCCTGTCGTCCTTCAGTAGTGTCAACCAGAAGGGATTGAGCCTCCAGCTGCCAGATGGGGAGGTCCCCTGATTCTCCATCACCACCAGCAACGGTGAGTGGTCGGAGATACCCCTTTGCAGGTAGATAACCTCCAGGATTTTTGGGGATAGGTCAGGGGATATAAGAGCGAGGTCAATTCTGGATAGGGCATTAACACTGGCCGAGTGGCACGAAAAGTGGCGTGTCAGGGGATTCCGCACTCTCCATATATCTATAAGGCCCACCTCATCTATCAGTCTAGCAAACGGGGTAGGCTGAGCTTGAGGTAAGATGCTAGGGGGCGTCAGTTCGTTCCATTTATCTAGCTGCTTATCTAAATAGTTGTTGAAGTCGCCCAAACATAACACTGGGGTGCCAGGGGACAGGGAAACAAATGACATAGCTAATTTCATTACCTCATTGTTGTAGGGGGGCGGTATATACACCGCAAGGATATTTAATAACTTGCGGTTAACATAGGCTCTTAAGAAAACGTATCTACCATACTGATCAATTTGGCTGTGAACCAGTTGAAAATTAACGGTTTTTCTAATTAAAACAGAGACCCCTCTAGCATTACTCGAGAAGGTTGAGTGGTACATAAAGCCCACCCACGGCTTCTTTAGTGCTAGGGTTTTGCTACCTGTGATGTGTGTTTCTGAAATACAGGCAATATCCACTTTGTGGCTTTTGAGCTGATTAAAGACCAAGGCCCGTTTAATACGGTGATTCATCCCCCTTACATTCCAGCTAAGCAACCTCAAGCCGTCCCCGTGACCAGCCATGGATCTAGTTGCAAGAGATTATTATATGCAGTTGCTATACTAAAAATCGGCCCCCAATCCCGACCCATCAAAGAGACTCTCCGCCCATCCGCCCCCTCACCCAAGCCCAGAGCACACTCCCCCCCAAACATCAGTATGTTCACATATCTACTCGCAACACTTATATAGTGACCAAGACACAATAAACCTATTATGCAAAACGAACCCGCAAACCCCCCTCCCTGCATATCTACCCAACTAGATATACCTCTTCCCTTAAACCAAACTACCTAACACTAAAGTTACACAAGAAAAAAAAAAAAAATTGTGCACTAACAGAAGGAACCCAAGAGGGTATAGGAAACAGTTATTCCTACAAGCTATTTACCTGCATGGGCTCCGCTAGACATTGTGTACTGGTATCGTTGGATACCCTAAGCGCGTACCTCCACCCAACATACAACGTATATCCATTATATTTATTTGTAAAGACCCTCCTGTCTACTGCGTCATGTTAACTAGTAACCATACTGCACAACATTACCACCACAACAGAGCAGGATTACTTGTCAGCGACATCAGATATAGATCCAAGAGTTCAGTCCCGTGGTCTAGGAGTGCGTTCCAGCCACGCCTCAGCCTCTCTGGCTGTATTAAAGAAGTGAGTAGTGTCCGCATGTACCACACGAAGGCGAGCTGGAAATATCATGGAGTACTGGATCTGTCTTTCTCTCAAGCGCTTCTTGATATTAATGAACAGGGATCGTGATTTCTGGACCTCGACTGCAAAGTCTGGGTAGACCGATACATTGTGATTTTCAAATTTTAGTGGGCCTTGTGTCCTGGCCAGGCGCAGCAAGGCGTCCCGATCCTTGTAATTGAGAAAGCGGGCAATAAATGTACGGGCCGGGGCGCCCGGTGGCGGGGCCCTAGAAGGTAGGCGGTGGGCCCGTTCGACCGAGAACTGTGGGGTAAAGTCCTCACGTCTAAAAAGCTTAAGCAGCCAGGATTCTAGGAACTGTTCCGGAGCAGGTCCCTCGGCCCTCTCGGGAAGACCCACCAGACGCACATTATTGCGTCTAAGACGGCCCTCCATATCAGACAATTTGGCCTTTACAGTGTCCACTTGCGCCGCCAATTCTGCAACCGTGGTTTTAAGGGTAGTGGCAATGTCCTCCAAGTCTGATATTCTGTGTTCCGTCTCACCAACCCTCTCACGAAGTTTCTGCATATCATGCCTTATCAGGGTAATATCTGACTGGACTTGTCCTATTTTATCTGTGACCCTGTGCTCAGACGCTGCTATCGCCTCAAGGATTTGTTGGGTGGATTGAGCTGGGGGTGCCACGGAGGCAGAGCCCGTGTCTCCATCGGGTGGGGGCAGGGAGCCCTCAGGTTGCGGCGGGGTGGTAGACTGTGAGCCCCTGGCGAATTTTTCAAGCTTAGAAGCTGCCGAGGCATGCCCTGTCTTGCCCATGTTTAACAGGTAGGGCAAAACTGAGCTGTGCTGTCTCTTCACCTCTCTGTGCTCTATAACCACCCCCGGTCTGAAGCTGATTTATGCAGTGCTGTGTCTTGAGTGGGCAGTGTTGGCAGTCAGAACCCACAGTCCAGTTCAACAGCTTGGGTATTGAAAGGGTGTAAGACGGATCCTTCACTATGATTAGAGTGCAGTCTGTGACTTGGTAGGCAAAGGGGTGTACAGTAGGGGACAGAGGGGCAGTTCAGTGCAGTGCTGTAGTAGTAGAAGGCGTTTGGTGTTAACAAGATAAGGATCTCTGCAGCTGTGCTTATGTCTGATACCTATTGCAGACTGCCTTAAGGAAGTGCAGCCTCTCAGGGTGTCAGGAGATGGCGGCTGTATTAGTCCTCTGAGGCCTCCCCTCCTACAAGTGCTCCCAGGTTTCACAGGTGGTATGTGGCATATAAGGGGGGAGCCTCGCCTGTTCCCCTCAGCTCCTCACCCACCGTCTCACCCCTGGTTTTTGCTCACCGGCTGGCTGGCTTCCGCGTCTCCGTGGGGGGGTCCCCTCCGTCACAGCCCCACACCGCGTGTGCAGTCTGATGGTGGCGTCTATGCAGCGCTGCTATCGTGGTCTCTCCTCGGCTGCCCGAATCTCTGCTGGCGTCGTCTGGGGCCCGGCTAGTCCTCCCGCCACCACCCGGAGGCTGGAGGTAGCTTTCCTGGCGAGGCACACTGCGGAATCACCGCCGCAGGCTGCCGGATCGTCTGCACGCCTGGATCCAAGATGGCGCCGGGGTCAGGGAGACGCCGCCGCGCCCGGCCTGAATATCTCGTACCGGGGTGTCTGTGCAGCACTGGACTGCGTCGGAGCACTGGTAGGTATCCGGAGGGTCTCACACAGCTGTACAGGGGGGCAAGGCAGCGCCCAGGATCTCCAAACAGGATTTTTTTCAAAGATTCTAGCGGAGCTCACAGACCCAGCGTCCGCTCACATGCTAGTCCAAGCCACGCCCCCAGGACTCTGCTTTAAAAAGGTTGAAATACCATTTAACTTTAAACGGTATTTCAACTCTGGCACTTTCCCACTGCAGCCTTAAAACGTTAAATTGCGCTGAAAATCAACAATTTACTGTTTTTTAGCTGCAGTGGGAAAGGGGCATTAGATTTGGGTGAGTTATTTTGTTTCTGTGCAAGGTAAATACTGGCTGCATTATTTTTACACTGCAATACACATCTGCCCCACCTGCAGTGCACATGGTTCTGTCCATCTATGAAGGATTTTGTCAGAAAGAGTGAACTAGAATAAAGCCCATTGTCTCCAATTGTAAAGCGCAACAGAATTTGCTGAGTTACTGTATATAAGAAACTGTTAATATATATTAAATATAATGGTATGGGCATGCTCAGTGTAGCATGGTCAAGCCTATCCCCTCTTGTGGTACTAAAAAAATCCTGATATCTTAATTGTGCTGTTCTATAATGACATTATCTGCACATAATTAGCCCACAAAATGACTTCTGTGTATACTAATAGAATCTTTCAAAACTAAATCATACCACAGAAATGCCTGATGGTGCAAATATGCTTCTATTAAGTATAAAGTTCAACAATGTTAATTAAACATACATCTGCATTTGTAAAATGAATGGGTTTGCTATAATTGTATATTGCTAAGAGACTATATTGCTGCATACTTGCCAACCTGTTCTGCAAGGCCTCTGCAAGATTTGTGGGCAACTATCTGTTGTTGCTATAAGAATCCCCACCACCCCATTCCCCCTTTCTTCCACCGTTTTTTTCAATACACACACATAAGTGTGTGTGTGTATTTGTGTGTATGTGTATATATGTGTGTATGTGTATATATGTGTGTGTGTGCATATATACTTTATATATAGCAGCACTAGGAGACTCGAGACAATAAACTTGTATTCACACAAGGTGCCTTAATAAGACGATGTATCAATACGGTCATTGGGTCACCACCAAGTAGGTTGACAAGCATTCGTTCGACACCACTAGGCCGACATACAGATATGTCAACATGACTTTAGGTCTACATGCAGTAAGGTCGACAAGACTTTAGGTCGGCATGAGTTAGGTCAACAGGGTCATTAGGTCGACATGGGTTAGGTCGACAGGGTTATTAGGTCAACAAGGGTCATTAGGTCAACATGGGGTTTTTTTACTGTTTTTTGAACCGAAATGTGCGGACAGGCGGTATTTCATGCCCTACCATCCACTAGGGTGTGGTGGGAGAATAAAATAGTGTGCCGAGTGTAGCAAGCACAGCAAGCCAATGCGAGGGGATGTGGTAGTACGTTTTGGTGTCCATGTCCAACATATGCCCTACCATCCACTAGAACATACAGATGGGTCTTTTGCCATCCTTGCTGGCGGGTCGCCAGAACGTACGCGCTGGCGACCCGCCAGCAGCCTCGCCAGCGAGGAGACTGAGACGCGCGTGCGTCTCACGCGCACGCGCGTCTCAGTCTCCGTCGCTAGCGCGACGGAAACCCTGTCCGTCTCCGCCTCAGGGAGACGGACAGGGCTAGGGGGGTTAGTGGGGGGTGCGGGCAGGCGGCGGGGACCCCGGGTTACCGCCGGCAAGCCGGCGGGGACCCGGGGGAACGCATCGAAGCGCCGTCGGAAGGGGACGCGCGCGCCTCTCGTGCGCGCGCGTCCGCTTCTCACCGTCGCCATGGCGCTGGCGGGGGATGGCGGCTGGCGACGCCAGCGCCATCCCCTGCAAAGATGGGACAAGACCCATCTGTAAGGGTAAAAATAAATATATTTAAAAAAAGATTAATAAAAACCATGTCGACTTTTTCACTGTTGACCTTACCCATGTTGACCTAATGACACTGTCGACCTTAACCATGTCGACTGAGTGACCCTGTCGACCTAACTCAAGTCGACCTAATCTCATGTCGACCTAAATGCATGTCGACCTAATGACGGTCTAACAACGATGTCGACCTAAATGCATGTCGACCTAATGACGGTCAAACAACTTGCTAGTGACCAACTGATCCACACCCTTATCAGGGTACACAGACATCTTTGATAAGGTTCAGAAAACCTTAACAACTATGTTCCCCAAAATGTCAGCTTATTAAAGAACTTTTTGTGAATACAAGTTTGTCACAAGTCTCCTAGTGCCGCTGCCGCCTTTTTGATTTTATATACAGTATATGCGGCTGCATTACCTACCAAATAGTGGATGGGGATATTGCCAGGAACATAGTAAATCAGATTCCACTCTTGAGCCCACTGCCTGGACTCCTATTGACTATTTTCACAGGAGTCTTGGAAGCGGGTTTAACATTGCAAAATGGTTTATGCAGATTACTGAGCACCTGCCGTGTATAATGCACTCCACGCTGGTGATCCCTGGGGGATCGATCCAGCAAATATATTACATACATGATAACATGTATGTATATATGCAACTAACGTTCCCCCTCCGCTGCTTGGACTGCACTACAGCCAGAAAATGGTCAAAAACAATTGTACAAGTCAATTTATTAGATCAATCGTATTTTTATTAATTTGACATTTGAATGGCCATCTTCTGTTTTCCAGTGTTTCGGGCAAATGATCCCTTGTCATTTGTTCCATTAAAATGCATTTCCAGATTTATGTTCCCATGTGATTTAACAGAAACATCTATAGATGTGTACCAAGTTATAGTTTTATTTGCGTTTTCTGTGACTCAAAGGATAAATACAAATAAAAATACAAAAAAAATCTGCTTTTACACAATACTTTTACAATTCTTTTCATAATCTAGATCCAAACTCTGTGATTAATGTAAAAATGGTGTATTCCATGCATTATAATATTGCAGACATCCGGAATGTGCAATGCGTACATTTCTTTGTAGACTTCATAAATTTATAGAATATTTTCATATCACATTGAAAAGTGAAATTGGGATTATTTGTGTTCTAGTTGTGGCATGTTTGACATATTCTAAATTATTTTAGACCATGAAAAGATGCCTTTGGGATACTATTAACTTTTCACATGCTCCCAAGTGAGAGAAACAGCAGTGTTGCTTGAAATATTCTGTGCTGAAAAATAACGCTATAAATTATAAAATGTAATCAATTGGTTTTGAGCTTTGTCAACAAATGCTGTAAAAATGCCTTAGTTTTACAATTAAATAGTGAAATGTTACTAGATTCAGCAAATTATTTGTTATCATCTCAAGGGTTTTGTGGTAATGATGTTGCCAAATATGATGCATATTGCAATATGTCTTTGGTATGTAAATTATTTTTTGTACTAGGCTGTGACATGGAAGTTTAATGATAGATCAATAGTAGATTTACACAAAAGGAATAAAAATATTCTTATAACATAATATTGATGGTAACCTAAACATGTTAAATAAGGAATAGTCAGGTACTGATTTTAGTAGATCTGGATTTTATATTCCAGAAGAAAAGAATAGTTTAACCCTTTCATGATTTTGATAATATCTAAAAATGTTTACACATAAATGCTCCACTATATTTACCTACTCGTTCTCAGATAAATCTATATCAATAACTGGACCAGCAGTACCAGCATGGCTTGGTAACTACATGTTTACAAACCCTTGATTGAATTTTCAAAAACGATTTAATAAAGAGAGTAGAGAAGAGACTGTAGTGGGTACTGTACATTTACTAAAGCTTATTTATTTATTAACAGTTTCTTATATAGCGCACATATTCCGCAGCGTTTACAGAGAATATTTGAACATTCCCATCAGTCCCTGCCCAAGTGGAGCTTACAATCTCTACGTATAAAAGACATGCTTACTGTTACTTTGATTCTCTTTCTTGATAAATTGTATCTAAAATGTGACAAAGTCAAAGTCAGACCCTATTTAGAGTAAATCATTGTAACTGTTATAAGCAATGCAGCGTACCCTTTATGACAAAGTAGAAAAAAAACCTGCTATAAAAAATTGCTTCTTGATGCCAGATACTGTAAAAAGCCATAATGCAGTGTAGAGCAGTGCGTAGTTTGCAACCTTTAAAGGTACCTCCTGATGTGTAGCTGTATATACAGTATCATCTATTAAAGGTAGTTTCTAGACAATGTGGCTTCCAGTGGGAATTCTCAAAATCCGCCCCACCCCCTTTCCCCAGGAATAGTTCCAATACTGTGAAACGGAGTGAAAATAGTTTAGAAATAATGCCATTTAACATAACTTAAAATACTTTTAAAACAAAAAACAAAGTAGAGTCCACAGTAAGGTCCTTATTCTAGTTCACTCTTTCTGACAAAATGCTTCTTAGATGGACAAAACCATATAAACTGCAGGTGGGGCAGATGTTACTTGTGCAGAGAGAATTAGATTGGGGGGGGGGGGGGGGGGTTACTTCAAAGTGAGATCTATATTGCAGTGTAAAAATAAAACAGCCAGTATTTACCCTGCACAGACACAAAATAACTCACCCAAATCGAATTCTCTCTGCACATTTTACATCTGCCCCCCTGCAGTGCACATGGTTTTGTCCATCTAAGAAAGAGTGAACTAGAATAAGGCCCTAAGAGCTCGATTCAGACCTCTTCTCTGGGCTGCAAAATTTGCAGCCTGAGCGATTATCGAACAAATGCGCATGCTGATTGACAGGGTCCGGCGTGTGGGATTGGTACCCGCCCGTTTCCTGGGAGTGTTGATGAAAAAGCAGACGGACCCAGGCGTTTTTAAGGTGGACTTCTGGCGTCCGCTCCTACCCCCAAACTTTTAGTTTCTTCGCAGCCTCCGAGTAAGTCACAGACTACTCCGCCACTGCGCACACAGGATCTATCATTCAACACTGAGTGATTGCGAATGGATGTGCAGATTTTCACATGGCTGTGATGCCACTTGCAGCCTTGCACATGGCTGGGATTTTCACGGGACAGCAGCTTAATGATCGCTGGGATCCGAAGATTAACATCTCAGGTCTGAATCAAACCCTAAGTACGCAAAACAAGCAAGACAAATATTGATCATCTTTTTCTATATAGTTTACTATTTATTCTCTATATAGCTTCCATTTCTTAGCATAATATAAGAAATAGGTCAGTAGCCTCTAAAGTGAACAAGAAAAAAGGTCAATAGTCTTCAAGTGCATAACACAAATATATTTATGTAAAGATCCAGAACAAACATTGATCATATTTTATAGAGTCCTTTTAATATACTCTATAGTTCATATTACATAAAATAAACTGCTGTAATTACAAGAGAGAAGTCGAGAGCCATCACTTGCATTAAGTGCACAAGAATAACTTCATGTACATACAGATGTAGCGGGATTCATCTTTGCAGGGGATGGCGATGGCGTCGCCATCGCCATTGCCATCCCCTGCCCCGCCGCCATCTGTATGCCGGATGGCCGCCATCTGTATCCTCGTGCGCGCGTGTCCCCTTCCGACGGTGCTGCTCTCGGGCGCCCAGTGCCCACACCGGGTGACCGCACCCCCCCACAGTGGCCAGAGGTCCCCCCCAGCCCTGTCGAGCGGGAGACGGACAGTATTGCGTCCGCCTCGCCGCCCGGATACTGAGACGCGCGTGCGTGGGGGACGCACGCGTGTCTCAGTCAGATAGAGGCGCTGTGTTGCTGGCGATCCGCCAGCAGCATGCTGCTGGCGGATCGCCAGCAAAGATAAGACCTGTTACATCTGTAACCAGGATAACATTGATCATTTTATATATGGTGCATTTACATCTTTTACTTTATACGCTGAATATAAGATCACATACTGTGGAGAGTTCTCCCAGTGATAGATGTATGAAGCAGTAGAAAGAGTGGAGAGGCGTGTGAATGGAGTGTCACAGTGCAGTACTTAGCCCAGGAGAGATTGGAACATATCATATTGACTGGTGTTTATCTTTTCTAACCTGTATCATGTTATCTTCAATATGACCTACTGCTTGCATCTGCCAACATTCTTAAAGATAGTTTTTCTGAAAAGGTGATTTTTGGAAACTTGTATACTGTATGTAAAAAGTAATAAATACAGATACAGCCACCCTTATTTGACTCCAAATAGATATGGTCTTAGCCCTACCTCACATCTTTCATTTAATTAGAATCGTGAGCTTCCGCTGAAAGTATAGGAATGGTATACTATATGTTAGAGAGGGCACGGTCTATCCCCCACAATGCCAGTTTTTGCCATTTGTGGGCATGCACAGTGCTCTCTAAATAGCTTGGCAGCCCCCGGCTCCTTGCACTGAGAGATGCCATGTAATCAGTGATCACTGGCTGCTTGGCAGACAAAGCCGTGGTGATCACTGGTTCTCCCAACTGTCACCCTACATGTGGGACACTTTGACCTGCAGGTTGTCCAGGGGGACAGTGTCCATCTAGCACAGTGGTCAGGGAACTCGGTCCTCATTACCCCACACAGTGCATGTTTTGCTGGTAACCCAGCAGGTGCACAGGTGTACTAATTACTCAGACACATTTTATAAGGTCCGCAGGTGGAGTTAATTATTTCACTTGTGATTCTGTGAGGAGATCTGCAAAACATGCACTGCGTGGGGTAATGAGGACCGAGTTCCCCGACCACTGATCTAGCAGAACAATGCTTTGGTAATCTGGACAGTTTGGAGGTATGGTCTTAGCTTTAACATAATACTATTCCAAAGTAATTAGTAATGGCCCCCACACACACGCTAATTTTATAGCTTTTTTGCTTATTGTGTTCAATATTTAGGAGTTTGAAGCTGTCCATACACTTATGTGATTTTGCCTGATTTCACCCAATTCTGAAACATTGGGCTGACAAATCGCATGTGTTTTAGGTACGATGTGATGGGTGGCCCCGTGCGCATCGGAGCCCCTACATCAGTAGGATCTGTTGGATTAGAAAGCCTCCGGCAGCACTTGCTGGGATCGCATGCAATATATTGTTATCATTGTTTATTTAGATGGCGCCACAAGGGCTCTGTAGCGCCTAACAATATATAAATGACCAAAAATCAAGAATAGGAGAGAGGTCCCTGATTGTGAGAGCTTACATTCTATATATTACATGGAAAAGGACCGCATACAATATATGGCATGTGATCCTGCTGCCTGGGAAGCTGCCGGATGGTTCATGGGAACACTTACGTGACTTCTTCCTCTGAGAAATCACATTAGTGTATGGCCAGCTAATAACTTTTTTTTATTTTATATATCTGACAACAAATATTTTAGCCTTTATTTATTTTTTTCATTTTGTTGAATTTGATGTACTTGTTTCTTATTCTTTTATCCTTGTTTATACAGTCTGGATTAATAGTTATAAGTGCACTTATTGTATGTGTTTTTCTTAAAATCTATTCACCGGGGTTGATTCAGAGAGGTCATTTTACTAAATCTTCAAAAAATGAGAAGGAGGGGATGTTGCCCATAGCAACCAATCAGCTTCTGTCTATATTTTCTTTTTTCCATCCTAGAAAGTGATAGACAAAATCTGATTGGTTGCTACGGGCAACATTGCCTCTTTTCTTTGTTATAAGCTTAAGTAAATGTACACCAGAGTTGGAAGCAAAGCAAAGAAAGAGTAATAGGGCTCATACAGTAAATCTACCATATGCTGTATGGTGACAATACTCGATCTGGAGATGATTATCACAATCAAACATTAATGTGTGGGCTTCCCCTTCTGGCGGGATCGCTGAATCAGATTTTTCTGGATTTATCAGTGGTTCATTTTATGTGTGTGGGTATTCTAACTTTACATAATCCCAAAACCATGTCTTCACTGAGAACTCTAATACTAATAAGCCTGGGGGCAGGATTACTTACCAAATGTAGTGAGAAGCTTTAAGACAAATCTACCGAGCTACTGAAGCCATTGTCCTGCAGCGGTCACATCTATAATCTCACCTGTAACTGTACTGTAGTTACCAGAGTAGGGCACTGCTTTGTACTATAGGGACTACAGCATGGACTTTTCATGTCACCTTCAATATAGGTCTTGCGTTGTAAAAGCTGCCAGTTTATGGTCTTATACAGAGGTTAGAATATGAACATTGCATTTATAGGTCAGAGCATTTTATGTACAAATACAGACCAGTTTTATTGGTTAGTTTTGTGTGCTGTTTTTCCTGGGTGTGGATTGTATTGTCGACCCGATTTAGGTCGACAGTCATTAGTTCGACCCCGTTGGGTCGACAGGCAGCAAGGTCGACATGGGTGAAGGTCGACAGGTGTCTAGGTCGACATGGGACAAGGTCAACATGGGTTTAGGTCGACAAATGCGTTAGGTCGACATGGGTTAGGTCAACAGGTCGCAAGGTCGACATGGTTTTTTCAGTTTTTTTATCCGAATGTCGACACAGTCAACATTGACACATTTGGAAGTCATCCGCAGCCCCTTGCATCGCTCGCTTCGCTCACAATGCTTCGGGTACAGTGCCTCGCTGCGCTTGGCACACTAATTTATTCTCCCAACATGCCCTAGTGCAGTGGTGGCCAACCCGTGGCTCTTGAGCCTCATGCGGCTCTCCCCCTTGTAAAATGAGGCTCCTGCTCCCACTGCTGCCCGCCGCCCACCGTCCGTCCCAGCCCCCCCTGCTGCCGGTTCCCTGAATCCCTTCTCCTTCTGAGGGGAGGAGAGCATGCATCGCGCATCTCTCCTACCCCTTACTGTGCATCCTTGTGACTGGGCCGTCCGCCAATCAGAGCTCGCGGGCCAGCAGCCAATCAGGAGCCGGCCAGCGAGCTTTGATTGGTGGACAGCCCAGTCACAGGGAAGTGAGGAGGAAGTAGACGCGCGGTGTGCTGTGCTGTGCTCTCCTCCCATCAGTGACATGACAGGAGGACTGCAGGGGGACACCAGACTGTCCTCTCCCCGCCCGGCAGCAGCAGCAACAACGGTGAGTGCTGCTGCTGGGACATTTACACTGTGGGGGCATAGCAGTTTGTGGCACTGTGGGGGCATACCAGCTTTCTGGCACCATAGGGGCATACCCGGCACCGTGTGGTGCATACCTGGCACCGTGGGGGGCATATGTGTATCTGGCACTATTAAGGGCATATGTATATATGGCACTGCACTATTGGAGGCATATTTGTATCACACCCACCCAAGGGGTCAAAATAAACTACGCCCGCTTTTTTGGGCGCATGTGCCTTCGGCGCGCGCATGATGTTGGCTCTTTACCTCTGACCGGTTGGCCACCCCTGCCCTAGTGGATGGTGACCCTGCAAGGGGCCTCTATGCTCTCTCCCCCCTGACAGAGCATCGGGATCCCCCCCCTTCAACGAAGCGCAATACTACACCCTTTAGCGACAAGTGGAGCAGATGCATCCACACAACAGACCTGTGAGCAACTAAATCTGGCCGTGTTTGAGTTACTTGCACTTTGACTCCCACAGTACATTGAAGCACAAAGTGATGTTCTGGGCAGTAATTACTGTGTTACTAGTAATAATGAAGCCATCCACACATATGTTATGTTTCCTCTGTTTTTTAAATAAATATGTTCAGTTTGCTTCAGGATATTCCTTACTTTACTGCACATACAGTACGTGTCACACAGCCTTTGTTAAACATCTGATTACATCTGACACAAAAACAAATACATGGGCAAACAAGCACAAATATTAAATAATGGTGTCACTAGAGCTCCTAAGTAACCAGAAGAGGGCTACGATTATACTGTACATGCCTGCTCTCCAGAAATGTCTACGGGCCAGATGTATCAAGCTTTACAGTGATAAACCACCAGCCAATCAGCTCCTGTCTGCCAAGTCACAGGCTGGGTTTGAAAAATGACAGGTAGGAGCAGGTTGTTTATCACTCTCCACTTTATCACTTTGTAAAGCTTGATACATTTGGCTCGAAGAGTTTCATGACAGTCTTCCTGCTTCCCCTACTTCACTGATGGATGGATCCTTGATAACATAATCGCTGCGAGGTGAGGCATCTTGCCACTTCTCTCCCCTTACATGGTTACGAGAATTGCAGCATTGTGCAGCAAGAGTATACCATGAATAAGTTATTGGCTCACCTCACATTGCCCTTGGATACCCCCCTCTGTAATTAAACACTTATGGCAATGATATATGTTTCTTCATTTGTTCTAATGTATTCAGCTTAATTCAATGTCTTTTATGAGGTATCTGGAATATAGGCACAACATTCCATTGCAATAAGACACACAAACCGCTTAACTGGCCTGCATAAAGCTGAATGTTGTTCAGTTCTGCAAGGTGACAAGTCTAATTGCAGCCATTCACACAGTGAGATTGTATAATGTGTTATCAGTTTTATTGCCAGCCTTTACTAGCACTGGATAATTATCTAACTTCATAGTCCTACCTGCACCATCATTGGAAATAAGATAACCAGATGCCAAACAGTTTCAGGTGTGTGTCATAAAATTGAGAGTGATAAAGTACAAACCAGTCAGCTCCTATCGACCATGCTACAGACTGTGCTTGAAAATTTATAGTTAGGAGCTGATTGGTTTGGTGGTTTATCACTCTCTGTTTTATCGCTTTTCAAGGCTTAGTACATCTGGCCCAATGTGACACCAGGGATGTATGGAAGTATCTTGCATAGACAGTTACAGTATATTGTTATCTGCATGTAATCCCATACCTCTCCATCAGCAGATATAGGCAGGAAATGTACATAACAGCTGTGTGAGGGGGAATATAGTATATCATAACTCCCAACATTATCCAGTCTAGAAGAGGGATACGATTTTTTTGGGGGCGTGACCTAGCGATATAGGGGCGTGGCCTATTTATGCGAGGCTACGCCCCATTTTCACCACTGTGGGGGCATGGCTAGCGGCTCTCTGAGCTTCTGGCTATGTCCCCAACCCCTTTGGGCTGCAGAATAGATGCTGAGGCTGGGGAGATAGTGACAGGGGCTACTCCCGAAATTCCCCACCCGCCGCTCCCTGGGCGGGACGTGTGCGGTCCCAGCCGGGATGCGGTAACTTCCCAAAAAATCAGGACGTTCCCGCGAAAAGCGTGACAGCTGGGAGGTATGGTATATGCACATCATAAAGTCATGCCCACCATAATATATCCACAATTCCTATCTAGTTAGTACCTAGGAGAGAATACAGTAATTCATTGTATTTGTAGCAATCTGGCACATGAATCCGTTATAAAACATTAACTTAGTACCTTAAAGCAAGACAGGGCACCTTATAGCTGTCACATAAAATGCTATTACTCTAGCTATATCTTTTAGAATCAAAGTGTAGCACTGAACTAGTTATTATTCTTATTAGATTTTTATTTAAAAGCACCACAAGTGTTTAACAAAACAGAGTACAGGTTAATAGAGCACCACAATTCAATACACAGTACAGTTAAGATATAAGTAGTGAGGACATGATCAACGTACTACTAGGGGCTGGTGGCCAAAGATGGGGATGAGTATGTGGACGAAGGTGGTCACTGAGTGTTTGAGAATGGGAAGAGAAGAGGGCTTTGACAACAGGAGAAAAGAAGGTCCCGCTGTAATTATGATGATGTCTTCATGATACAAAAAATGTCACTTTGTTACTCTGGCATGGACTGTGTTTTGTCATCAGCTTTATTATCTTTGTTTAAATTCCTGACCCTCTGAAGGTTCAATTTCGTATAACATTACAACATATTGAGGTGTCTGGGAATTACGGGGCCACAGTTAGTCTATATTCTAAAATGTATGTATTTTCTTATTTTTTCTTATCTGTTGCACACTGCTAATGACTCATACTAATCTGTTGATGGATGATGTTCTACCTGCCCCTTCGCTTTGTAGAGCTTGCCCAGTACTTTTGAACAACCTTCTTTGTCCTTGTAATGGTTATTGCGGTGTTAATGTTGAGCTTATATGACTGAGGCACATTAAAGCGATTCACCTGCTCTATTTAAAATCTACTGTAGCTTAAGAAATCATTCAAAAATACAATTCAAACTTAACTAATAAAAATAGTATGTGTAAAATATACACATATATATTAAATTAAGTATAGTAAATGTAATACAATACATACAGACCTGCCAAGTATACAGATTGTGGGATGACAGTCTTGCTGTCCCACAATAAGCTAATTCATTCCAATTTGTAGGAAGATTGGCAACATTTCTAATATCAAATGAAGTGAGCACATCTGCTTTTAGTTCTTTCAGTAATAAAATGGTATTTTTGAACTACACTTGTCTATCAGGGGTTTGGTCAAATAGCATAGTTAGTCCCCCATAACCAGCTCACTATACAACCGGTTTAGCAACAATTGGTTATATCCAACTAGTAAGCCAGCTCGAAGCAAATGCTTTGAAAGCTAGTCTGCTACCTTGTGATTGCCTCTGTGATTGTGCATGTGTGTGAGAGAAAGAGCTGTCGATTCACCCACTGCCAACAGATGACAGTGTTTAAGAGACACACAATCAGACACTAGACATATTTATAGATGCAGTAATTGCATGTAGAATCACTGATAGTACTTTCTTAGGGGGAACCTGCCAGCAGATATTCAAGTGTCCTCCCTTTCTGGTGAAATTTACACCCACACTGACATTTTAAAACCTTCCCAGGTTGCAAGCGGAAATGTGTGAAAAGTGTAAACAGTTTTATACAGCTACACCTGGTGCTTTTGAGTGCATCGGAAATAATGGGTGCACAAATGGAGCAACAGTTGAATTTATCTGACATGCAGCTATAACTTTGGAAACCCAAAAAGCAATTGAATCGCCCCCTTAAAGTCTAATTCAGCAGAGAATAATCTGACCTTTATCAATGTAAGCAGATTCTATTTGTTTCAAAATAATGATGAATGCATGATCTCTTGAAAAAAATTGGTAATTTTTGGTCATTCGGAAATTTTGGAAGTGATTCTGTGAAACCATTTTTGTATTTAATACAGTGGTGGCTACAGAGTTTGGGCTGCATCAAAGTTCAAAATTCAAATAGTTGAGAAACTCCAACTGTCAGTGAGTCAGTTTGGAGTGACAGTAAGTGTGGCTCCAGTAATTGCATTTTGAATTGTGCTGCAGCCCCACCTCTGGAGCCTCTCCTGATTAAATATTTTGTTAATTTCCTTTCTTTTTAGGGAGCAAATTGAGAAGCAGTGTATTAGTGATAACTGGAGCAAAGTCGGTGATGCTGGGGTACCTTATTCTACTGCGATGTTCCCAGCCGAACATTACAATTGCACACCACAGAGAAATTCATATAGATCCAAATGTCAATGTTAGTTATCTTTAGTTGTTAATGTTAGCTGTCTTCCATTGCTTAACCATTTGATGGAACTAAGCTAATGTATGGTCAGCAACCTTAGAAATCAGATACGGAACACTAACTATCAATATGGTATGTGTGGGTTGTCTACTGTTTCTAAAGCCACTTGTTTATCCAAAACACAACCACACCACAATTCCAATTGCATACTTATTTAAAAGCTGCTCCTCTGTTGTCTTATGGTATGGTATTTTGGCTACAATTTTGACTACAGTATATAGTAAAAATGGGATAGAAGTAGGATCGTAAGTTAGCCAAAATCGCACAGTGTTTAGGAGGGTTGCCATACCGATATGCGGCCCCGCGGTGTTGGTAACACAAGGGAAAATAGACTGTGCAGGCAAGTCTATTTTGACCATGTCATCTGTAGAATGTATTTGGCCTTGGGTCAAATAGCAAGTTAGTCAAAATTGCAAGCGCAGTTAGCCAAAAAACGAAGTAAAAATAGAATAGTTAAAATCGTCCATTGGCCTAAATCGCACTGTGTGTACACAACTTTAAGCAGATTGTGATCGATATGCATCCGCCAAGGATCAAATTTGAAACATCTGTGCAAATTTTGTGTTTTCCTAAACAGATTTGGATTTCAGTTATAAATGTAACCATTTGGCTATCAGACCAAACAGCAGCATTACAACTTGTGTCATCAGTTTAACAAAAGCAAAAATGAATAAAAATGGATAAAATGTAATGCTACTTTAGATGAACAAAACTGTAGTGACAGATTGCTAACATTAGTCCATACCAATGTTCCCTCTAATTTTACGAAGGCTGCGTGCTGCAAAAGATTTTGGCTGTGCAACTTTGGAAATTTTAATTTTTGTGCGTCACATATATAACTGGAAAATAACGTTCAGCATTTGTGTTAACTTTACTTCAAAATGATATTAAACATTTAAACATTCAAAACACAGCACACAATGTAGTTATTGGGTGAAACACACATTAATTGAGTCCACAACTGCAAAAAGGGACCACTGCTGCTTTGTGCGCTCTGTTGTAATGTCTGTGCGCACGCTCGGCGAGTTGTGTGCGCGCGCACAGCTTAGAGGGAACACTGGTCCATACCACCTCTTGCTGGTTGTTCCATGTCTGCTTTTAGATTGGTCCATGTATCTATACTGTTTATTTTTTATATATAAGCTCATTTTATTTTACATCAGATACTCACAGCTCTCTGAGAATATTAATATGCTCTGAAGTTGCCAGAGGAATATGTATCACTTACAAGAATAAGCCCTCAGTGATTTAATTTGAAGAGAACTTAAGAAACAATTACATCGGTGCTAAAATGGAAGCTGTGTTGTTTGGTTTGTAGGGAACCAATATAAGAATATAAATAGTAATAAACAGTAATAAAAAAAGAATAGATAGAATCCTGGTGGAAGTTGAGTTTAATAAACACTGAACTGTTATCTGATTATTTATTTGTTACAACTGTATTTTATGTGCAATTACAAAAAGCAATTATAATTCTTGTGAAATCATAAACCTTCTATCTTCTATTAATGAGAATGATGGTCCTGCTGGAATCCAAATGCAGTTAATTGTACATCAGATAGTTTCCTGTAATTTTGTTTTCTACTGACAGCTCACATTGTTGTATGCTCAATTTTGTTTCCATGTAAAAATAAGATGTATTTGCAGGTATATCTCATAATGCAATATAATTATCTTTTAGATAGACAGGTATTCCAGACTCTGCTACTGTGTTATTTTAGCCGTTTTTTTATGTTCACTATATTTGTATACTCAAAATAATTTGTGTATAAAAAATTTATACTAGTCTTAATTATCTACACCTAAGGAGAGTCTCTGGGATTCTGGGATTCAGATTTCATCGCAAATGCTAAATCTTTTTTGAATGGACAAAACCATGGGGGTTATTCAGACCCGCTGCATGCCAAATTTGCTCCCCTGTCTGATGTAGCAGGTTTATGCATGTGCATGCCCGATTATGCGCATGGGCAAACCCCCTGAGCAAATGTCTTCAGGGACGTTCACACACGTCAGGGCGCCTGCTCGATAGTGGAAGGAATGGGGGAGAGAAGGAGACAGAAACAGGGGAACACCCAACGTTTTATGGGCATGTCCATAAAAATGCTGGGCGTATCCCTGCACATGCAGACGTGTCAATGGCCACCGGGCACTGGTTTGATGGAGGCATATATGGAGCTGACTGGATATGTGCAATATGGGGCCATGAGGGAGGCTTAGTATTTGCATGCTAGAGGGGGTGAGATTATGTGATAGACTGTCTTGGTATGTACTGGGTGTTGGGGGAATGAGGCTGGCATAATTTGCAATGGGCATTACGGTGTGCTGCATTTTGTATAATAGGCATTATGGGATGTGGCATATTGTGTAATGGACATTACAGTATGTGTCATATTGTGTAATGACCATTACTGTGTGCAAGATGGGCATTACTGTGGTGGGGGGTATTTTTGATGATCGCACTGGGAGCCGAATTGACAAACAGTTTGTTTGACCAAAAATGGGAGGGGGCAGGATTTTTTTTTTTGGGCATGGGGGGAGCAAAATTTCTCAGTACGCCACTGCTTGCAATGGGTAGTACAGGATATCACCATCAACTTTGTCTGTGAGTGTCTCCACCCAATGATACAAGGTACTTCTGGGGAATGACTGTCAAACACCAGGTGAAAATTCCTCGGTGACAGGAGCCAGATGCTGCACTATCATAATGCATGCAGCACCTGCCTCCTGTCACAGTGTAGGAGCCAACACTACAATCACAGCACTCCCCCAGGGGTAGCCTGCACCTCCTAGACTACTGTAGAGGTAAAAATAACAAGCCACACACCCTTTTAGGTGCACATTGATGGACGCATGGTCTCGTGAAAGTAAAATGCCTCTGGGAAGATTTTTGGGACCCCATTCCCCATCTTTATCTCTAACTGTGATAGACACAGGAGTACTGAAAACCCCACTATGCCACTTTTGGTACTGTGGGAGGACAAATTGCTCGTTAGTTAATAGTTTTGTATCAAAAATATATATCAAATGACAAGGGAATAACAGTATAGCAAAGTCAAATATGGCGATTCGATAACAACTAAACTCAACACAATAACTTAAAACTGCAATTCAGTTACACTTGAAATACTTAGTCAAATAATGTTTTGTACTTTAGTCCTTCTTACAGAGGAATCTCAATACATTTAATTTACACTAAGGAAGAAATTTACTAAGATGGGAGATCTATTTCACATGGAATTTTGCTATGGGCAACCAATCAGATACTAATTATTATTTATTTAGCACCTTCTAGATTAGAAGATAATAGATAGTATCTGGTTGCCCATAGGAACATCCCATGTGAAACAGAACTCCCAACTTAGTACATTTTCCCCTAAGGGTCTTATTCTGAGTCACACATGATGTCAATGTTCATGGAGTTTAGTGATTATTTACTACTACAGTATATATATATATATATATATATATATATATATATATATATATATATATATATATATATATTTGATGTACAGTACATGCATTGCAATCCCTAATGACTTGTACTGTGCATAGTTGTGATTGAGACGAATAGTATAAGAAATGTACTGTAAATGTGCTGGACATTCTTGAGCAGGTGGCTGTTCAGACACACACAAATGGCCCATGTAATATGAGTGTCACAGACATGTCACTGAACTGGCCAAACTCTGAAAAAGGATAAAAAGATAAGATTTACAATGTAATTATTTAAACAATGCAATTATTACTATAACTCTGACAGATATAGCATCTACTGTATTTGTCAGTGCTACTGGAAATCACATATACAGTAAAAGTATTTATCTCTGTAATGAAATGCATACTGTATTACACTTGCTAAGTGCAGCAAAAAGAGTTTAGACTCAAAGCAACTTAACAATTAAAGATGTATTGCATTTGTTTTATCCCTCAGTGCTGAGGGGAGTTGCAGCATATTGGCAAGCAATAAACTATCGCTCCCGCAGCACTGAAAGGCTTTATAAAAAAAGGTACATCCTTTGCTGCACACTTTCCCACTATGGCGGTAGCAGACACACTGAGTCTTGTTGGATCTCTAAAAAGACAGACCTGTAGGTTTGGCCATCTACATCTCTTTACCTTAAAAAAAAACTTTTAAGTTCATCTTTTGACTTTTGCTTGGAAAGGAAATCTTTTGCTTCTAAGATTCTGGCCATTGGCAACTTTCTACACAGAAGACTTCAGAGTATTTCATTTTATTCTTGCCCTTCAAACACTTCATTGGGAATTGTGACCTGACCGAAATGCTGCAGTTGTGGCACGTGTTTCTTTTCAAACGTAATGGGTCAAGCAGTGTATTTCAACAGCAATGGGAGTTGAAAGCTCCCCCCCCCAGTACAGTACAGAAAATGTGCTGTTTAAATCTACAAGAAATGTAAAAACCTTATCTGAGTCACCATGCTGTATCAGTCTGTATACACCACTTTTACATATGTCTTCCTAGATCAGCAAGGCAATACCTTGCTGGCAAAAGCACCATATCGGTACATTTATATATATTTTTGCCATATATAATACCTTAATTGTATCAGACTCCTGGTGTATTAAATTAGTTCTAGTATATGTAGCTCACACACAATTTCTAGGTCGACAGTCAAAATGTTAACCCCAAAAGGTCAACATGCCACATAGTGGAAAAAAGTTGACACATGGAAAATGTCGACAGAAAAGGCACATAAAAAGGTTGGCATGATTTTTTCCCAAATTTGGGGTTTCAATGTCAACACCTAAGCACATAGACCCCCAATTAGTGTACCAATTTACATGCCTCAGGTGCTGGGTTTGATACCCATACATGCATGCAGGGGGGGGACTAAATCTGCCTTCTCCCGGGTGATAAACATCCTAGATTCAGCCCTATACAAGCACATTTATGCAAGCCAACTACAGAGGTGTACACAACAATAATTATTTTAGATTTGATTGGTTATAGTGAGAAATACAGTTGAACTACAGTAGTGAAATGGATTTGGTAATATTTATTGTCATGCTAAGAACATACTGCACCGCCAGAAAGACTTAGTAATCATGTCATTTTTAGTTACAAGAAAGAGCATTATTGGTTTTCCAATCACAGACTGTTTGCATTCATCATAACAATTGACTGGTTACCATCTTTTTTTTGTTTTAGGAATTTTGCAGCTTTTTATGTGATTATATTATATAATTTGTGAAAGTATTTATTTCATGTCTTGTTATGTCTAATCATACTGTATTTACAGTATTTAGCTTTTATCTGACGCTCTGTGTTAAATACTAGATGAACATATTCTGGGCAAGATGTACTAAACTTAAAAAGTGATAACACGGAGAGTGAAAAACCACCAGCCAATCAGCTCCTAACTGTCATGTTACAGATGGTTTCCGGACTGATCGTAGACTGATGGGCCCCATACATCAGCAATCACAATTAATGGATTTCCAGATCCAGGGATTTTTTGGCCAGATAAATGGATTTTACAATCTATCTGACTTTGCCCACACATTACAGATTTATTTCAGATTTTTCCATCTAAAGATTGCATCTTCATATCTGGAAATTGCCCAATCGATTGCTGTTCATAATGTAAATAGATGAAGAAGACGAATTGGGAATGCCCACACATATAAAAAAGATCTGCAGATAATACCAGATTATTAAACATGTTTAAAAACCTGATTAAGCAATCGATTGGCGATTTTGATTGGGATTGCCAAAAGGGGGAGCCCACACATCTAAAATTAATTGTGGCAATCATCTCCATATCTGAAAATTGTCACAATTAATTGCTGATGTATGGGGCCCTTTACTCATGATAGACAGTCATAATGTCGACCACTAATGGGCCCCATACATCAGCAATCACAATTTATGGATTTTCAGATATTGGGATATTTTGGCCAGATAAATGGATTTTCAGATCTATCCGACTTTGCCCACACATTACAATTTTTTTCAGTGATCGGCAGATTTTTCCATCTAAAGATTGCATCTTCATATCTGGAAATTGCCCCAATCGATTGTCATTTCAGCTGTTCATAATGTAAATAGATGAAGAAAACGAATTGGGAATGCCCACACATCTAAAAAAGATCTGCAGATAATACCAGATTATTAACCCCTTCCTGACAGAGCCAGTTTTTGCGTTCCTGACAGAGCCCTTTTTTTCAAATCTGACATGTCTCACTTAAGTGGGTATAACTTTTTTTTGCTTTTACTTATCCCAGTGATTTTGAGATTGTTTTCTCGTGACACATTGTACTTCAAATTAGTGGTAAATTTGGGTCGATACAGTCTGTGTTTTTTTGTGAAAAATACCAAAATATCGTGAAAAAATGGAAAATTTAGCGATTTGCAAAATGTTAAATTTTCTGCTTGTGAGACAAATAATCTTACCACTCAAAATAGTGAATAACTAACATAGGCCATATGTCTACTTTATGTTGACATCATTATTTCAACTTCCTTTTAATTTTTTGGGACACTAGGAGGCTTACAATATGAATAGCAAATTCTCAAATTTTCAAGAAAATTTCAAACACTGATTTTTTTAGGGACCAGTTCAGTTCTGATGTAACTTTGAGGGACTTGTATGTGAGACACCCCCATAAATGATGCCATTTCAAAAACTGCACCCCTCACAGTATTCAAAACAGCATTTTGGAAGTTTGTTAACCCTTTAGGTGTTTCACAGGAATTAAAACAAAGTGCAGGTGAAATTTCAAAATTTCTTTTTTTTTGCAGATTTGCAATTTTAATACATTTTTATAAGGAACACAGTACATTTTACTAGAGAAATGTGACTAAAAATTGATTCCCCCAATTCTTTTGTTTTCATAAATATCCTATATGTGGCCCTAGTGTGCACGGTGACCAAACCACAGGCTTCATAATAGAAGGAGCACCTACTTGATTTTGGAGCCTCCTTTTTATGAGATTATTTTTTAGGCACCATGTAGGTTTCAAGGCACCATAAGATGCTAAAAGTTAGGAACCCCCCCACAAGTGACCCCATTTTGCAAACTACACCCCTCAGGGAATTCATCTAGGGGTATAGTGTACATTTCAAACCCCCAGGGGTTTCACCAATTGTGGTACAACTGGGCAGTGAAAATGAAAAATTATTTTTTTTACACAAAAATGCAGTTCTGGCTCCAAATTTGTCATTTTCAGAAGGTATGAAGGAGACAAAGCACCCCAAAATCTGTGCCCCAATTTCTCCCGAGTACGGCAATGCCTCACATGTGACCAAAAAATACCAGTTGGGTGCATGGCAGGACTCAGAAGGGAAGGAGTGATTTTTGGATTTTGCAGCTCAGATTCTGGTGGAATTTTGGTGGGTGCTATGTCGCATTAGCAAGACCCCCCAAGCACCAATACAGTGGAACCCCCCCACAAGTCACCCCATTTTGCAAACTACACCCCTCAGGGAATTCATCTAGGGGTATAGTGTACATTTCAAACCCCCAGGGGTTTCACCAATTTTGATACAAGTGGGCAGTGAAAATGAAAAATTACATTTTTTTACACAAAAATGCAGTTCTGGCTCAAAATTTTTCATTTTCAGAAGGTATGAAGGAGAAAAAGCACCCCAAAATCTGTGCCCCAATTTCTCCCGAGTACGGCAATGCCTCACATGTGACCAAAAAATACCAGTTGGGTGCATGGCAGGACTCAGAAGGGAAGGAGTGATTTTTGGATTTTGCAGCACAGATTCTGGTGGAATGAATGGTGGGTGCTATGTTGCACCAATACAGTGGAACCCCCCCACAAGTCACCCCATTTTGCAAAGTACACCCCTCAGGGAATTCATCTAGGGGTATAGTGTACATTTCAAACCCCCAGGGGTTTCACCAATTTTGATACAAGTGGGCAGTGAAAATGAAAAATTACATTTTTTTACACAAAAATGCAGTTCTGGCTCAAAATTTTTCATTTTCAGAAGGTATGAAGGAGAAAAAGCACCCCAAAATATGTGCCCCAATTTCTCCCGAGTACGGCAATGCCTCACATGTGACCAAAAAATACCAGTTGGGTGCATGGCAGGACTCAGAACGGAAGGAGTGATTTTTGGATTTTGCGGCTCAGATTCTGGTGGAATTTTGGTGGGTGCTATGTCGCATTAGCAAGACCCCCCAAGCACCAATACAGTGGAACCCCCCCACAAGTCACCCCATTTTGAAAACTACACCCCTCAGGGAATTCATCTAGGGGTATAGTGTACATTTCAAACCCCCAGGGGTTTCACCAATTTTGATACAAGTGGGCAGTGAACATGAAAAATTACATTTTTTACACAAAAATGCAGTTCTGGCTCAAAATTTTTCATTTTCAGAAGGTATGAAGGAGAAAAAGCACCCCAAAATCTGTGCCCCAATTTCTCCCGAGTACGGCAATGCCTCACATGTGACCAAAAAATACCAGTTGGGTGCATGGCAGGACTCAAAAGGGAAGGAGTGATTTTTGGATTTTGCAGCTCAGATTCTGGTGGAATTTTGGTGGGTGCTATGTCGCATTAGCAAGACCCCCCAAGCACCAATACAGTGGAACCCCCCCACAAGTCACCCCATTTTGAAAACTACACCCCTCAGGGAATTCATCTAGGGGTATAGTGTACATTTCAAACCCCCAGGGGTTTCACCAATTTTGATACAAGTGGGCAGTGAACATGAAAAATTACATTTTTTACACAAAAATGCAGTTCTGGCTCAAAATTTTTCATTTTCAGAAGGTATGAAGGAGAAAAAGCACCCCAAAATCTGTGCCCCAATTTCTCCCGAGTACGGCAATGCCTCACATGTGACCAAAAAATACCAGTTGGGTGCATGGCAGGACTCAAAAGGGAAGGAGTGATTTTTGGATTTTGCAGCTCAGATTCTGGTGGAATTTTGGTGGGTGCTATGTCGCATTAGCAAGACCCCCCAAGCACCAATACAGTGGAACCCCCCCACAAGTCACCCCATTTTGAAAACTACACCCCTCAGGGAATTCATCTAGGGGTATAGTGTACATTTCAAACCCCCAGGGGTTTCACCAATTTTGATACAAGTGGGCAGTGAAAATGAAAAATTACATTTTTTTACACAAAAATGCAGTTCTGGCTCAAAATTTTTCATTTTCAGAAGGTATGAAGGAGAAAAAGCACCCCAAAATATGTGCCCCAATTTCTCCCGAGTACGGCAATGCCTCACATGTGACCAAAAAATACCAGTTGGGTGCATGGCAGGACTCAGAACGGAAGGAGTGATTTTTGGATTTTGCGGCTCAGATTCTGGTGGAATTTTGGTGGGTGCTATGTCGCATTAGCAAGACCCCCCAAGCACCAATACAGTGGAACCCCCCCACAAGTCACCCCATTTTGAAAACTACACCCCTCAGGGAATTCATCTAGGGGTATAGTGTACATTTCAAACCCCCAGGGGTTTCACCAATTTTGATACAAGTGGGCAGTGAACATGAAAAATTACATTTTTTACACAAAAATGCAGTTCTGGCTCAAAATTTTTCATTTTCAGAAGGTATGAAGGAGAAAAAGCACCCCAAAATCTGTGCCCCAATTTCTCCCGAGTACGGCAATGCCTCACATGTGACCAAAAAATACCAGTTGGGTGCATGGCAGGACTCAAAAGGGAAGGAGTGATTTTTGGATTTTGCAGCTCAGATTCTGGTGGAATTTTGGTGGGTGCTATGTCGCATTAGCAAGACCCCCCAAGCACCAATACAGTGGAACCCCCCCACAAGTGACCCCATTTTGCAAACTACACCCCTCAGGGAATTCATCTAGGGGTATAGTGTACATTTCAAACCCCCAGGGGTTTCACCAATTTTGATACAAGTGGGCAGTGAAAAAGAAAAATTACATTTTTTACACAAAAATGCAGTTCTGGCTCAAAATTTTTCATTTTCAGAAGGTATGAAGGAGAAAAAGCACCCCAAAATCTGTGCCCCAATTTCTCCCGAGTACGGCAATGCCTCACATGTGACCAAAAAATACCAGTTGGGTGCATGGCAGGACTCAGAAGGGAAGGAGTGATTTTTGGATTTTGCAGCACATATTCTGGTGGAAGGAATGGTGGGTGCTATGTTGCACCAATACAGTGGAACCCCCCCACAAGTCACCCCATTTTGCAAACTACACCCCTCAGGGAATTCATCTAGGGGTATAGTGTACATTTCAAACCCCCAGGGGTTTCACCAATTTTGATACAAGTGGGCAGTGAAAAAGAAAAATTACATTTTTTACACAAAAATGCAGTTCTGGCTCAAAATTTTTCATTTTCAGAAGGTATGAAGGAGAAAAAGCACCCCAAAATCTGTGCCCCAATTTCTCCCGAGTACGGCAATGCCTCACATGTGACCAAAAAATACCAGTTGGGTGCATGGCAGGACTCAGAAGGGAAGGAGTGATTTTTGGATTTTGCAGCACATATTCTGGTGGAATGAATGGTGGGTGCTATGTTGCACCAATACAGTGGAACCCCCCCACAAGTCACCCCATTTTGCAAACTACACCCCTCAGGGAATTCATCTAGGGGTATAGTGTACATTTAAAACCCCCAGGGGTTTCACCAATTTTGATACAAGTGGGCAGTGAAAATGAAAAATTACATTTTTTTACACAAAAATGCAGTTCTGGCTCAAAATTTTTCATTTTCAGAAGGAATGAAGGAGACAAAGCACCCCAAAATCTGTGCCCCAATTTCTCCCGAGTACGGCAATGCCTCATGTGTGACCAAAAAGTGGCAGGACTCAGAAGGGAAGGAGTGATATTTGGATTTTGCAGCACAAATTCTGGTGGAATGATGGTGGGTGCTATGTCGCATTAGCAAGACCCCCAAAGCACCAATACAGTGGAACCCCCCCACAAGTGACCCCATTTTGCAAACTACACCCCTCAGGGAATTCATCTAGGGGTATAGTGTACATTTCAAACGCCCAGGGGTTTCACCAATTTTGATACAAGTGGGCAGTGAACATGAAAAATTACATTTTTTTACACAAAAATGCAGTTCTGGCTCAAAATTTTTCATTTTCACAAGGAATGAAGGAGACAAAGCACCCCAAAATATGTGCCCCAATTTCTCCCGAGTACGGCAATGCCTCACATGTGACCAAAAAATACCAGTTGGGTGCATGGCAGGACTCAGAAGGGAAGGAGTGATTTTTGGATTTTGCGGCTCAGATTCTGGTGGAATGAATGGTGGGTGCTATGTGGCATTAGCAAGACCCCCGAAGCACGGTGAAATTATGAACCTAATATTCCATAGATGTGTGGTATATTTTAAAACACTCCTTTATACATAGGCCGGGTTTGTCGGGGCAAGTGTCACACTGGAAAATAGTTTGCTTTCTTATTCCCTTTTTATAGCAAACTTTGCACCTTTTTTGTGTCCTGCCCTTTTTTCCAGTGGAGGGGATTTCATCAGGAAAATGCTGCCCTGGTACAATACGGGGGCCAGTACTAGAAGTACTGGGGCCCTCTGCCTGCTGGTTCCCAAATATTAGGCCCTTTATGACTTCCTCTTGAAAGTGCATAAATGTCCCCCTCTGGCCGGTAGAACGGAATAGCACGTAAGCGTTATACAGTGCCATCTGGATGATATACACGGCCACCTTCTTGTACCAGATTTTTGTTTTCCGCAGGGCACTGTACGGCTTCAGTACCTGATCTGAAAGATCCACTCCGCCCATGTACCTATTGTAATCCAGGATACAATTAGGTTTGGAGGTGTGGGTACTGGTACCTCGTACAGGGACGGAGGTGGTACTGTCTCCGTGAATTGTTGTCAGTATAAGGACATCCCTCTTGTCCTTATATTTGACCAACAACATATTTTCGGTGCATATTCCCCTGCTTTCACCCCTTCTCATTACTTGGGCAATGTGCGTTTTTGGGAGGCCTCTTTGGTTCTTGCGCACAGTACCGCAAGCTGCTGTACCTCTTGAACCAAGGGCCTTAAACAGGGGGATGCTGGTGTAAAAGTTATCCACATAGAGGTGATAACCTTTATCCAGGAAGGGGTGCACTAAATCCCAGACAATTTTCCCACTAACACCTACGAGGGAGGGGGGGCATTCTGGCGGTTCAATTCTTGAATCCTTCCCTTCATAAACCCTAAACCTGTGGGTGTACCCTGAGGTGCTTTCACACAGTTTGTACATTTTTATGCCATACCTTGCCCTCTTACTGGGAAGGTACTGGCGGAATTTAACCCTTCCTTTAAAATGTATAAGGGACTCGTCGATACAAATAAATTTTTCAGGGATGTACACCTCTTCAAATTTGGCACTGAAATGATCAATGACCGGCCTGACTTTGAATAGCCGGTCAAAGGTGGGATCATCTCTGGGTGGGCACTGTGCATTATCGGTGTAATGTATAAATTTAAGAATTGTCTCAAATCGAGTCCGGGGCATGGCCATACGGTAAAATGGAGTACTGTACAGAACATCTGTACTCCAATATTGCCTAATTTCTGGCTTTTTTACTATGCCCATATGAAACACCAGACCCCAAAACGTCATCATCTCTACTGCATCTACAGGGGTCCACCTAGCAAATGATGACGTGGGGTTTTGAGCAATAAACTGCTGGGCATATAAATTAGTTTGGTCCACCATTAAATTTATAAAATCATCAGAGAAAAATAATTTGAAAAAGTCAATTTCTCTGAGACCTGTGGAATCAAATTGGATTCCTGGCATGGCCAAAAACTCAGGAACCTGGGGCTCAAAATTGTCTGGTGGTGGGGTCCATACGAGATCAATTATTGGGGGGGGGGGTCTCAGCTGCTCTACGGGGGCGTCTTTGAGGGGGTCCCTCATCACCAGAGGAGGAAGAGGAGCTTAAGGCGAATCCTTCAAATTCCCCGCTTGCATCACTGGCTGTGTCAGAGTCAGAAGCAAGCAGGGCATATGCCTCCTCCGCTGAATACATTCTCCTGGATGACTGGGAGGACATTTGGGAGGACATTTGGGAGGACATTTGGGATGCCATTTTTATTTTTGTGTTACTGGTAGTGAAATGTTTCAACACGTGTATAGTGTAGGGGGGGGTACAAACTTTATTTCAATCCGGGGGGTATGTAGTGTGTAGTGTGTATGTGGTGCAGAAAAAAAAAAATTACTTTATACCAATAAAAAAAAAAAAAATTAAGGGGTTAAAAATAAAAAATTTAAGGGGTTAAAAAAAAAAAAAGGTCCTGCGCCAAAAATTGAGCACAGATGTTGGTCAGTAACGTCTGTCACTGAACAGCGCTCAAAGGCAACAGGAATTTGATCAAAAAAAAAAAAATATAGATCAACCCTGTACCGAAAAAGATGATCAGTGATGTACGTCACTGATCAGCGCACAGCGGCCACAGGACACCCACAAAATCACAGTGTGTGTAAAAAAAAAATTAAAAAAGACCCCACAGCACACACACAAAAAAAAAAAAGGTGATCAGTGATGCGACACTGATTACCAGTGAGGTGCAGCAGGTGCACAACCTTTGGTGCAACTGACAGGTATATATAAAAAAAAAAAAACCTCTGTACCCCCAAAAAAGTTGCTGATCACCTCAGATATAGTGATCAGCACAAAAGGCGGGGGCAGCAGACAAAAAATTTAGCACTCTCTATCACTCTCTGTCACTATCTCTCTCTATCTCTCTATCTCTCACTATCTATCACTCTATGACACTGCAGCAGCAGCACTGACAGGTATATCTATATATAAAAAAAAACCTGCGCCCCCAAAAAGTTGCTGATCAGTTAATTTATACTGATCAGCACAAAAGGAGGGGGCAGCAGTCAGTTATATCAAAAATATATAGCACAATCTGTCACTATCTCTCTCTATCTCTCTCTCTCTATCTCTCTATAACTATCACACTGCAGCAGCACAAAATATAGCACTCTGTCACTAGGCCTCTCTATCTATCTCTCTCTCTCTATCTCTCTCTATCTATAACTATATCACACTGCAGCAGCACAAAATATAGCACTCTCTGACACTATCTCTCTCTATCTCTCTCTATCTCTCTATAACTATCACACTGCAGCAGCACAAAATATAGCACTCTGTCACTAGGCCTCTCTATCTATCTCTCTCTCTCTATCTCTCTCTATCTCTCTATCTATCTCTCTATCTAGCTAGTACACTGCAGCAGCACAATTTCACAGGAAGGCACAAGTAGCAACAGGATCCAGGAAGCAGTGATGAAGCAGCGATCAGCACTCTCTGACACTATCTCTCTCTCTATCTCTCTCTATCTCTCTCTATCTCTCTCTATCTCTCTCTATCTCTCTATCTCTCTATCTCTCTATCTATCTCTCTATCTCTCTATCTATCTAGCTAGTACACTGCAGCAGCACAATTTCACAGGAAGGCACAAGTAGTAACAGGATCCAGGAAGCAGTGATGAAGCAGCGATCAGGTAAGTATGGAGCAAGCTATGGAGCAAGGTTCTGGTCAGTATGGCGGCAGGGAGGTACGGTGACCGCACTGCACGCTATTCCAGACCGGAATGGCGTCTGCAGTGCAGTCACCGTTAGTTTAAATCCCCCTCCTTGGCTGTGATTGGTCCGTCGGTCCGACGAACCAATCACGGCCTTTGGGGGCGGGCGGGGTGCGGTGGGGTGACACCAGTGTCACCCTCACACCCCGCGGTGATTGGTGCTGTACTTTACAGCACCAATCACCTCTGATCCCGTGTCACCGGCGAACGTTATTCGCCGGTGACACAGGAAAACGCTGTAATTGGCTGTTCACACTGAACAGCCAATCACAGCGATCGCCGACGGGGGGGCGGCATCGCAGCCCCCCCTGGGCATGCACGGACATGTCTGCTGTCAGGGACAGCAGACATGTTGAAACTGTCACCGCGTCTATAGACGCGGTGACAGTTAAATGCCATGACGTACATTTACGCCATGTGTCGGGAAGTACTTCCCGACCATGACGTAAATGTACGTCAAATGTCGGGAAGGGGTTAAACATGTTTAAAAACCTGATTAAGCAATCGATTGGCGATTGTGATTGGGATTGCCAAAAGGGGGAGCCCACACATCTAAAATTAATTGTGGCAATCATCTCCATATCTGAAAATTGTCACAATTAATTGCTGATGTATGGGGCCCTTAATGGTCGACAGTCAAAAAACATGAAAAAGTTTGAAATGCTTTTTTTAATTAAATTTTCAGCCGACATGTAGCGACAGGCGGTATTTCATGCCCTACCATCCCTTAATGCATGGAGGGAAAATTAAATAGTGTGCCGAGTGCAGCGAGGCACTGAGCCCGAAGCAGTGTCCATGGTCGACATAGACACCCTAAAAACATTAAAAACTTTTCCATGTCGACCTTTTGACCATGTTGACCTTTTCAATGTCGACTTTTTAACCATGTCGGCCTTTTGACCATGTCAACATTTTTCATGTCGACCTTTTATCTGTCGATCTTTCGCCCCGCTGTCGACCTTTTGACCCTGTCGACCTTTTGATTGTCGACCATTAGTGGTCGACCATATGACTGTGAGTCAGTCTATGATTAATACCACAACCGTTACAACTGGGTTTGAAAAAAATTACAGGGTTCAATTGGTGGTTTATCACTCTTCAAGGCTTATGCCTGGTACACACCAGGACGACTAGGGCCCGATCCCCTAAATCTAGATCCAATTCCGACCAATTGAATGTCAATTGTAGGTAGATTGGGCCCTTTTTTTCCCTGTTCTGGTCCGATCCCGATCCGATGTGCGGCCCCGCGGGTCGGCCGGTCGTTATTCAGATCCTACCTGCTGCAGGTAGGATCTGAAGAACGACCATACAGCCGGGTGCGGGTCACCATCGACATCGTGAGCGGGTCGTGCCCCCCCCCCTGCGTCACCGTGAGCGGGTCGGACGAGACACTGACGACCCACTCACCATGTGCATCGTGAGCGGGTCGTCGTGGTGTGTACCCTACATTAGTGCATCTCGCGGTAAGTCCTTTATTTGTCTTTACAAAGCATGATTGTGATTGTGTTAAACAGCTAATTGCCAGGGGGTTGAAAACACATTGTCACCAGTGTGGTCTGTTTTAATGCTATTATAATTTCAACAAATGATCTACAAATTCATGGGTAATCTTTTCATGATGGATTATTGTGAATTGTCCCTTGTACTTTATAATATTATTAATTATTATTATTATTAATATTATTATTACATTTTATTTATAAGGTGGTTCACAGCGCCATACATATAGGTGCTGAGCTACCAGCGGTTCACAGCAGCACCATACATATAGGTGCTGAGCTACCAGCAGTCAACAAATAAAGTTAAATGACATCATTGTAGCTCCACCCCTGCTACACAATGCTGCAGTTGTTGTCACTGTGAAGTGGGGGTCCGGGTTATGATCAGCACACATTGCATCAGCAACTGTCCAGACTGCCCTCTTTCCTGATTTTCAGTAGCCTCCTGGCTGTGAGAGTAAACAAGTATGGGTTGAGTAGAACCCTACCCATACAACTAGAGACTCATGTTATTCATCAACTAATTTCAACTGGATGCTGTTAAGTGTGCACCTATCTCTGCTTTCTCTCTTATTTAGAGGAAAAAAAAGTTGAATAATCACCTCCATCATACTGTGTGATGGGAAATGTTCTGATCTGAAAATGAAGAAAACCATTTAATACACTGTGATCCAGTTGTTCCGTTTGATTCTTGAACAATTGGATTAGTGCAGTTTTGCTACCCATGAAGATAGCTTCTTTTCCCACTGATTCAATTAATTCAAATGCATCTGTACATGATCAGAACAGCTGTAAAACACACAATGTGCTGGTATGCAACTGAATAGCAAGAAAAACACTGATTTAAAAGAAAATTGCAAAACTGATTGGATGAAACTCAAAAATTACAGAATGAATCTTTACAAACTGTCCCTCGATATCAGTGACACTTTATTCATATAGTTTCACATTAGATTAAATTAAAATTACATTGAGTACTTTGTTTTGCTGGTACAAGTTAATACAATACTGCTAAACCTGAAAAATAGAAACTAAATTGAAACATATATCTTGTAATCAGTAAGATGACAGTAAATGTCTACTTTGCATACTGGAATGACATTCTCGCTTCTTAATAAAACACTAATAAAACAGCCTTTATTTTTTTTTCCTTCATTTCCCAGTGCTATAATGAGTACACAATAGTGCAGTAGAATGTATTCATATTCCACACATCAATAAGGGACTGTGAATAAATTGATGACCTACTGTATTATATACACTCAGGTATATGACATAATATAACTAACACCCACAATTCTGCTCAGTGCTGACCACAGATGACCTTATTACCTAAATAACCTGAGTGGGCGTTTTAAAACAGGAGGAAGTCCCTGTATAGCCTCCTCTGTTCAAACCCCCTGTTCTCTAGCCATCAGCAATATAGGGGTAAATTAACAAAAGCTTCTAAAAATGAAAAGAGGTGATGTTGCACATAACAACCAATCAGATTCTATATATTTCTAGAGAAATTATAGACAGAATCTGATTGGTTGTTATGGACAACATCACCTTTTTATGTTTAGAAACTTTAGTAAATATACCCCATAGAGTCTCATCACTAAGAGCTCAGACTCTAATACACATGCGCAAAAAAATTGCGCTGAATCACATTATAATAGCCCTGTCCCCACTATACTGTAATCTCAGCATTTTATAGCGGAGTGTATTGGCATGAGAACACGATAGTGCAGCTACACCACCTGCACAGCCTCTATGGTCAAGCCATGTGCTGCACCACATAACCTCACCGCCCATAAATTAAGCCACACCCCCACACCACTGTCCTCTGTGCCAACCTGGTACCCAAGAAGTCAGCAACTATGGCTGAAGCATTTTTTGCTTGGCTTCACCTGACACCACTAGCATCCAGTGGTGTATTTACCAATAGGCACTTGAGGCACATGCCTAGGGGTGGCAATTGATAGGTGGAGGGGGCAGCATGCCAGGCTGATGAAGCCAGGTGATTCTTTTGTTGCTGTTGTTGACTTTATGACTTTTTTATATTTTATTTAGCAACTGACAGGATTGGGACCAAAGGTAGCAAATTCCCCCAATGACTACTACATTTTATACGGTTACTTTTATTTTGTTTTTTTGGGGGGGGATTTTTTGGCAATAAATTAGCTTTTTTTCATAAACTTTCAAACATACAATTTGTAAATAGCACTTGTAAAATATGTTGCAATGATATTACCAGTATAAAACCTATACAACAGCAAATAAAATCTTTGATGAGCCCATCAGCAGGTATAGTATATATAGCACTGTAACACTCAGTTTAATACTGATGCACCCCTAAAAAGATAAACAAAATAAGTTAAATTGGGGTGATCTCACTGTAGTTCTATGTCAGAGGTGCTGGAGCAGGGGGGGGGGGCAAGAAGGTACGGGGCTCAGTGTAGCTGCAAACTACAGTTAATATGGGCAGTATCAGTATGGAGATAATAGCCAAATCCCTTCTACGCTGGCCTCCAGGTCCCTTCTCCCCCATGCACCCAGATCTAAACCCTGCAGTGTGTTCCTAGTTTTTGTGTGGTGGCCCTCCTCTGGGACCATTGCTGTGCCCTTCTCACCTTACACTTCATGTTCCTCTTCTCACTCCACTCCCCTTTGTCCTCCCACTCCCTTCACTTGCGACCATCCCTGACCCCACCCTATTTTATCCAGGTTTAGCTTAAAAAGTACCCTGTAAAATCTCATTACTTTCCAGGCACAGCCTTAGTTAATGTGTGAGCTGAGTGGATAATTTTTTTTCCACTTCTACTAAAAGTCACACACATGTTATAGCTATGTTTTGGAAGCATATTTATTATGTATATTTTGTTGAAAATCACGCAAAAAATCGTGATTCAATTAAGATGTACATTAAGTATCCTATGAAAGTATCACAGGGGTTCTGCAGCAGATACCCAGATGCTAGTTACAGATGTACCCAGTAGGTTTTTAGAAAAAATACATTTTGGTTCTGGTTTTTCAGAATAATTTGGATAACATATATTTGGATAAGGGCTACTCAACCTGTAGTAGTAGTATCAGTAGTAATATCTAGCATGTTCCACCCAGAAAGCACAATTATTTGTCGGTGTATACAGAGATACTAAATTGGACAGACAATTTGAAATCTACAGGACTGTTTGGAAATGAGAAATGATTGTGTGTATGATCCACATTTACCTTTTTTGGGATTGTTTTGGTTGGTCTAGTTATTAGCCTTATTGAAAAAATCAATCTAGTGCCAACCTACCATAGCTTTACTCTTCCATAATTTGGCTATAACTGTCTTAATACTACATCTAGGGGTCACATAAATGAATATATCATATTGCTCACTGCTCATATTGCTTTATCGTGTGGGAACAGATTAAGAT
Source organism: Crinia signifera (assembly GCF_055691185.1). Lineage (NCBI taxonomy): Eukaryota > Metazoa > Chordata > Amphibia > Anura > Myobatrachidae > Crinia > Crinia signifera. The sequence goes on along the minus strand of NC_139220.1, from coordinate 164,112,570 downwards.
TGTTTGGGCCAGATGTATCAAGCTTCAAAATGTGATAAAGTGGAGAGTGAGAAACAGCCAGTCAATCAGCTCCTACCTGTCATGCTACAGGCTGGGTTTGAAAAAAGACAGGTAGGAGCTGATTGGCTGGCTGTTTATCACTCTCCACTTTATCACTTTTTGAAGCTTAATACATCTGGCCTTACGTGTTATAAAAGCAGAGGTCTTTAAAATAATAATATGTCTCACACAGATAGATAGATAGATAGATAGATAGATAGATAGATAGATATCTTAATTATGGATGTCCTAATGGTTGTTGTTATTGTTGCAGCTTTATGATTAATCATCAAATCATTTCTGTGATATTGTTAACTTCCTCTTCCCTGTTATAAGGGTCATGTCAGGCATCTCAGATCTAAGCAAACAGCACAGATTTCTGTATTGCGAATGCCTCCTGGTAATTTCCCTGCCTTGTATCTGGAGAATGGAGCCACTAATCACGATGAATTGCCTTTTTTATAATTCTCTATATATTCTTCTGTCAGCTTCTTGCATACTTTTCCAAAAAGATGGCATATTTTAAGGCATGAAATTGTCTTTCTTTCTGATATGTTATTGTTAGCTCTTACAATCCTCATATGTAGATGGAAATGTGACAAAGTGTATTTTACTTGTAACAGTCTTTAGCAGTGATTATATGCAATAATGCCATTTACTTTTACTATTGCTCAAATTAAATTGCAAACGTGGTGGCTGTTTCTGTTTTATTCAGACATCCTCTTTTCATTTTCAGAGGAAATAAAGCATGACAGTTAGGTTTTTCAAGTCAGAATTTTGCCAATATCATGATAACGTCTTTTAATTATGCTGTTTGATTCAGGGCAAGCCGTGCTTTGAGATGTGCAAGCAATGTACTACTGTTAGGTTATATTGCAAATTAACATATTTGCAGATTATGTATTGTACTTTGAGATATGTCCTACAAAATGCTCAGGTATAAATCTCCCTTCTGGAAAGAATCCCAGTAACTAAGCATTAAAAGCAATACAGGTTTTATTGCATTTAATAATATCTGTTATAATGAGGAATGTGTGAAGTGTCTCATTTGTTGATGACTGTGATAAATACTATAGTTAATACAGTGAGAGCCAAGGAAATAATCAGAGTAACTGTGGATTTTTGTTATACCCCATTCACACTAATATACCAGGACCAACCTTTGTTAATGAACACTGTTTCAAGTTGAGTCTCAGCTGCTTGAAACCATATTTACACATCATCACCAAGTACAAATGATCTATTATTTTTAGTGTGTCCCATGTCAGATAACACAGATCATGTGGTTCACACTACAGGCTATATGTGTCATGTCGAATTTGACCCTGGTCACAACCTGGTTTAGATTCAAGGGTAAAATAACTCAGGTTGACCCTTTCATACCAAGCCATGACGCAGGTTGCCCTGGCAATAAACCAGTTCAGGGGCCGAATGTAATAGGGTGTGAGAATCAGAAAGTGCATGATTTTGGGAGAATTCTCCAGTTTTTTTTTTTAAAGCGGCAATAATTTACATGGCAAAATCAATCTGTGTTTTCAGTGTAAATTATTCTCCCAACATCTCTCAGTTTCTGATTCTCACACTCTATTACATTTGGCCCCATGAGTTCGGTGTGAAAGGGGTAGCATCAAACTGGCTATCTGGCACTTCTTGACCAGCCCACCATTTCCAGAGCTGGCAATAGGGAGCTGGTCTGGATGGCCGTGCACAGTCCCCATATAAAAAAAAATGCATGTGGCAAGTGCAGAAGGTGGAATGTGGCCCCCACCTTCCTGCACAATGCAACCCTGCACACTTTATAAGGTAAGTGGCTCCAAAAGTAAATTAAAAAGGTGCCTAAGGTGACCTTAATATAAACAGTATATTACATACAATAGCTTAATTTCAATCCTGGCAATTATACTTTTTTCTTGAAATGTGCCTTTTTATATTGTTATAAATTGTCATTTTATTAATTTACATAATTCCTCACTGGTCTTCACTAGTGGCACTATATTTGTGTTTCATACAAATGTGTACACTTCCATGCTACAATATCATAGAGGCAGCATTGAGAGTCTTAATATTACATGCTTATATTGCATTACCCTATGTGTACATATAACACTATAATGAATAATACTGTACAGTCCTATACAAAAGAGTATTGTCTTAGTAATATAGGGGATATTCTGTTTGCTACTTCAAACTGGAAATGACAATTGTGTAATGCCAACAGAAGGCTTGGTATAATATACCAACCACCCTGATGACATAAGTACTATCAATTAGAGGGGTCAGCGCATGACCAGCTAATCAGAAGTGGCTAGAAAGTGCTAAGTTACCATTGCTATCATTTCACCAGACCTCCAACCTTCTACAAGGTGTACAGTATATGCAAATAAACCTTTGTCTAAATGTGTTGTAATTACATAATTATGACCCTTCTGTGCTTTTCAGCTCCTGCCCTCCACATGAGATGCACGTTAATGAACTTCCTACAAATTGTGTTACACGTGTTTAGTGTAGTTCAGAAATACATATCATATGCAAAATATATTAACACTACTCTAACTAATCCCTAAAGACTCGATTTGATAAATACAAGTCATAGCCAAACTGCTATTATTGGCTGTGTATAAACTGAAGAAGAGTGTATAGTAGCTAACAGTCTCTTTAGTGAGAGTGGGCTCATCTGCACTCATTATGCATTCCTCTGACACCCACCACAACATTATCTGCCACTGGTAATACTCCGCTCAAGAACCTGTTTGTTCAAGTGACTTTAAATGCACTGGTATTATGAAGATGAAACAGCCATAAAACGTATATAATTACCCATGCCACTGAAGAGGTGAGCTCTCAGCCGTACGTAACACTGCATATACTCTGCTAGAGATTGTGTATTCAACCAACAAAACAAATTACTGTAAGCAGAGACTTGTATTTACAAGACTGACCTTTTTGTCTCTATTATAACCACAAAATGGCTGACTGCTGCAGTAGGTCATAAATCACCTTTTCTACCTATCCAAGTCCAGAGTTTGTTCTCAATAGCAAGATAAGAGTTTTGTGCAATGACCTTTATTGCAATTTCTAAATTTCTGCCCTATCATACAATATGTTTTTTTTCTGCTGTTATGACACAAACCAACATATTAGCAATTAATATTAAACACACATAGAATCATTTTTAATTGCAAACTAGATACTTGGCATGTCTAAAAAATTATGAAAATGTTTGACAACCGTCTTGGAAATCATATAGTTCACTGCTTTGAAAGCCAACTTTATTAGTAAACCAATCTTCCCAAACAATGGCTTGTATGCCAAGTGTTCTTGAAATAAAAACTGATCATCTATAAAAGACAAAATTGGTATGCCAATGCTGATTTGTCACTCTAGATGTATTAATAAGTCTCAAATGTAACTGCATTTTGTGTGCCACTAGCTGATTTCAATGGCGTGCACAAGCAAATTACAATGATCTAATGAATCTTCTGTGCAAGTTGAAGTAGTTTACCACCTTATTGAGTTGCTTAGATGAAGATTTGAAAAGACATCTGCAGTGTTGTGCTATTTGGAAATAAATTGGTAATCTTAATGCATTGTATCTTTCTGACAGCTCTGATTATCTGGGGTAGAGTTTATGGATGGCTGGTCTTGCCATGTCAATTAGTGAGGTGATATTTTACACAGCAATAGTTGCTTAAACAACTAATTATCACAAAAATAAACCTCATATGCCCAGTACAAAAGTCACAGGAATAAAAGTGACAATGAATCTAAAGCTTCTGACAGTTGAAGTTTTTTCTTTGCAAGGAAAATGTAAAACATATACTAAGATATTAAGGGGGGGATTAAATAAACTATGGTAATTTGCAGCAGGCTAATTAATCCCCCAGGGCTATACAATTAGCCCCGAAGTGTGGTTGTCGGCAGCCTTTATCATGGTTTTCACCTACGGGAGGAGCCGGCAGAGATGGAGACATGACTGGTGGCAGCCATGCTGCATTCTACAACATGGCCTTCACTAGTTATGTCTTTCATAACATAGTTGGTACATACTAGACAGTTTGGTGGAAGGATAAAACTGTATCTGTGGCTGATTTAGTGTATTTTGCCTAAGGTAGCCATAGCTTCTACCAGAAGCGACATTACTCTGGGGAAGCATAATTCCCACAGATACCTTTGGAAATGGCAATTACCGTGTCGGAAGAAGCTCATCAGTCACTGGCGCCAATTTTCAGATTCACATATCTGTATAATCAGCCGGACAATCCAGATCTTGAATAATTGTCACACTAGATAACCTAAATTTTCTATGTCCGTCAAAATGTCACATTAAGTAGTGTGATAACATTTCCGTGTAGATGTGGAAATGTGTGCATATACTTTTGTGTCCTGGGTTAGGGGAGAACTGTGACCTTTTTTCACCTTCAAGACAAGTAAAATAATCTTAATGTATGATAGTGATAAATGCACTCAATGTTATCCCTTTCTCATGATTTATTTTAAATAAATCATCTATTTGGGGTCAGTAAATTTACCTAATTGACCACAATGAATGAATGATCACAAGGGTCAATACATGAGCTGTCAATAGTGTGTTTCCCACCAATCAGAGACAAATAGCTGCATTTGGATATTTGAATACAGGCCCCTTTAACTAATTTACATTACACTTACAGTAAGCTAGGAACAAGTTTTATATTACATGTCAAATGTTTTTCAAAATTTTTATATTTTGGGGAACTTCATATGGATTTAATTCATTCATGGAATGTTCAGCGAACACATGTTCTGCATCAGGTCCGGCTCTACCGTTAGGCAGTTTTAGGCTAATACCTAGGCCAGGGATGGGCCAAACCTGTCCTCAAGATCTACTAACATAACAGTTCATGTTTTTCAGACAGCCTGTGGATTTATAGTATACTAGGAAAGAATGCAGCATGTTTGAAAATGTGACAGTTTGTAATGACTACAGCTGTGCACTAGATAGGTGATTTGGAAAATGTGGACCATTGGTAGATCTCGAGAACCGGTTTGGCCACCCCTGGCCTAGGGGCTCCAGAATCTGGAGGACATCTTTAACGATCACAAAATGAAAGATGAATCAGAGATACATCCTTGTTGAACTTAATTTAGATGGCAAGTGTTGACCTTCTAAGACGCCACCGCCACACTTTCTCCTGAGGTCCTGGGAAGTCGGTATTGGTGTGTGGGTGGTAGTAGCAAGCTTAAGTTTTGCCTTGGGTGTCAGAAAGCCTTGCACCGGCCCTGTCAGCATACACGTTCCCATGAAATAGGAATTGAATTTTGTGGGTTGCGTGGTAATTGTACATGGTGCTACTTGTGTGCATGAAAAAGTGGAGAAATCACCCTGAACCCCAAAGATGTGGGCAGAATTCTGTTAGTGGACCTAAGCAAAGCATTTGTGTTTTTTAAAGGATGCAAAAAATCTTATTTTTTGCATTTTTTTATGATAGTAAGGAAGTGTTCAGCAAAATGTAAATTTTTTGGAGTACATTAAAATGCTGTAAGTGCTGGTCTCAAAGTGTGCAGGGGTGCTATCAACTACAAGGGAAAATTCATCCATATCATCAGTATTACTCAGATGTCACACAATGTCCTTTGTTTGTGTTTGTCCACCAATGCCACGTTGCACCACAGATTGTCCAGGAGTTGGCAAATGCTTTACTGCTTTGCTGGTTCACACAAACCTATATGTGTGTGTGTGTGTGTTAATATATTAAAGTTAATACAGTAAAACATTTTATGATTTTTCTATTACCTAAAGATCCCAACAAAAAATGAGTGATCATATTATACAGATACAGTGATAGATATTTATACTTGATTTGGCATTTTTGTTAAAAACCTTATATTGAATCAGGTTTAAATAGCTAAATAATTTGATAATAAAGTTGCTGTATTAGGAAAAAATATTAACCAATCAAGTGGTTAATTAATTCTCAATGTGCAGCGTGTGTGATTTTATAATATATATTTTTAGGCATTTTTTTATTGCATATACAAGTTATAATTTCTGCCTTTCCAACATTATTCTTGTCTACCTCAGTCCCTAGCTGCGCTACCACTACTGGGTTTCTTTTTGAGCCTTTATAACAGTGCTCTCACAATGTATCACTGTTGTACATTGAATTGCTCAATTTACACTGTATGTAACCTTTCGTTTCCCTCAACCATTTCAGCATTTTTTTCACAAAACAGTCTGTAGGATATCACACAGAAATGACATCTTTGCTGTAAGTTTCATTCTCTGGAATACTCACTATAATGGTATCCATTTCCTGGTATCAATAATGGGACATATATATTTAGCTAAGTGCTATCTCATTATTGTAAGCTATCCTGTTTTCTTCCAGGCAGCATGGAGTATTTGAGACTGTGACATTAGAATTTATGTAAGGAATACAAATATCTGTATGTGCAGTATGGAAATAAAAGGGGTAGCTTGTTTTTTCTTGATATTCTGCATAAAATACTTCTATTCTATTGAAATATAAAACTAAATTGCATCAACAGAAACTGTCAGAAACCATTTGAAAGTTATACAATTATCATTTCCTTCATTTGTATATTGATGTATCTTAATGTTTCTTCAACTGATAATGAAAGTCTGATAATTATATATCAAGGCTGTTGAGTTTGTTGTCTTAGTGTGAGGTTAGACAATTACATAAATTCCAACTTTGGGTACAGGGAAGTAGGGGTGTGGCCCAGGACTGTGGCACTCTACCGAGGCCACGTCTTATTTTTACCACAGGGGGGGAGGCATGGCCAGCGTTCTGCAAGCTGTTGGACACCATACCCCCAGTCCCTCTTTCTCACTGAATAGTGTACAGAGCAGCGACAGGCAAGGGGGACTCCCACCCCCACTCCATACAATGATCTCCGCCGAACTCATGGCAAATGATATAGCGCACACACACACACACACACTGAATAATATAGTTAATGATATTGTTCAGTGATATCTCATGGCCCCACCACTGACCATGCCATCATTGACAATATAGGCGACTTCATTAATGACCACCAGGAGTGCATCCTTAACAATATTGAGCGTACACACTAAGCAGCGATATTACAAACGATGAGCAATATTGTTTGAAATATCACTGTGTTTATAGTGTTTATTGTGGCTTTACAGTTTATGATTGATTCAGAAAGTACTTATGTAATGTTGTGTAGATAAATAAACAGTATGGAAAGTGAAGTGTTGACATCATTTGTTTACTGGGTCATCACCAAAAGCTCTTGCATTTTAGGGTAAACTAAACCACACAAACACATCCCTCTCTGAAGCACACAACTAAGAGAACATATACTGTAGCTGGTCCTGTACAGTATGCTTGGTTTGAGGCAATTCTATTTCTTAGACAAACTTAACACATCTGACACCAAATGATTCATTTTGCAATAACATAGCTGGATAAGGGACACTTTTGATATATAAAAAATAATCTTTTCCACACAGCTTATAATTGCAACGGAAAGATTCAAGGTGAGCTGAAACATAAAATAATAGTAGCAGTGCAGACGAAGGTCGCTACTAATTAAATGGCTTTGAGAATGTAATGAAACAGTTTATCCTCAGATTTATACCTCAGGAACATGTCTTTATTTATTATTAGCTTGTCCCTATTTAACTAGCACCCCAGCCAGCATTTGTTAACATCAGCTGTTGCTTTGGATAGTTGTGGTATAATTGTTACAGAAAAAAGGCTTAATATATATATATATATATATATATATATATATATATATATATATATATATATATATACAGACATTCCTTACTTAAGGACCGGGTTCCGTTCCTACGACTCAGTTGTTAAACGCATTGGATGATAAATGAACATGTATAAAAAGTTAATAATACAAATAAAGTACACTTCTAAATAAAGAAAAGTCATACTCCTCCTATCCGCTTATCTCTAACATGTCGCAGAGACGCTGCAAAACGCATGCAGCACGGGTCACTAAACAGTCTGGGCAGGTCTTAAGTATGAATGGATAGGCAGGACGCAAGGGCGGAGTCATATGTCTGAGCAGGCGCAGTGCGATCGATAAAAGAAGTCTGAGTGCTTGTTAAATGGGTAGGTTGTTAAGTGAGGCATGTCTGTATGTCTAGTGTAAGTGAGTCTCCAAAATACTGCCATCTGCTGGCAGAGAGTGAAACTACATCTATCTCACACATGCACAATCACAGAAGGTAGCAGATTAGCTTTCGATGCTTTTGAAAGCAGGCTTACTAGCTAGAAAAATATTTATTTCCCACAATTGTAACTGCTATCACTCAGAAGCCCCCAACATATTTTAATAGAAATTGGGTTCAAAATATTTTAATATTAGGCGTCATACAAAAGATGTGCAGAATGCTGACAAGCACATCTTCTAACTACTAATGTCGACATGTCCAGAATGCTAGCATGTAGAATGTTTACACGGATGAGAGGTTATTATGTCAAACATCAACATTCACAACATTGACACTGGCACAATGTTAACATTGTCCTGATTCATTACATATTATTAACACTGTGAATATCAACAGCTGGCTTGTTGACAGTATATTTACATTAGTGTGATAAGTATGGATAATGGTATATTTTTATATTTTACATTGCATATCAATTAATTAATATAGATGTGTAAGTCCCGTTACTAACAGAATGTTCAGATGTTGCAAATAATTTCAATGTTCACCGATGGTGAAAAACGATTTGTTTTTCTCTAAACATTTGTTGTTACATTAAGAATGTCTTGGTAAAACTGCATCAGTCTTATGTATTGGGAAATATGAAATTGCAACACTTTTTTCTTGCCATCAGCGAGGTCTTCAAGATGTACAGTACTGTAGAGTGTATATATATATATATATATATATATATATATATATATATATATATATATATATATATATATATATATATACACACGGGGGGACCGGGTGAGCACGGCAGCTGGGACAGAGCCATGTTTCTACATACTGATGTACAGTATGTAAAGGTGTCAACATAATTCACTATTAGTATCTTTATATAAATTTAATACATATGACATTTTTGATCTCTCCACTGCTGTAATGGTGTATATTTAATAATGACAAAAGTTACATCTCAAAATGAATCACTCTAAGGGCAAGATGTACTAATCTTCCAAAAGTAATAAAGTGGAGAGTGATAAACTACCAGAAAATCAACTCCTGTTATTTTTCAATCCCAGCCTATATTAGGGAAGTTAGGAGCTGTTTGGCTGGTGATTTATTACTTTTTAAGCTCAGTGCATCTGTGCTTACGTGAGCCCACAATTGCTTGATAGATATTCCCAACTATGATGGCATAATGACATAAGTAATTCACTGCTTCTCTATGTTTATGATATGTGCAGTCCACCAATGAAGGGCAGTATTTATGTGTCTGAATACATTTACTGTATGTGGTTTACCTATTAGAGAATCCTGTCCCTGTGGGTGTAATGGCTGGTTGGTGTAACAGCTGCTAATAAGCCAATTGTCAGTTCCAGCTTTCAGCTCTGTTCCAGTTCATGGTCCTGGTATTCCCAATCTTCCTGTTGGTAAATGGAAGCAATAAGTACAGTTGATTGTATTTCTTGAATGTGAATGTTACACATCTGTTCAGGTAGCATAGCAGGGTTAAACCAACCAACTACAATCAAGACCATCTATTAGAATGTGTTTTGCAGTGTGTCTCAAGCATGCAGGATATATGATTACTGCTGTAAAGCCTAATAAGTGAAAGTAGACTTGGGCAGCATAATCTATAAATATGGCTTTAAGTCACATTTTGCCTACGAAAGGATGTAGAGAAGCAAGTCCAACATAAATTGAGCTCATTTAAACAATAGCTGGACATTTTGGTGAGTATTGAATGGTGGTAGGTAATATAGACACCAAAGCCCTGTGCTGTTTCTCAATAGTAGTGGGGTGGAGTTCGGCTGGATGGCACCATCGGTCTGCCATGCATTTACCACTTAACAAAAATGTCCTCCTCGTAGCATGTATACACTTTAGACCCTTTTGTATGCATGTGTGCAATTTAGCACCTTTCTGAAAGGAATAAGCTGATTTTGGTGGATAAGAATCGGGAAACCATGTCACTGGTGTTTGGCCTGCATAAGGGTGCCCCTGGCCTGTAATCAGATTTGGTGCTTGCATTTCCTGACAGGGGGAGCCGTGGAAGCATTGGAGATGCATAAGCAGACTGTGAACAGTATAGCTAGGTATACATTAGATGATGATGTTTACCAGCAACCTAGTTAATGATGGGATCCGGCGGTATTCAGGTATCAGCAATTGTGCATTAGGGGGGGAGGGGTTGTGGAGGCCATATCTCCTTGTAGTGATATCCTCCTTCACCCTACATGTACAGGTGACTGAGGACATTGTTAATGGTGTTTTTACATTCCACCCACGTCCTGTCCTCAGACAATCATCTTGTAGGCTCTGGGGATAAAAGAAAGGTTATTGCGGTCCTCACGTATGATCTAACTACAGTACTCCTAATTTATTTACTATTGGATTTCTTGGACTTTGACCATGGCTCTGTTGGCTACCCTTCAGCCTCTGTTGCCTCTGAATAAGAAATTAACTACAGCTCTGCATATCCAATCGGCTACCTGTGTGAACTTTGGTTTATTACCTAGGCAGCCAATCTCCTGATATGGACTTGGATATTGGCTCTGTCCAACAAATGGGGCCCAAACCCTGAAATACAAGGTTCTGCAGCACACTTGCTTTACTTCCATCAAGTAATTTATGTATACGTGTTACTATACAGTACATTATTTTTAAATTCAGCTTTTTTGGGTTCCCAAATACTTTCAGCTGAGCCTGTGCTCCTATATGTTTAAAATGGCATCTGGTATTAAAACATGATTAAAGATGCTCCTTAAACTTGTACTGCACGTTAAGTGAACTACAAACTTGAGGCCATGCCTGTTTAATGATTTTCATTTGATGTACTGCGTCTATCATAGTGGTAATTATTTCTACTATTCCCCATAAATCAATGTTTCTAGTAAGTAGTGTTTAGCTGGTTTCCATATATTATTTATGAGATGAACCTTGAGTATGGCTCTATACCATAATTAGGCATGACTTGACATAGATGGAGCTATATATTTCAAGTGTTTCTATCTTCTACTGAAAAATACATGAACCACGTACAAGGTAAGCCACGATTACCAGCAGATTTTAGTGACAACGAAAAGTTAGGTTGTAGAAAGTTCAGTATCATTTATTTAGTTTCAATTCTATTCTGGATGCTATTATAAGTTAAATAATATATTTTACTGGATATTCATATTTTGTTAAGAAATATAATTACTTCCCGTAAATGCACACTAAAATTTACTGCAGTAAATGCAGAGCATACTTTGTGCTTATTAAAGTCAATTTCCTCTGAGTTCTGGGTGTTCTCTTCTTCTACTGAATATCTTGCTTTGTGTTTAATGTAAATCAAGCAACAAAGGTGACATATTAACTCAATGTATTATACATTATTGCCCTCGAGTTTTTATGCTACAAAGCCACCGGGACCATTTTTTGCAGAGGCCAGTAATATGAATCTGCTAAGTACCGGACAAATTAATTTGACTATAGTGCCCTCGGAACAAGTAGAATTTTTGGTAAATTAAACTACAGTATATTGTTCATTGCACATTGACAAACAATGATAACCAAACAGATTTAAACTGTAATTACTAATAAAAGCAAATGTCTTACTCCATGCTTTGCTTTAAGCAATAAATATATCATTAGTGTACATTTGAAAAAAAAAAATTATTTGAATACCAACTTTGCTTTTAACTATCTGTTTTTCATGTAATAGATAAAACCTTCCTCTCACAATGCTTCACATGGACTGCAGGAAGCAATGTACTAAAAATCAGCTGTGCATTGAATGATCGCTTTCTATGTTACAGTATTCATTGTGTCGCTGCTACTGAGTTGGAAGTAAACAAACAAAAAAGACAAAACTGCAGTGCAGTGTACAAGGAGTGTATCGTGCTTCCAGGGGGAGGGCATCAAAATGCTGACTCCACAAAAGCCATGTGCTGTAGTGTGACATTAACCTGCAGCACTTAGGGCCTGATTCTGGTTTACTCTGTAAGCTGCAAAGCTTGCAGCTTACCAAGTCTCAGAGTGCCCGCTTCGCCGCCTGCCGAAAAAAATGAACAGAACACATCAGCCCAACATTTTCATGGGAACGCCCATGGAGAACCCCTGGCCTGCCTTGAGCCATTCACAAAGGAGACCTGTTCGCACTTTTAAAAGACCATGTGCATACGCAATCCCACAACCATCGGGACGGTGCCAAACTCGCTATATAGCGAGCAGATTAGAATCACCCCATTGATTTGCTATGTATTATCAAGAGTAGAAATCGGATTAGTAATGTCTGAAACGGCATTTATGAGTACTAGCCACACTTTCACACTTTTAACCAGTTGGTCTATTGAATGATTTCTCCTGGGCTTACAAATATAAGTCAGACTTATATTTGTGTGGGCTCAGGACCAAAGATGGGGCAGGAGCCGCTCCCCCCCCCCCCCCCCCCGGGTCACCGCGTCATGGCCACATTTTCATGGTTTTACCAAGATTCAAAGATGCATGCTCTTTTTTTGCTTTAGCGCTGTCACCCATTATTGTCTTTTGTTGTTTCTGACTGGGGGAGTTGCTACCCCAAGCAATTGTGATAAACAGCTAACTGACACAACAGCACACTGCGGTGCGTCCTCTCCATATCACTTGATAAACCTTATTTTTCCTTTTTGCTTTAGTCCCACCTCAGAGTTAGTCCCTGTAACATCCAGCATATCCTCAATCTCTTCCTTTTTACCCCACAGCAGGATATGCATTTTTTTTTATTTAGAAATAAAAACATGCATGCAAAAAAATAATTAATTAAGCAAAGTTACTGGAAATATCTCTTTCCATAAAATTCCTTTTGATATGTATTTTTCTCTCTACCATTATGACTAAGTTGTCTTTTTTTTCCTCTGTGATCATAACTTCAAAGTTTGGTCAGGTTTTCATAAAAGGAGTAAAGTCTCTGGAGAAATTATTAATTACAATGATCTTCACAGTAAACAATCTACAGATAAGTATAACAATGTAAGAAGTCAAGTGGAATAAATTTTAGACTCCAAGCGGGATTTCTGGAAAGACTGTGAATTTTATTTAGCACATGTTGAGAATATGCCCAGTGTCCTTTTATGAGCCTTATAAATTATGGCATTATATTGCACAATTTATTTATATTATCTCAGTAAATGTCTATCATTGTTAAAAAAATATCAAAATGTAATATATGTTTTAGCTATTTATCTAATAATATTAATCTAGTATTATTTAGCTAATAATCTAATTATAATTTTTTTTTTAAATGTACAATAGTTACATTTTTGATCACCAGGACGTGGTGGATGGGCCCACATTTTTTTACCAAACATTTATTAAGATCTTCACTTATACTCCATGTTATTTGTAGGTGTTTTAAAAAATTGTTTTGATTATCAGTATTCTTATGTGTGCTTAAATTGTGTACCTACATTTTTATTTCTTCTGCATGACATACATATTGTCAGCATTCTTTTTATGAAGGGAAAGCTTAAAAAACCCCACCTAGTTTCTTATAAGATAAATATGTTTATTAAAGTATTTACTTACCTTTGCTAATAGGTAAGTTCCAAATAGAAAGATTGTATTGCACCCTCACCTTTGAAACAAGTAGCAGCGACATTCTGTATCATCGGCATCATAGTCGATGCCAGAAAGTAAACTGAATTGATATACTGTACACATACAGTATTATTTATCAAAATAAAGCTACAGTATCATCATATAGCTCTTAAGTCATTTACCAATGTGTATGCTAGAAATGCTGGACATGGGATAATGTTGTAATAAAACGGGTCTGTGTGTTAAACCCTTATTTTCTTGCTTGCATTTTTTTAATGATGGTGACATGCATCCATTACATGAAAAATAAATACATTTATATTCAGTTTGATAAATAATGCGGAGACATAGTGGAAAAGTTGATATCCAATTAACGAGAAGGTGTTTTTTCAGCCCGCTTTCACTGAAAAGTTGAAAAGTAACACACATTTTTTCTATATAACATACTGAAATGACAGCTGGTGATTTCAAATGACAAGTATCAATTCAGTTTGAAAAGATAGTAGTCAAACTTCTCACTCCCCCTCCCTTCTCTTTTAACTACATCAGAACCTGGCAGAATGTCTACATAGTAGTTAACCCATAGGGAGAAATTCAATACCTGCTGCTATTTCCGACAGGAGAAATAGCGGTGGGTGCCTTTTCAATGCTGTCTTTCCTGACAACATTGAAGAGGCAGATCGACAGAACAGTCCCGACTTTAAAAGCTGTCGGGCCCGTTTTTCTAAGAACAGCTGTGGATTGTTGCGATCACAGCGGTATCTCTACAATCCACAGCCGTTTAAACGGATACACACCCTTTCAGCCGATCGGCAGGTGGGACATTGAATCCCACCTGTCGATATGCAGGTGGACAAATCGTAAACGGGCAAGGGTCACGGCTGTCGGGAACATACCGACAGTCATGACCTGGGAATGACTACCCCCCCGTAGTGTTGGAGAGTAGTCAATAAAGTAAAATGTTGTTTAGCATGCATTATCAGAATATTCAATAAAAATGTTTTCACTTCAAGTTATAACTGTAGTTAATTTGGATTTCCTCCTACAGTATGTCCATATTTCCAATCAGCAGCGGTAAATTACTGCAGCTAATAGATTCCCGGGGCCCAGATAGCTGGCACTAATCAGGCATTATGTTTTCTGTGGAAAACCAGCCCTCAAATCCAGAATAACACATAGGTTTGGGTACTTATCCTGGATCCTTCACACTCCAAAACATTGGCCTCTCTGGCACGGTCTTCAACATGTTTTCCTCTTACCTCTCCAACTGTTCCTTCTCAGTCTCTGCCTCTGGCTCCCCCTCACCACCTTCCATCCTTCCTGTTGGGGTCCCTCAGGGTTCCGTCCTTGGCCCCCTTCTGTTCCCCCTGTACACCTCCTCTCTGGGTGCACTCATTAACTCCTTTGGCTTCCAATATCACCTCTATGCTGATGACACCCAAATCTACCTCTCCTCTCCTGATCTGTCCCCCACTGTTTTCTCTCAGGTTTCCAACTGCCTCTCTGACATCTCCTCCTGGATGTCTGAGCGATTTCTGAAGCTGAATATGGACAAAACCGAACTTATTATCTTTCCCCCACCCAGAGCTATGCCCCCTACTAATATCTCTATCACTGTTAAAAACACCATCATCTTCCCCGTTCCCCAACTCCGCTGCCTGGGTGTCACTCTTGACTCCTCCCTCTCCTTTGCACCCCACATCCAAGCCCTGGCCCATTCTTGCCGATTCCAGTTATGCAACATTGCTCGCATCAGGCCCTTTCTCTCACAGAGTGCAACTAAGCTGATCATCCACTCACTGGTCATCTCACGGCTTGACTACTGTAATGCTCTCCTCACCAGCCTCGCTCGATCCCAACTGGCTCCTCTCCAATCTGTCCTCAACTCTACAGTCCTCCTCTCCCAGCCGCTCTAACTCTGCCACTCCCCTTCAACAAAATCTGCACTGGCTCCCATTCCCCTACAGAATCCTCTTCAAACACCTCACACTCACATACAGGGCCATCTCTAATTCCATTGCTCTATATATCTCTAACCTCATCTCCATTCATACACCCACCCGCCCTCTACGGTGGGCTGACGACTGTCGTCTCTCCTCCACCCTGATCATTGCTTCCCATGCTGTAGTACAGGACTTTGCCCGTGCTGCACCCCTTCAGTGAAACGCACTCCCTCACTCCATTAGACTCTCCCCAACCTTACAAAGCTTCAAACAGGCAGTAAACTCACCTATTCATTAAAGCGTACCCTTCCACTGCATAAACTAGCTGGTTCTCTGATCCCTTGCCTGTTTACATCCTGCTACCTAGCCACCACCCACTTGCTTGCACCTCTTGTAATCTGTCTGTCTCCCTTCCTACTAGATTGTAAGCTCCTCCGAGCAGGGCCCTCTTCCCTCCTGTTGTCAAATCCCACTTCTCTTCACATTTCACTCACAGCTCTCCTATACTCAAACACTCAGTGACCATCTTCGTCTGCATACTCATCTCCATTATTGGCCTCGAGCCTCTAGTTGTATGTTGATTGAGTCCTCACTACTTATATTTAAGCTGTGGCGCTCTTTTTTTGTACTCTATTTTTGTTATTTATTCATAACATATGTATAATGGCCATCACGGTGTGTGGCATATGTATAATGGCTTCAGGGTGTGCAGCATATATATAATGGGCATCAGGGTGTGCGGCATATGTATAATGGCATCACAGTTTGCGGCATATTTATAATGGCATCACGGTGTGCGGCATATGTATAATGGCATCAAGGTGTGCCATATGTATAATGGGCATCAAGATGTGTGGCATATGTATAATGGCATCACGGTGTGTGGCATACGTATAATGGACATCGCGGTGTGTGGCATATGTATAATGAGCATATGCCACACAATGTGATGCCCAATATACATATATGGCTGTTTCTGTGTCCCCGCTGTCACTCTCTCTGTGTTCCTGCTGTCAGTCTCTCTGCTGTCACTCTCCCTGTCCCTTTGTCTTTGCTGTCCTTGAATTTTGGCTCATACCATGTGGCACAATATGTAAGGAGTACTAGTATTAGATAGTATAAGGAACTGCCCTGCTGCCAGGTCAGTGTGCTGTAAACGCCTGGGTGCTTGTCAGGACGAATCCCCCAATTTACATACTGTATATGAAGAAGAAAAGCGTCACTCCAGGACTTGTGCAAAAAAGACAAAATGCCCGAAACGGCGTAGACCGAACACAGTAAAGTTTTGTCTTTTTTTCACAAGTCCTGTAGTGATGCTTTTCTTCTTCATATATATATATATCTATCTATCCACTAACTGCAGCAAACCAGTGTCATAGCAAAGGCGTTGCTACCATAGGTGAAAGAGGTGCAGCTGCTATGGGGCCCAGAGTTGAAGGGGGCCCATCTTTACTGTATAAGTCATATTTTCTATATACATTTATCGCCAATATTTGGCATATAGGGGCCCTTACAAACTTTTGCTATGGGGCCTGCGAATATCTAGTTATGTCATTTATAAATGTGTGAGACCGTTTGCTGCAGATATGCACCCTGCATGGTGGTATCCATATATGTACCTTAAGATTCCAGGAAAACATTTGTTGATGTTATTTATAAAGCTCATGCTTTTGAGAAGGGAGCATCAGCAGACGCCGCCTCTCAGCAGACCCCGCCTCTCAGCAGACTCCTCCCCCTATTAGGGCTGCTTCCAACAATTTCTCGGGCTGGTTTTCTAACCCAATCTGCCCCTGTCACCATCAAATGATTTTTACACTGGGCACAACTCATCAGAGGCACCACGTAGTCTTGGACTTACTTGTCAGTGGGATGGATAAAGCCAAATCTGGGCTTAGTTAAAATGCTTAGGCCCACCCTGACACTCCCAGCATTTTCCTAGGCATGCTTTCATTTTTCTTAGCACTCTTAGCCTACTTCCTGTCAATTAACTTGCAAATGGCGTGCATATGAAAAAAGTTGCAGGACTTAATAGTGGGATGGCCTTGCGCATGTGTACTACATGCTATACATATGCGTAGTGTATCAATATTTGCCCGCTCTGTGAATTTGCAACAATGCAATCAATTCTGAATCCTACTCTAAGCGCGGACTCATAGTAATACAGTAGCATAGTAATTAAGGCTGAAGAAAGACGTTAGTCCATCGAGTTCAACCTATCTAACTTAGTTCAACCTATCTAACTTAGTGGAGTGGTATGAATAAAAGACAGACATACTAGTAGGTTGTGTGAGGAAAGAAAACGGGAAGTGAAGGTAAACAAGTATTTCAGGGAGCTTGGAGGGACAAGCGATCTAAGATGGGGTGGTAATTTGGGAAACAGTTTGAAGATACTTGAGGTGAAATGTAATAGGGTGAGAGAATCAGAAAGGGAGAGATTTTCTAAGATTTACTAAGAAATCTCCAGTTTTTTAAAGCCGCAATCATTTACACTGCAAATTGATTTTGCAGTGTAAATGATTGTCGCTTAAAAAAAACCCTGGAGATTTCTTACCAAATTCTTACTTTCTGATTCTCTCACCCTATTACATTTCACCCTTCATCTTGGTTTGTGGGATCAAATTATTATTTTGTAATAACTCTGGGCTGTTTATCACCCCTTTTTCTGTCCACTGCTAGGGTATCAGCAAGGTATAATGCAATAAAAAGTTAATCTATTTGCTAATCATCTCATTAATTCTTGTAAATAATTAAAATAAAATGTGGAATCTATTTTTAAGAGCTGCAAAGGATGGATAACCTGTTGACTTTTATAGGTTTTCCTGAAATACTATGTACAGGAGACTGATGCATCTGAGTGGGTCCTATGTTAAAATCACAGGTGTTCTCATATACACCTGTAGAAGAAATGATAGCTTCAAGTTGCAGAAAATTAGTGGTGCTGTCTAAGGCTGCACACTAGTAGTCAGTTTGCAGCTATTATTACGGTGTAGTCAGTTTGCAGCTATTATTACAAACCTTTTGACTCTACCACAAAGCAACGCAGTATTAAAAGTGCAATAATTTTTAAACAAGAAGCAGTAATAAATTAAGCAAATTATGATTAGTTGTAATGCAGTTAATGCTATCCTTTGAGACATCTAAATGTAATA
Source organism: Crinia signifera (assembly GCF_055691185.1). NCBI lineage: Eukaryota > Metazoa > Chordata > Amphibia > Anura > Myobatrachidae > Crinia > Crinia signifera. Next base: position 164,093,725 of record NC_139220.1, on the reverse strand, counting down.
TGCAACATACAGAAGCCAAATGTTTCAATATGAATATAAAAAATGTTGTATATTTAGATGCTTGTTACACAGCAGTGCACATTAAGTTCCGTTGGTTTTCTCATGTTTCCTAATTAGATCATTTTAATTATTTAATACATGCAACCAACTGCTCACTTCAGAAAAACAACTAGGGTAACTACAATCAATTTGACTAAGCCTTATGGTATATTTTTTTTTTACTTCATTTTTACTTTATACATTTACACATTTGATTGGGATATTTGTCTAATTAAATAATCAAGTCATCATACTATGTGTTAATAAAATGCTGTTTTTTTAATCAGAAGTGATTTTTATATTATATAAACCATATAATCCTAAAGATGCACAGAGATTATAATAATCAATCTGCCATGACTTATATTAATGACTTTAATGAACTAATAAATAATGGTAAAACAGGTTACCAAATGTTTTTTTTTGAATCAAGTATTTTTTTATTCGTTTTTGGAAATTTGCATGTAAAACAATTACATAACTTACTAAACAAAAAGAAAATAATACTAATAAACAAATATATAAAACAGATATTTGTGTGTTACATTATTCCAAATTATAGTATATATAGGATATATTCATCATGCTCCATATTATACATGTATACATTTACATTATTCAGTGTTTATCACATATAGATGGGTGCAATGGTTTCATACAACATAGGGTCTCAATGAACTCTTAGCCGAGTCTTAAATACTCAGATGTCCCAGGGGGTTCTATAAACTTAAGGCAGGATTATGGTAGTTCACAGGTTCGAGTCCTGTAGGTATAGGTGGGACGATTGCCACAGACTCCAAACCTTGCCATATTTCCCCATGCAGTTCCTCTTAGTGTACATGAAGCGCTCGTGGGATACAGTAGTATTAACCAGGGCTACCCATGCTGCGTGCGCTGGGGCAGAGAGTCCCATCCAGGTCCTTGCGATGCATACACGGGCCAACGTGAGAAGGGTGTTAACATAAATTCTGTGGTACCTGGGGAGTAGCTCCTCCAATTCAAGCCCAAAGACACACACCCGGGGGCTAGTCAGTGGGGCCTGTATTCCCGTATCCCGTATACTAGCCAAAACAGCCAACCAAAAGGAGCGTACCCGTGGACACTGCCACAGCATGTGCCAGAAGTCCGCATCCGGGCTCTTGCATTTGGGGCATACATCAGACCCAGCACCACCCATCTTCATAAGTCTATGAGGAGTCCAGTAGACTCGGTGCAGGACATAGAACTGGATCTGCTGAAATCGTGCAAATGCAGTGGCATCTCTAGGTGAACTAAGCATATGCGACCATTCCTCATCCTCAATAGGCCCCAGGTCCACAACCCATCTGGCCCGCAAACCCTCCAAACGGCCCACCCCCGAGAAGGTGAGCAGGGGAGAGTACAGAGCTGAGACCTTCCCACGAACCGGAAGTTCACTAATCAATGTGCGGATCGGGGCAGCAGCCAGTTCAGGTGTATTCCCCCTCCACTACGCACCCACCGCATGTCTAAGCTGGAGGTATTTATAAAAAAACTGTCTCGGTATTTCATATTTATCAACCATTTGCTCAAAAGAACAGAATGTTCCGTCCTGAAAAAGGTGGCTCAGTTCAGAGACCCCAAATGACATCCATTCTGTGCCTGTTTTTAATTTATGTAGTTCAGGAAATTCTTTATTTCTCCATATAGGAGAGCAGGAGTCTATTACCAGGTCTCCCCGTATGGTTCCCGCTGTCACCCACACTCTACGGGCCTGCTGTAAAAGAGGTGGGAGCGTCCCCATCGTAGACTTTGCCAGCAAGAACTGCAAGGGAGTGAAGGAGAGGCCCGCCCTGCTCAAAAGAGCCATAGACAGGCTCTCATGGTTTGTTGGTGTGACCCATCCGGCAAGCTGGGCTAGTTGCGCCGCCAGGTAGTACAACCTCAAGTCTGGGAGTGCAAGGCCCCCATCATATCTTGACCGACATAGGGTCTTGGCTGCCACCCTGGAGCGCTTACCCCCCCCATACAAAAGAAACTATGTGTCTAGTAATAAGCTGGAAATAGGAAATAGGTATATAAGTGGGCGAGTTCTGCAGTATGTATAGAAATTTGGGCTGGACTGTCATTTTTATAAGGTTCACCCTGCCTGTCACAGATAAGGGAAGTGTTTTCCAGGTACAGATAGCGCAGGGCTTGTCTTTGCTGGGGATGGCGGAGGACTCGCCACCCGCCATCCCCCGCCCCGCGCCATCTGTATGTCGGAAGGGGACGCGCGTGCACGAGGTGCACGCGCGTCCCGTTCCGACGGAGCTTTTGCCCGGGTCCCCGCCGGCTTCCCCGGGTCCCCGCCGGTCCACACCGCAGCCCCCCGCAGCCCTGCCCGTCTCCCTGAAGCTGGAGACGGGCAGGACTGCACCCGCCGCGCCGCCTCGCCGCCCGGCTATTGAGACGCTCGTGCGTGGGAGACGCACGAGCGTCTCATTCAGCCAGAGCGCCAGATTGCTGGCGGATCGCCAGGGACACGGTCCTGGCGCTCCGCCAGCAATAATAAGCCCTGCTCCATCTGTACGGGCCCTCTGGCGTAGGTGGTCAATCTGCGGGAGCAGATTCAGGGATATGAATTCGGCAGGTGTGTGGGTAACCTGGATACCCAGGTATTTAAATTGTGTGCACCAGCGGAGAGGGCAACTATAAGACTGTGGTCGTTGCGTGCTAGATAGTAGGGGGACACCACCGACTTATCCCAGTTTATTCCGATCCCTGAGAATCTAGCATACTCCGTCATCAGGGTCAATAGCGCTGGGAGGGAAGAGGTCATATCAGATAAATACAAAATCATATCGTCCGCATATAACCCGATTTTTTCTTCGGTGTCTCCTATCACGTACCCTCTTATCAGGGGGGACGCCCTAATGTGACAGGCCAACGGCTCCACCGCAAGTGCGAAGAGCAGGGGGGACAGGGGGCATCCCTGCCTGGTTCCCCTACCCAAGCTAAAGGATTCTGTGGTGTAACCGTTAACCAGCACGCGAGCAGTCGGTCCTGTATATAGCAATTTGACCCATGAAAGGAAATTTGGGCCTATTCCGAACTTACGCAGGACCTCCCACAGGTAGCCCCATTCTACCGAATCAAAAGCGCGGGCTGCGTCCAAGGAGACCACCACCGCGTCTTCCATTCCCTCCCGGGCCCACTGCAAATAGGTAAAGAGGCGACGTAGGTTTAGGGTTGTCGATCTGCCAGGCATGAAGCCCGTTTGGTCAGCGTGTACCACCTGAAGCACAACCGCGTTCAGGCGTATCGCAAGCAGCTTGGCCAGTATTTTTACGTCAGTGGATAATAGTGAGATGGGCCGGTAAGAGTCAGGGGACAACGGGTCTTTGCCAGGCTTCGGAATAAGGACAATTAGCGCCTCCGCCATAGACACAGGCAGGGAGCCCTGTTTCAGCAAATGGTTATACAGGGATAGTAGTTTGGGGGCAGAGAATGTAACATGGGTTTTGTATAATTCTATTGGGAGTCCATCCACTCCCGGGGACTTAGAATTGGGGAAGGTCTTAATTGCCGCCTCAACCTCTTCCAGTGTAAGGGGAGCATCCAGGAACTCCCTAGAGTCAGTGTTTAAGCTGGGAATCGTAATGTCATTAAGGTAATCGGTTAGCTCTGTCGAGTTATAGGATACACGGGTGTCATATACTCTCTCGAAGTGTTTATAAAAGGAGGTCGCTACAGGAAGAGTCCCCGAACATATTGTACCGTCCTCCCGTCGTATGTTATGCACTATTGTTGGTGGAAGGTTTTCTCTGGCCAGGTAAGCCAGAAATTTACCCGATCTGTCACCCTGCGTGTAAAAGTCATGTGATTGGAACAGGAGACGTCGCTTGGTTTTATCCAGCAGCATCTCCGTCCATTGCTTATGTACAACGAGCCACTCCACACGGTCCGCCTCAAGCCCAGTTGTTAAGTATTTCTGCTCAAGCTCTGTACTCTGCCCCTCCAACTCAGTCTCCGCCCTGCGACTAAAGATCTTCAGCTGTGCGACCCGGGAAATTAGTGAGCCACGGAGGAATGCCTTAAATGCGTCCCAGACCAGGGAAGCATCCCCCTCCACAGGATTATTTACAAAAAATTCCTCCCACAACACCAACAGTTCAGAGGCTGCTCCCATCTGCGTCAGCCAGAAGGGGTTAAAGCGCCAGAATTTTGCACCCCTGATTCCCTCCAACTCCACCTCAAGACACACCGGGGAGTGGTCCGAGACGCCTCTGGGCAAGTACTCAATAGCAGTCACAGAGGGGATCAGCCGTCTAGAAACCAGCGCCATATCAATACGTGAGAAAACCCCGTGTGTGCCAGAAAAGCATGAGAAACAGCTGGCCGTCGGGTATCTTAGCCTCCAAACATCTATCAAGCCCACCTCCCCAATGAGACGAGCAAAGGGTGTGGCCCCGCTCCGTCCCCCTCCGGGAACAGGCCTCCACCTGTCCAAGGATTCATCCATCACAGCGTTAAAATCCCCGACACTTATAACTGGATATGATGGGAAATCTTGCATAAAGGTACACGCTTTGTTGATTATAGTGGGTTGATATGGAGGCGGGTTGTAAATGGCCAATAGAACAATGGGGGAGTCACTCAGGGTACCCGCCAGGAACACATAGCATCCTCTAGGGTCTATTTGCACTTTTTGACATTTGAACCCCATACATTTATGTATTAACACTGAGACTCCTCTGGAGTTGGGATGGAAAACCGAATGAAAGGCCCAACCCACCCATGGCTTTTTAAGTGCAAGCACTTTGCTACCCACAAGGTATGTCTCGAAAAGGCATGTAATTCCTGGGGAACGCGCCCTGAGCTGGTTTAATACCAGGGTACGTTTAACTCGGTCATTGAGACCTCTAACGTTCCACCCAATAACCTTCACCATTGCACCATACAGTGGAAGATAATGGGTAGGAGGGGACCGCATGCAACAAAAGAGTCACATTTGGCCATCCCATCCCACCCAGCATCCAGGAGCAAATATATAGGAATAGTACACACATTGCAAAAGAAAAGAAAAGAGCTTAAAAATATAAGAAAAACAAGAAAAACCCGTCCCACCCGGCATACCCACCCGAACATAGGTACGCTTTGCTCCCCTAACATTAAACCCCGAATCGGCTCCTCTTAAGGAGACGTTTCAACCAAGAAAAGCAATCAAATGAAACACGCCCTTAGGGGGCAACTATTATTTATAACCTAAAGTACATGGTAGTCCTGACCTAGATAAATATTCATTTAGTCGGGTTGAAGAGAGTATATCACTTGTTAAGAGATTATCCCTAAATACCATTATCTTATGTGTCATACATTACCAATAGAAGTGCCTATAAGAGACAGAAAAGAAAGAGAGATTTTGCAAATATCGGGCAGTCTCCAGCATATACAGCAGAGGGCCAACTCAAGGAGGGAGCTCTCTCTGGGCCGGCTGTGTGTCCATCCATGTCGAGGCCGCCTGGGGCGTATCGAAGAAATGGGTACGGGTACCAGCCACCACTCTCAGTCGTGCAGGGTAGAGCATTGAGTATTTCAGCTGGAGAGATCGTAGGCGCTGCTTAACCCCAGTAAACTGAGATCGAGACTTCTGGACCTCCATAGAAAAGTCTTGGAAGGCCGCCACCCGTTGGCCCTCGTAGTTAAGGGGGCCCTTCAATCTTGCGAGTCGAAGTACAGCATCACGGTCCTTGTAGTGGAGAAGCTTCGCAATGAATGTGCGTGGTGGTGCACCAGGAGGCAGCGGACGCGTGGGTACTCTATGTGCTCTCTCCACTGCGAATTGTGGGGTAAAGGCGTCCTTACCAAACAGGGATATCAGCCAAGCCTCGAGGAAGGATTCAGGATCTGTACCCTCCGCCTTTTCAGGAAGGCCTACGAATCTCACATTATTCCTCCTGAGCCTCCCCTCCATATCCGTCAGCTTCTGCTGACATGTTGTCATTTGGGACTCCAGCGTGGAGAGGCGGTCAGGGATAGGTGCAGTGGTGTCCTCCAATGTAGAGATTCGAGTCTCAGTCTCTTCGACTCGGTCCCTTAGTTTCTGCATATCTTGCCTTAAGAAGGATATATCGATTTTCACCTCCGCAACCCTGCCAGCAAGTCTCTTCTCCGAATCAGTAATAGCCTGTAAAAGCTGAGCCATTGTTACCTCTGGTGATTCCGCCATATCAGACCCTGATGGAAGGGGTTCGCCAGGGGGTGGTGCAGGGTCTGGCACAGGTTCTATCCTGGCAAATTTTGCCAGTTTTGCCGCAGCAGCTGGCGTGTTTCTTCGGGACATAGGTTATAACGTGGTCTGTCAGTAAGGGAGAGTTCACAGCAGTCTTTTATAACTGATCAGGGTTACTAGCGATACAGGTACAATATTAGGTGAGCAGATTATGAGGCAGTGTCCACAGGATAACTCACAGTGAAGGGTGCTGCAGTGTAGAGGATAACAGGTGTGAGTTCAGCGTAGGGGGTTGAGGATGCAGTATGTGCACAGTGTTTGCACAACTGTTTGTACTAGTCACAGTTCTGTGTCTCCAGGGGATATCAGTGGGGCACAGGTCCGTTGCAGCAACACTTTATGTGTGGGGAAGGAAGGTCTCGCTGGGGTCCCACCTCTACAGGCAACTCTCCAAGATATAGTGATGTGGGAGCAAATCCTCATGCAAAAATCTCTTCCCCACTTTATGTATTCAGCCCAGTGTGGGATAGTAGGAGCAGCAGCCCTTATTCACAAGGTGCTGGATTCCCAGCGGAGTACAGGGCTCCGGTGTAATTTTGTGTACAGGATGGATGTTTCCCTGTTGAGGGCTCCCCTCCACAAAATGGCGGCAGGCACTCACCGCTCTCTCCAGGGCCCGGCTGGCCGAGTGGGGTCCATAAATGTCCCTCAGTCCACAAAGTTGTCACTCCCCCGTCACCCCAAGCCCCCTCCGTCAACAATGGCAGTATAACAGAGGTCTTCAGCAGAGAGAGGGTCCCCCCGCTGCCAGGTCCATCAGCCGGCGGGGCAAGTCTGGCGACTCCGACTCCGTCTGGTCTGTCGCAGGGCTGTGGGGTGTGCTGCGCTCCGGTGGACAGGGTCTCAGGGGCAGAGTTACCTCGGCAGCAGCCGCCGTTCTCCTGGCGCGGTGTCTCCCAGTCGGCGCCTCCGCGTTCCTCTCCGTCTCCCCTTCCAAGATGGCGCCCGGCAGCGTGTTGCGGGAAGCGAGTTCAGCGGGGATCGGCACCGAGCAGTCAGGCAGCACAGGGTCACCTCCTTCGGCTCAGCACCGTCAGGAGCAGGTAGGGTGTTAAAATCTGCCTCGTTAGCGGTTCTCTCCCCCCGGTGAGGATAAATTCAGGATCTTGCGGTCAGGAGCTTCGCCGGCACGCGTCCTACTCCATGTACCGCTAGGCCACGCCCCCAGGTTACCAAATGTTACTTACAAAACAGCTTGGTAAAGCAAAGCATCATACTTTAATCATATAATATACTACATGAAAAAATATATGAATACTCTGTCTCTGTCTCTCTCTCTCTCTCTCTCTCGCTCTCTCTCTCTCTCTCTATATATATATATATATATATATATATATATATATATATATATATACCTAGCACGGCACCCACGATTTTGATCAAAGTGCATCTTATGCAATTGCATTGCATGCAATATAGGGGCATGCGATGCGATTTTTAATTGTACAAGCACCCTAATGGGTGCTTACAGTGTTAAATGCACCCCCATTGTCAACGCCACCCCCACTATCAATGGCAACCCGAAGTGTGGCGAGCGCAGCGAGCCCGCGAGAGGCGGCGGTATGCATCCTCCGACCTTTTCATATACCCACTATCCACGTCGGCGTGTAGTTGATTTTAGATAGAGTGAAGAGCGCAACGAGCCACCGAGCCCGAAGCATGGCGCGTGCAGCGAGCCCCGCGACGGGACATGGATTACTTTACATGTACAATACGAGCCGCTCGCCACGCTTCGGGCTCATATTCCACCTCCCCTCGCCACACTTCCGGCTCGGTGGCTCGCTGCACTCGCCACAATATCTAAAATCAACTCCACGCCGACGTGGATAGTGGGGGGTATGAAAAGGTCAGAGGATGCATACCGTATCCCCTCGCGGGCTCGCTCTGCTCGCCACACTTTGGGTTAGCGTTGATAGTGGGGGTGGTGTTGACAATGGGGGTGCATTTAACATTGTACTCACCCATCAGGGTGCTTGTACAATTAAAAATCGCATCGCATCGCAAGCCATTTGCTGGCATGCAATGCTATGCGATATTTCATTGTACAAGCACTCCTGTTAATTTAACAGGAATATTGCATTGCATCGCAAGCATCCTAGTTACTGTATGTTTATGTGTCTAAAGTGCATAAGTTTTTGAGATCATTTATTTCCCCCAATTGGATCAACTTGATCTGATTTAGAATTCCTTTTCTAATTCAGCACACATCTTTGCAAGAATATTACCAGATCTGAAAAATCCACACATGGTAATACATATATACTCTGGGACTTTCAAAGTTTATAGAGTCATAAAAAAATTACATATTGTACTGTAGCAAGTAGAATACATGTGTTGTTGTGGATCCTTGACTTTCTGCTCTTTCACTCAGAGGCACCAAGGACTGTATTTGAAAGGCTCTTGCCATCTAAGCAGCGGAAAATTTCCAAAGGTGAAATCTCCTTTAGAGTGTTGTCACATTGGTGATTTTTGTTCTGCCCCAGCATTGTTTTTTATGTTGCTGTGCTAATGAAATAAACAAGTATTGCCTAGAGGCTGTCACACAGAATAGATGTTCATCATGACAGCTGTCAAAAATCTACAATCAAAATTTAGGACAAGCTGCAAAGGAGTTCTTTAAGAAAAAGCCTATGTAACGTCTTCTGCTCCTGTCACACACAGAATCATACGCATGCTCTAAAACTTCTGGATTTTATATAGGACCTTAGTAGTGTTCCTACTGAGTAGGAGCTCTATTAACCCCTTCCCGACATTTGACGTACATTTACGTCATGGTCGGGAAGTACTTCCCGACACATGGCGTAAATGTACGTCATGGCATTTAACTGTCACCGCGTCTATAGACGCGGTGACAGTTTCAACATGTCTGCTGTCCCTGACAGCAGACATGTCCGTGCATGCCCAGGGGGGGCTGCGATGCCGCCCCCCCGTCGGCGATCGCTGTGATTGGCTGTTCAGTGTGAACAGCCAATTACAGCGTTTTCCTGTGTCACCGGCGAATAACGTTCGCCGGTGACACGGGATCAGAGGTGATTGGTGCTGTAAAGTACAGCACCAATCACCGCGGGGTGTAAGGGTGACACTGGTGTCACCCCACCGCACCCCGCCCGCCCCCAAAGGCCGTGATTGGTTCGTCGGACCGACGGACCAATCACAGCCAAGGAGGGGGATTTAAACTAACGGTGACTGCACTGCAGACGCCATTCCGGTCTGGAATAGCGTGCAGTGCGGTCACCGTACCTCCCTGCCGCCATACTGACCAGAACCTTGCTCCATAGCTTGCTCCATACTTACCTGATCGCTGCTTCATCACTGCTTCCTGGATCCTGTTACTACTTGTGCCTTCCTGTGAAATTGTGCTGCTGCAGTGTACTAGCTAGATAGAGAGAGAGATAGATAGAGAGATAGAGAGAGATAGAGAGAGATAGAGAGAGATAGAGAGAGAGATAGTGTCAGAGAGTGCTATATTTTGTGCTGCTGCAGTGTGATATAGTTATAGATAGAGAGAGAGAGATAGAGAGAGAGAGATAGATAGAGAGGCCTAGTGACAGAGTGCTATATTTTGTGCTGCTGCAGTGTGATAGTTATAGAGAGATAGAGAGAGATAGAGAGAGATAGTGTCAGAGAGTGCTATATTTTGTGCTGCTGCAGTGTGATATAGTTATAGATAGAGAGAGATAGAGAGAGAGAGATAGATAGAGAGGCCTAGTGACAGAGTGCTATATTTTGTGCTGCTGCAGTGTGATAGTTATAGAGAGATAGAGAGAGATAGAGAGAGAGAGATAGAGAGAGATAGTGACAGATTGTGCTATATATTTTTGATATAACTGACTGCTGCCTCCTCCTTTTGTGCTGATCAGTATAAATTAACTGATCAGCAACTTTTTGGGGGCGCAGGTTTTTTTTTATATATAGATATACCTGTCAGTGCTGCTGCTGCAGTGTCATAGAGTGATAGATAGTGAGAGATAGAGAGAGATAGTGACAGAGAGTGATAGAGAGTGCTAAATTTTTTGTCTGCTGCCCCCGCCTTTTGTGCTGATCACTATATCTGAGGTGATCAGCAACTTTTTTGGGGGTACAGAGGTTTTTTTTTTTTTATATATACCTGTCAGTTGCACCAAAGGTTGTGCACCTGCTGCACCTCACTGGTAATCAGTGTCGCATCACTGATCACCTTTTTTTTTTTGTGTGTGTGCTGTGGGGTCTTTTTTTAATTTTTTTTTTACACACACTGTGATTTTGTGGGTGTCCTGTGGCCGCTGTGCGCTGATCAGTGACGTACATCACTGATCATCTTTTTCGGTACAGGGTTGATCTATATATATTTTTTTTTGATCAAATTCCTGTTGCCTTTGAGCGCTGTTCAGTGACAGACGTTACTGACCAACATCTGTGCTCAATTTTTGGCGCAGGACCTTTTTTTTTTTTTAACCCCTTAAATTTTTTATTTTTAACCCCTTCATTTTTTTTTTTTTTATTGGTATAAAGTATTTTTTTTTTTCTGCACCACATACACACTACACACTACATACCCCCCGGATTGAAATAAAGTTTGTACCCCCCCCTACACTATACACGTGTTGAAACATTTCACTACCAGTAACACAAAAATAAAAATGGCATCCCAAATGTCCTCCCAAATGTCCTCCCAAATGTCCTCCCAGTCATCCAGGAGAATGTATTCAGCGGAGGAGGCATATGCCCTGCTTGCTTCTGACTCTGACACAGCCAGTGATGCAAGCGGGGAATTTGAAGGATTCGCCTTAAGCTCCTCTTCCTCCTCTGGTGATGAGGGACCCCCTCAAAGACGCCCCCGTAGAGCAGCTGAGACCCCCCCCCAATAATTGATCTCGTATGGACCCCACCACCAGACAATTTTGAGCCCCAGGTTCCTGAGTTTTTGGCCATGCCAGGAATCCAATTTGATTCCACAGGTCTCAGAGAAATTGACTTTTTCAAATTATTTTTCTCTGATGATTTTATAAATTTAATGGTGGACCAAACTAATTTATATGCCCAGCAGTTTATTGCTCAAAACCCCACGTCATCATTTGCTAGGTGGACCCCTGTAGATGCAGTAGAGATGATGACGTTTTGGGGTCTGGTGTTTCATATGGGCATAGTAAAAAAGCCAGAAATTAGGCAATATTGGAGTACAGATGTTCTGTACAGTACTCCATTTTACCGTATGGCCATGACCCGGACTCGATTTGAGACAATTCTTAAATTTATACATTACACCGATAATGCACAGTGCCCACCCAGAGATGATCCCACCTTTGACCGGCTATTCAAAGTCAGGCCGGTCATTGATCATTTCAGTGCCAAATTTGAAGAGGTGTACATCCCTGAAAAATTTATTTGTATCGACGAGTCCCTTATACATTTTAAAGGAAGGTTTAAATTCCGCCAGTACCTTCCCAGTAAGAGGGCAAGGTATGGCATAAAAATGTACAAACTGTGTGAAAGCACCTCAGGGTACACCCACAGGTTTAGGGTTTATGAAGGGAAGGATTCAAGAATTGAACCGCCAGAATGCCCCCCCTCCCTCGTAGGTGTTAGTGGGAAAATTGTCTGGGATTTAGTGCACCCCTTCCTGGATAAAGGTTATCACCTCTATGTGGATAACTTTTACACCAGCATCCCCCTGTTTAAGGCCCTTGGTTCAAGAGGTACAGCAGCTTGCGGTACTGTGCGCAAGAACCAAAGAGGCCTCCCAAAAACGCACATTGCCCAAGTAATGAGAAGGGGTGAAAGCAGGGGAATATGCACCGAAAATATGTTGTTGGTCAAATATAAGGACAAGAGGGATGTCCTTATACTGACAACAATTCACGGAGACAGTACCACCTCCGTCCCTGTACGAGGTACCAGTACCCACACCTCAAAACCTAATTGTATCCTGGATTACAATAGGTACATGGGCGGAGTGGATCTTTCAGATCAGGTACTGAAGCCGTACAGTGCCCTGCGGAAAACAAAAATCTGGTACAAGAAGGTGGCCGTGTATATCATCCAGATGGCACTGTATAACGCTTACGTGCTATTCCGTTCTACCGGCCAGAGGGGGACATTTATGCACTTTCAAGAGGAAGTCATAAAGGGCCTAATATTTGGGAACCAGCAGGCAGAGGGCCCCAGTACTTCTAGTACTGGCCCCCGTATTGTACCAGGGCAGCATTTTCCTGATGAAATCCCCTCCACTGGAAAAAAGGGCAGGACACAAAAAAGGTGCAAAGTTTGCTATAAAAAGGGAATAAGAAAGCAAACTATTTTCCAGTGTGACACTTGCCCCGACAAACCCGGCCTATGTATAAAGGAGTGTTTTAAAATATACCACACATCTATGGAATATTAGGTTCATAATTTCACCGTGCTTCGGGGGTCTTGCTAATGCCACATAGCACCCACCATTCATTCCACCAGAATCTGAGCCGCAAAATCCAAAAATCACTCCTTCCCTTCTGAGTCCTGCCATGCACCCAACTGGTATTTTTTGGTCACATGTGAGGCATTGCCGTACTCGGGAGAAATTGGGGCACATATTTTGGGGTGCTTTGTCTCCTTCATTCCTTGTGAAAATGAAAAATTTTGAGCCAGAACTGCATTTTTGTGTAAAAAAATGTAATTTTTCATGTTCACTGCCCACTTGTATCAAAATTGGTGAAACCCCTGGGGGTTTTAAATGTACACTATACCCCTAGATGAATTCCCTGAGGGGTGTAGTTTGCAAAATGGGGTCACTTGTGGGGGGGTTCCACTGTATTGGTGCTTTGGGGGTCTTGCTAATGCGACATAGCACCCACCATCATTCCACCAGAATTTGTGCTGCAAAATCCAAATATCACTCCTTCCCTTCTGAGTCCTGCCACTTTTTGGTCACACATGAGGCATTGCCGTACTCGGGAGAAATTGGGGCACAGATTTTGGGGTGCTTTGTCTCCTTCATTCCTTCTGAAAATGAAAAATTTTGAGCCAGAACTGCATTTTTGTGTAAAAAAATGTAATTTTTCATTTTCACTGCCCACTTGTATCAAAATTGGTGAAACCCCTGGGGGTTTTAAATGTACACTATACCCCTAGATGAATTCCCTGAGGGGTGTAGTTTGCAAAATGGGGTGACTTGTGGGGGGGTTCCACTGTATTGGTGCAACATAGCACCCACCATTCATTCCACCAGAATCTGTGCTGCAAAATCCAAAAATCACTCCTTCCCTTCTGAGTCCTGCCATGCACCCAACTGGTATTTTTTGGTCACATGTGAGGCATTGCCGTACTCGGGAGAAATTGGGGCACAGATTTTGGGGTGCTTTTTCTCCTTCATACCTTCTGAAAATGAAAAATTTTGAGCCAGAACTGCATTTTTGTGTAAAAAATGTAATTTTTCATGTTCACTGCCCACTTGTATCAAAATTGGTGAAACCCCTGGGGGTTTGAAATGTACACTATACCCCTAGATGAATTCCCTGAGGGGTGTAGTTTGCAAAATGGGGTCACTTGTGGGGGGGTTCCACTGTATTGGTGCTTGGGGGGTCTTGCTAATGCGACATAGCACCCACCAAAATTCCACCAGAATCTGAGCTGCAAAATCCAAAAATCACTCCTTCCCTTTTGAGTCCTGCCATGCACCCAACTGGTATTTTTTGGTCACATGTGAGGCATTGCCGTACTCGGGAGAAATTGGGGCACAGATTTTGGGGTGCTTTTTCTCCTTCATACCTTCTGAAAATGAAAAAATTTTGAGCCAGAACTGCATTTTTGTGTAAAAAATGTAATTTTTCATGTTCACTGCCCACTTGTATCAAAATTGGTGAAACCCCTGGGGGTTTGAAATGTACACTATACCCCTAGATGAATTCCCTGAGGGGTGTAGTTTGCAAAATGGGGTCACTTGTGGGGGGGTTCCACTGTATTGGTGCTTGGGGGGTCTTGCTAATGCGACATAGCACCCACCAAAATTCCACCAGAATCTGAGCCGCGAAATCCAAAAATAACTCCTTCCGTTCTGAGTCCTGCCATGCACCCAACTGGTATTTTTTGGTCACATGTGAGGCATTTCCGTACTCGGGAGAAATTGGGGCACATATTTTGGGGTGCTTTTTCTCCTTCATACCTTCTGAAAATGAAAAATTTTGAGCCAGAACTGCATTTTTGTGTAAAAAAATGTAATTTTTCATTTTCACTGCCCACTTGTATCAAAATTGGTGAAACCCCTGGGGGTTTGAAATGTACACTATACCCCTAGATGAATTCCCTGAGGGGTGTAGTTTTCAAAATGGGGTGATTTGTGGGGGGGTTCCACTGTATTGGTGCTTGGGGGGTCTTGCTAATGCGACATAGCACCCACCAAAATTCCACCAGAATCTGAGCTGCAAAATCCAAAAATCACTCCTTCCGTTCTGAGTCCTGCCATGCACCCAACTGGTATTTTTTGGTCACATGTGAGGCATTGCCGTACTCGGGAGAAATTGGGGCACAGATTTTGGGGTGCTTTTTCTCCTTCATACCTTCTGAAAATGAAAAATTTCGAGCCAGAACTGCATTTTTGTGTAAAAAATGTAATTTTTCAATTTCACTGCCCACTTGTATCAAAATTGGTGAAACCCCTGGGGGTTTGAAATGTACACTATACCCCTAGATGAATTCCCTGAGGGGTGTAGTTTTCAAAATGGGGTGACTTGTGGGGGGGTTCCACTGTATTGGTGCTTGGGGGGTCTTGCTAATGCGACATAGCACCCACCAAAATTCCACCAGAATCTGAGCCGCAAAATCCAAAAATCACTCCTTCCGTTCTGAGTCCTGCCATGCACCCAACTGGTATTTTTTGGTCACATGTGAGGCATTTCCGTACTCGGGAGAAATTGGGGCACATATTTTGGGGTGCTTTTTCTCCTTCATACCTTCTGAAAATGAAAAATTTTGAGCCAGAACTGCATTTTTGTGTAAAAAAATGTAATTTTTCATTTTCACTGCCCACTTGTATCAAAATTGGTGAAACCCCTGGGGGTTTGAAATGTACACTATACCCCTAGATGAATTCCCTGAGGGGTGTACTTTGCAAAATGGGGTGACTTGTGGGGGGGTTCCACTGTATTGGTGCAACATAGCACCCACCATTCATTCCACCAGAATCTGTGCTGCAAAATCCAAAAATCACTCCTTCCCTTCTGAGTCCTGCCATGCACCCAACTGGTATTTTTTGGTCACATGTGAGGCATTGCCGTACTCGGGAGAAATTGGGGCACAGATTTTGGGGTGCTTTTTCTCCTTCATACCTTCTGAAAATGAAAAATTTTGAGCCAGAACTGCATTTTTGTGTAAAAAAATGTAATTTTTCATTTTCACTGCCCACTTGTATCAAAATTGGTGAAACCCCTGGGGGTTTGAAATGTACACTATACCCCTAGATGAATTCCCTGAGGGGTGTAGTTTGCAAAATGGGGTGACTTGTGGGGGGGTTCCACTGTATTGGTGCTTGGGGGGTCTTGCTAATGCGACATAGCACCCACCAAAATTCCACCAGAATCTGAGCTGCAAAATCCAAAAATCACTCCTTCCCTTCTGAGTCCTGCCATGCACCCAACTGGTATTTTTTGGTCACATGTGAGGCATTGCCGTACTCGGGAGAAATTGGGGCACAGATTTTGGGGTGCTTTGTCTCCTTCATACCTTCTGAAAATGACAAATTTGGAGCCAGAACTGCATTTTTGTGTAAAAAAAATAATTTTTCATTTTCACTGCCCAGTTGTACCACAATTGGTGAAACCCCTGGGGGTTTGAAATGTACACTATACCCCTAGATGAATTCCCTGAGGGGTGTAGTTTGCAAAATGGGGTCACTTGTGGGGGGGTTCCTAACTTTTAGCATCTTATGGTGCCTTGAAACCTACATGGTGCCTAAAAAATAATCTCATAAAAAGGAGGCTCCAAAATCAAGTAGGTGCTCCTTCTATTATGAAGCCTGTGGTTTGGTCACCGTGCACACTAGGGCCACATATAGGATATTTATGAAAACAAAAGAATTGGGGGAATCAATTTTTAGTCACATTTCTCTAGTAAAATGTACTGTGTTCCTTATAAAAATGTATTAAAATTGCAAATCTGCAAAAAAAAAGAAATTTTGAAATTTCACCTACACTTTGTTTTAATTCCTGTGAAACACCTAAAGGGTTAACAAACTTCCAAAATGCTGTTTTGAATACTGTGAGGGGTGCAGTTTTTGAAATGGCATCATTTATGGGGGTGTCTCACATACAAGTCCCTCAAAGTTACATCAGAACTGAACTGGTCCCTAAAAAAATCAGTGTTTGAAATTTTCTTGAAAATTTGAGAATTTGCTATTCATATTGTAAGCCTCCTAGTGTCCCAAAAAATTAAAAGGAAGTTGAAATAATGATGTCAACATAAAGTAGACATATGGCCTATGTTAGTTATTCACTATTTTGAGTGGTAAGATTATTTGTCTCACAAGCAGAAAATTTAACATTTTGCAAATCGCTAAATTTTCCATTTTTTCACGATATTTTGGTATTTTTCACAAAAAAACACAGACTGTATCGACCCAAATTTACCACTAATTTGAAGTACAATGTGTCACGAAAAAACAATCTCAAAATCACTGGGATAAGTAAAAGCAAAAAAAAGTTATCCCCACTTAAGTGAGACATGTCAGATTTGAAAAAAAGGGCTCTGTCAGGAACGCAAAAACTGGCTCTGTCAGGAAGGGGTTAATGTACCCCTTTCCTGAGGTATTTATTTTTTTGTGTGATAAGCTCTAGATTATACCATACTCAATGATAACAGTTTCATTCACTTGCATAATAATTTATCTTTAGTCAGACATAATATAATGTCAGGCTTCTAGTTTCCATGGGCAATACCTATATATATAATATTGAAATTCACTATCACATTCTGGTAAATTATACTTCTGTATCAGAAAATATGAGACAGGCTGAGTCTCCCATAACCGTTATTCTAAAATCCAAAATATTTAGAAAACCGTAATATTTCAGGCAGCAGTGATGTCATGATGTGACATCACCTAGTGTCAGTGGCCAATAACTTGTGGTGTAGGAGTGGCTTCACAGCCATTCCCTCACTGAAACTGCTTTTTCATCTCCTTCACTTTGCAGAACAACCATGCTACAAATGCCATATCCTCCTCAACCCACCAGACCCCATGCTGCACCCGCCAGACCCCATCTTTCCAAACTTTCTCTGGATCCCCATGTGATGCCAAATGAAAAGCCTGACCCTACTTCCCCATGTAACACCCACAGAAAATAATAAGGTAATAATATAAATGAATATTACATTTTATTGATAAGGTGCAACAAAATGTATCCATGGCAGAGCAGTAGTGAATTCATACTAAATAATGACGTGAGGACAGCCCAACTTCTCGGGAAGAATAAAGCAGAACAATTTCATTATGTTCACTTGATGTATCCTGGGTTCCCCCTCCAAATTGAAGCAAACGTATGATAGGTTATTGTAGCTTGAGTACAATACACAATGGCATGCCATAGCATAAGTAAATAAATAAATAAATAAATCACAAGTACCTTACATTAATCTCATGCTATGGACTGGGTTAGACAGATAGCTGGGACATGGATAGGGCAACTCGCTGAAGATAGTAATAACCTCAGGGACTGTAGGAATCAATGTAGAACTCAGCAATTCTTAACCTAAACTACAGTATTGGCAAGAAAATAAAGGCAGAGGTGCTGAAAAGAGTAGCTGAGCTTGTAGAGATACATAAGTACTGTACCTGTAACTTTTGTTTATACTGGATTGCTTGTCACAGTGATAAGAACAGTGGGGTTTATTCTAGTTCATTCTTTCTGACAAAATCCTTCTTAGATGGACAAAACCATGTGCACTGCAGGGGGGGGGGGCAGATGTAACATGTGCAGAGAGAATTAGATTTGGGTGAGTTATTTTGTTTCTGTGCAGGGAAAATACTGACTGCATGATTTTACACTGCAATATAAATCTCACTTTGAAGAAAAACCCCACCCAAATCTAATTCTCTCTGCACAAGTTACATCTGCCCCACCCGCAGTGCACATGGTTTTGTCCATCTAAGAAGGATTTTGTCAGAAAGAATGAACTAGAATAAACCCCAGTATGAGGATGGGGAGTGGCATGTAACATGTTAAGAAATCAACATGATGGTATTCAGAGATCTGATGACAATATGTGATTTTAAGCAAATTCTTTCATTTAAGAAACATAGAGCTTCTTTCTGTGTGGATCACAATGTGACTCTCAGTTGATATTATTATTTAACAACAAATTACTAAATTCAGACCAATATCCATGAGATTTTGACTGCATTGTTGTGTAGTTTTATTTTTTAACATATTAGGCATCCTGCAGATGGCATCTGATGCTGTGTTCGGATTCAGTATTGAATCCCGGCGGTCGGGATCCCGGCGTTCAGAATCCCGACGCCGGAATCCCGACAGCCGAAATGCCGACAAGGGGGGGACGTGGATCGCCCCCCCTTGCGGGCTCGCTGCGCTCGCCACGCAGCGGGCCCGGTGCCTCGCTACGCTCGGCACACTAATTTATTCTCCCTCCAGGGGTGTCGTGGACACCCCAGGAGGGAGAAAGTGTCGGCATTTCGGCGGTCGGGATTCCGGCGTCGGGATTCTGAACGCCGGGATCCCGACCGCCGGGATCTTAACTGCATCCCGCCGTGTTCATGGAGTGGGAGCAGTGCAGTGTGTGTGCAGAGAGCAGGAGTTGGGGTAGTGTAGTTTGTGTGGGGAGCAGGTGCAGAATTAGGGGTAGTATAGTTTAATATGTGTAGGGAGCAGTTATAGGGTTAAGGTGCCCATACACGTTACAATTATTGTATACAATATCGCATCTCATCGCATCTCGGTTTTGCAATGAGATGAGATGAGATCTAGTACAAAAAATATGTGCTGCACATACTTTTTGTACTAGATCTCATCTCAACTCATCGCAAAACCGAGATTGTATACAATAATTGTAACGTGTATGGGCACCTATAATGGGAGAAAAGTGTGTGTGAGGAGTAGGTGCAGGGAAAACAGTAGTACAGGTAGTGTTTGCAGGGAGCAGGTTCAAGGATAGGGGAAGTAGGGAGCAAAGTGTAGGGTAGTTCCTGTCCTGTACCTAGCCAGTATCTGGAAGCTGTGGCTGGTGTCAGCGATGCTGGCCCAAAGAACTGGAGGAGGGAGCAGCATTTCAGAAGGAGAGTAATTAATTAAATTAGGACTAATTAAACCTAATTTAAAACCTTCAATTGCTTAATTCGTCATGGAAGATGGGTGTTCCACAGTAGTTCCAAATGTAACTCCCAACCATTTTTCCTAAATGATGTATTTTAGGAACAAAATTGTTGACCTCTACAAGAAATAAATACCCCGCCGCTCAAAAATCAAAAGCCCTGCACCCAATTGAACAGAAAAAATCTCACATCTGCTGAAAAAAAACCATAGGTGCAAGATTTTAGCTTTTCTTACACTTAATATAATATTTTCCTAGATGTGTGTATCATTTTTCTGTTAGAACTGTAGGTTTTAAATGCTATTTGGTCTAGTGCTCTGGCACATGTTTAATACATTGAGCAAAATGATAAATATTTGGAAGAAAGAACACGACATATGGTATCTCTTTCATTTGCAGATAGGCTGAGGCATACACAATCATTCTACAAACAGAAACATTATCAATCACTTTAATGATCAATTGTTAATTTTGTCTTTAATAAAATATGTTGCCATAATTACTTGTTTTCTATTAACTGAGTATACTATAGTTACAGATAGAATAAATAGGAAATAGGGGATTCGTAATAATTAAATATGATTATCATTTCATAATCATCATATTTGTAAATTAGTTGATAAACCACAGACATTATTAAGAAGATGGTAATAGGGACACATGATAAAATGGTCATGGTAATCCTTATTTTGGCTACTATTCCCTGATACACAGTTATCTGCAATATAGAATCATTTATGTTGTATCTAAAAGGGAATGGACTTTTTTATGTTAAACATGCTTATGTCATATTATTTTTATATGGCTCTACAAGGGGTTTGTCATGCCTTACAGAGTATGTAAACAGAAGCAGTGCAATCAAAACAAGCAAGGCACAAGACTTATGCACAAAACATTGACAGTGAGTAAGCAGTGAGTAGAGAGCATTGGCTTTGGATGATAGCTGGAAGGACTTAATGCAGTGGAATTCTAAAGCCCATTTAATGGTTTGGAGAAAAGTGGGGACTCTGATAAGGAGCTATATGGTAAGCATTGTTAAACTTTTAGAAGTGCAATTGGGAGGAGATTGTCAGTTGGCAGAGTGAAGAGCATTGACAGTAGTGGCAGGAAGATGAAGTCTGAGATGTAGAGGAACATATTGGGATGATGTGAGACTGAGGTCTTTGAATTGGGGATTGAAGGTGAGACAGTGTATGACCTAATAGGGAGTGTAGGCAACAGCAGTTCATTTGGAGAGGATGGTGAACCATAGGAGAAGCATTAATAGCAGTTTGGAGTGGAGAGAGGTAGGATTTAGGGAGGCCAGATAAGAGGATGGTGAAAAGACGAGCGTGATTCACCATTTTGGTGATGCCATTTCACTTTTTACATTTTTTTGGGGGGGGGGGGCGAATAGGTATGGGCAAAAAACGGCTGCGAAAACAGCTGCGAATTTGCCAAAATATGTGAATTTGCCACAATCTCACTGATACACGTGGTTTTCGGCAATGATGGATTTTTCGCCTAAGTGAAAAATCAGCACTGGGATTGAATAGGCGGATTGAATTTGGCCTCCCAAAAAGGGAGAAAATGGCAGGTTTTATTTTTGTCTGGTGAAAATTTTGGCCTGGATTGAATACCCCCCAATATATATGATTGGTATCCCCTGTTTTGTACTATTTAATTTATAATAAAGGAATTTTAGCAGATAATTGCAAACATAAATTAAGAGGGAAGTCCAGGTAAAGAGCCTTGTCTCATGGAATGGGTTCATGTTGGTAATTATTGATTGTGTAAGCGGTGATATCACCCACATTTGGTAAAGTGCACTTACTTTGTGACATTTCTTCCACCTAGGCTCACTGGAAAATTCCTATCACCAATCTTTGGAGTGTGAAATCTTTAATATCTCATTAATTTTATTGTTGATATTTTAGCATTATTCTTAATTTATAGCCGCGTATATTTATTAATTGTTGCTACAGTAAAGGTTATTTTTACTGTTATTCTCAATCACTTGCTTATATCTAAAGATCATTTATACCAAGCGCTGCTACACACTCTGTGTGTTTCTAATAATGCCTGTGTACTGTTTATATCATCTCCTAATTGAGGGACATGCAAGAATATAAGCAGCCCACTTACACAGTGTATCAGGACAGGAATCAGGAGAGCTAGTATTGTCACTGTACTATGTCTGAGGAGCCCCCTGACATATGTAGGGCCATGGTACATTAGGGTGAATATTAGAATTCAACTATTGGTTTATAATTAAATGTAATAGTTGAATTGTAATGTTGCCCCCCACACCTAAGTCTAGCAGCTGGACTAGTGTTTTTTTTTTTTATTGTCAATAAGGGGTACTGCTGTCTGGCATTATGTGTTTAAGGGTTACTTATCTATGACATAATGTTAATGAGGGGCTATGCTGTGTGACAACATGTATAAGGGGTACTAATATGTGGCAAAATGTAAATAAAAGGTACTACTGTATGGCATAATGTAAACAACCGGTACTACTATATGGAATAATGTGAATAAGGGATACCACTATATGGAGATTATGAATAAGGGGTACTACTGTGTGACATAAAATTAATAAAGGGAACTTCTATAGATGTGTTTCACTGCATTGTTGCTGCATATAGCAGCTTACTGAAGCAGGACCACAATAATAAAGTGTAGCATTTTACGCAATGCTACTGGGTCCTAGTTAAGTAAATGGGAGGCAGGCATATGTGCACGCCAGTTCTCATTCATTACAATGGCATAGTTGGACTGAGAGAACACTCACTCCTTGCTATGCCGCAACATCCTTGCTGGGATACGGGCACGACACAGCAAGGATATAAAATGTATGTGGTGCAACATAAATAAGGGACACTACTCTGCAGTGGAATGTGAATAACATGTCACAATTGTGTTCTATTATGTTACCACACCCCTTTTCCACATGACTGCACCCTTTTTGTCCTTATTGAAGGGGCGCCCCAGTGCTCTTTTGTGCATGTAGATAAAGAAAAAGAAAATATTGATGTATGCGGGGTGCGGGTGTCACTAGAAATGTTTCGGCCAGGGGGGGCAATAATTTATAGTTACGGAACAGGGAGCACATGAAGGTTTGGAGAAATCCAATGTAAAACATATGAACATGCTATTTTAAGAAACAATGATCTGAGTAGATTGTAAAATGCAGAAGGTAATTACAACCACATTACATTTATTGAAGCATGCACATTATTTCCTGTTTTCATGAAGAATTCATCTTTATTTAGCTCTGCTGTTAGATAGATTTCGCTTTATTCATCTCCTCTGATTGATGGTATCTTAAGTGGTTCATATACAAGGTATACAATGGTTGTGATGTATCAATCGGAGTATAAGCAATGGCATCTGTTTTTAATGAAATTACATTGATTTTTAATGATGGTTTATTTGATTAATCATTATAGTACCACAAAAGATTGCTTTGTACAATCACTAGAAAATCACATTCTTTTTCTTTTGTATGGATATTCAAATATTACTTCTTGAAACTATTTAATCTGGGCAATAATATTTGCTGTGTGTTTCTCGAATGGTGATGCAGTGCACAACTTAATTAACATATCCATTCTTTGTTTTATTGAAGAAGGATTTCTGTTGTTAAGAATAATTGGGCTGGAGAAACACTTAATAAGTAGCAGTCTTTACTACATAGATGGGGCTTATGAAAAATATGTTGTCATTAGGTTTGATAGTCTTGGATATATTACCGCCGCACTCATATTTATTTAACAATATGCAGCTAATAAAACTTTAATGTGGCGGAATTTTTGTGTCGCTTAAAAATGGAAAGGCTTTATGATTTTAAAAATAGCTATGAGTATTATATGAGGCAAACCAGAAATGTCATTAAAAAATATAGAAAAATATAAGCAATAAGCTGCCAAAAGGATCCCCCAATATGTTTTCATTTACTACATTGATTTATAATTTCTTTGGCATTAACAAGTTAAATTTATATTTAAATCAGCAATGCAGATTTAATTCCTACATAGCAATATTACTACACTGATATGAAATCATGAACCTGTATAAAGAGAATTACAGATGAATGAGATTTTTAAAACTCTTATTTTCCTCACCTTTCTGTTAAATGATTTATGCTGAATTAGGTCAGACACAGCACGCAACAGAAGAAATTGGCTGTTTTTATCTACAGGCAGATTTATAATTTCACACTTTTTGTAAGCGATATTAATTATTAGTTTTTGGATCAATTTGCAACTTATTGAACTAGAATGTATTTAGTAAGCTAGTGAGAGATAGCAAGTGAAGTGTTAATGAGTGTTATAGGGCCTACACACATCCCGATTTTGGCCAGAGATATAGCATGCCAGATTTAGCATAGCAGATTTCCTTTGAGCACAAAATCATCTATATTGCTTAGAACGTGCAAAATGTGTCAAAGATATGCCTCAGCGATTCTGCTTAGCGATTTAAGCATGCCAGATTGACACCACACAAAAGGCGCCCGATATGCAGGGTCTTGCTAAACGATTTTGCTAGATTGATGGGACATGCTCATTCTTCATCTTAATGCGATTTAGACGCACGGGGCCGCGCATCTATATCGGTTTAGCCCCCACACACACACCGATGTATGCTTAGTTTCTAAGCGACCTTGCTAAATCGCTTAGAAAATGGCACAAAATCGGCATGTGTGTAGGCCCCATTAGATAAGTGAAAGCATCTTCTATGAGTCAGGAGTGTTACATGGGTAAAAGATAAATGTGTGAAAAATGTTGTGTGTATTTGTATGTACAGTACTAGAGATTCCTTAAGTCTGGAGTCTGGAGTAGCATCCCTCCCACCAGTAGGATCCTAGACTGCATTAAACATGGCACATTCCTAGACCTAATCATTTGTATAGTACTAGGTGATTCATCGCGCCCTACGGGCGCTCTTCACACCGTCGTAAGGGGCTGCGCCCCCTTAATTTGTGAACGTTTGTATATGAGAAATATGGTTAGAATTGTATGAAAGATGCCCTGTATTGCAACTTAGGTGTCCGCGAATCGCGGGAGGGGGGGTCGCGGAGGGTGCCGCGAATTGCAGGAGGCAGGGTCGCGGGGGGTGCCGCGAATTGCAGGACGGGGGGGTTGTGGGGGGGTGGATGCTGCGAATCGCGGGAGGGGAGGGATTGCCGAGAATCGCGGGAGGGGGGTCGCGGGGTGGGTTGCCGCAAGTCGCGGGAGGGGGGTTACGGGGGCGGGGGTTGCGGCGAATCATGGTAGGGGGGGTCGCGGGGGGTGTGCCGTGAATCACGGGAGGGGGGGTCACGGGGTGGGGTGCCGAGAATCGCGGGGGGTGTGTGTGTGCCGTGAATCGCGGGAGTGGGGGTTGCGGGGGGGGGGGTGTGACGCGAATCGCCACAAGAAAAAATCAACACAGAAAGGTCAACACATGTAAATGTTGACATAAGTGTGGCACTTCATTGGTGTCCATGTCGACACATGAGAATGAATATGAAAACATTCAAAAAATGAAAAAAAAAACTTCAAAAACTCATGTCAACCTTTTTCATTGTCGACCATAGCCATGTCAGTGTTTTCCATGTGCAATTTAATTCTGGAGCTGCCGCGAATCGCGGGGGGGTGCCGCGAATTGCGGGAGGGGGGGTCGCGGGGTGGGTGCCGCGAATCGCGGGAGGGGGGGTTACGGGGCGGGGGTTGCGGCGAATCATGGGAGGGGGGGTCGCGGGGGTGTGCCGTGAATCACGGGAGGGGGGGTCACGGGGTGGGGTGCCGAGAATCGAGGGGGAGGTGTGTGTGCCGTGAATCGCGGGAGTGGGGGTTGTGGGGTGGGGGTGGGGGGGGTGTGACGCAAATCGCCACAAGAAAAAATCAACACAGAAAGGTCAACACATGTAAATGTTGACATAAGTGTGGCACTTCATTGGTGTCCATGTCGACACATGAGAATGAATATGAAAATATTCAAAAAATGAAAAAAAAAACTTCAAAAACTCATGTCAACCTTTTTCATTGTCGACCATAGCCATGTCAGTGTTTTCCATGTGCAATTTAATTCTGGAGCTGCCGCGAATCACGGGGGGTGCCGCGAATTGCGGGAGGGGGGGGGTCGCGGGGTTGGGTGCCGCGAATCGCAGGAGGGCGGGGTTCACAGGGGTTCCGGTGGGGGGTTGCCGCGAATTGCGGGAGGTGGGGGGTCACGGTGGGTGCCGCGAATCGCGGGGGGGGGTTGCGGGGGGGTGTGACGCGAATCGCCACAAGAAAAAATGGTACTTCTTTACTTTCACGGCGCCAGCATGGCGCCGCGCGTACTTCCGGGTTACGCTCGCCACTAACTAAGTAAAATAAACTAAGTTAACGCCATGCCAACATGGATAGTTCATACCTCCACTATCCATGTTGGCATGGAGTTGATTTTAATTAGCGTGGCGAGCGTAGGGAGCCACCGAGCCCGCAGCGTGGGCGAGCGAAGCGAGCCCCGCAAGGGGACTCTGACGCGCGGCTCGATGCTGCCACCGTGAAAGTACAGAAGTACCGAAAAAATCAACACAGAAAGGTCAACACATGTAAATGTTGACATAAGTGTGCCACTTCATTGGTGTCCATGTTGACACATGACAATGAATATGAAAACATTCAAAAAATGAAATAAATCTTCAAAAACTCATGTCAACCTTTTTCATTGTCGACCATAGCCGTGCCAGTGTTTTGCATGTGCCATTTAATCCTGGGGCTGCCGCGAATCGCGGGGGGTGCCGCGATTTGCGGGAGGGGGGGGGTTGCGGGGGGTGGGTGCCGTGAATCGCGGGAGAGCGGGGTTCATGGGGGTTCTGGTGGGGGGTTGCCGCGAATTGCGGGAGGGGTCGCGGGGGGGTGCCGGGGTGCCGCGAATCGCCGGAGGGGGGGTTGCGGGGGGTGTGACGCGAATCGCCACAAGAAAAAAATCAACACAGAAAGGTCAACACATGTAAATGTTGACATAAGTGTGGCACTTCATTGGTGTCCATGTCGACACATGAGAATGAATATGAAAATATTCAAAAAATGACAAAAAACTTCAAAAACTCATGTCAACCTTTTTCATTGTCGACCATAGCCATGTCAGTGTTTTCCATGTGCAATTTAATTCTGGAGCTGCCGCGAATCACGGGGGGGGGGGGTGCCGCGAATTGCGGGAGGGGGGGTCGCGGGGGTGGGTGCCGCGAATCGCGGGAGGGCGGGGTTCACAGGGGTTCCGGTGGGGGGTTGCCGCGAATTGCGGGAGGTGGGGGGTCACGGGGGGTGCCGCGAATCGCGGGAGGGGGGGTTGCGGGGGGTGTGACGCGAATCGCCACAAGAAAAAATCAACACAGAAAGGTCAACACATGTAAATGTTGACATAAGTGTGCCACTTCATTGGTGTCCATGTCGACACATGACAATGAATATGAAAAAATTAAAAAAATTAAAAATAAATCTTCAAAAACTCATGTCAAGCTTTTTCATTGTCGACCATAGCCATGTCAGTGTTTTGCATGTGCCATTTAATCCTGGGGCTGCTGCGAATTGCGGGGGGGGGGTGTGCCGCGAATCGCGGGAGGGGGGTCGCAGGGGGGTGCCGCCAATCGTGCAAGGGGGGGTCGCGGGGGGGTTCTTTTTGCCGCGAATCGCGGGAGGGAGGTCGCGGGGGAGGGTTTTTTCCGCGAATCGGGGGGGGGGGGTCACGGGGGAGGGTTTGCCGCGATTCGCGGGAGGGGGGGGGTCGCGGGGTGGTGGTTATGCCGCGAATTGCGGGAGGGTTCTTTTTGCAGCGAATAGCGGGAGGGGGGGTTGCGGGGGGGGGGTGACGCGAATCGCCACAAGAAAAAATCAACACAGAAAGGTCAACACATGTAAATGTTGACATAAGTGTGCCACTTCATTGGTGTCCATGTCGACACAAAAAAATTAAAAATAAATCTTCAAAAACTCATGTCAAGCTTTTTCATTGTCGACCATAGCCATGTCAGTGTTTTGCATGTGCCATTTAATCCTGGGGCTGCTGCGAATTGCGGGGAGGGGGGGGGTGGGTTCCGCGAATCGCGGGAGGGGGGTCGCAGGGGGGTGCCGCCAATCGTGCAAGGGGGGGTCGCGGGGGGGTTCTTTTTTGCCGCGAATCGCGGGAGGGAGGTCGCGGGGGGTGTTTTTTCCGCGAATCGGGGGGGTCACGGGGGAGGGTTTGCCGCGATTCGCGGGAGGGGGGGGTCGCGGGGTGGTGGTTATGCCGCGAATTGCGGGAGGGGTCGTGGGGGGGTTCTTTTTGCAGCGAATAGCGGGAGGGGGGGTCGCGGGGGTGTTTTTGCTGCGAATCGCGGTAGGGGGGGTCGCGGGGGAGCGGGTGTTTTTGCCGCGAATCGCGGGAGGGGGGGGGCGCGCGGGGGGGAAGGTTTTGCCGCAAATCGCGGGAGGGGGGCGCTCACCTGGTGGCTGTGGAGTAGCAGTGCTGGGCAACATGGGAAGGCAGTGGGTGTCTGGCACTGTCTGTGGGCTCACTGGGCTTGTTCTCTGTCACATACCTCCCAACATGACCCTCTCCAGGAGGGATACAATGCTCTGTTTCTAGACTTCCCCTTAATGTATGATTGCCATCACCTGTTTTAAACAGGTTAATTTCTCAGAAAGGTGTTCAGCACAGATGAAGGCAATCACACATTAAGAGGAAAGTCCAGGAACAGAGCGTTATAGACACAGACACCCACTTTGAGTGACAGATGTAGCCAAATATATAGGAGATAGTGGGGTGAGTTTTAGGGGTGTGGGCCCCCTTGAACTGCTTTGACTAGGCTGCTTCAAGGCATCATGATATAGAACTGTATTTGTGTTTTTAACCATGTAACAATTCATATCTCACTTGTGTGCTGCCTTGGAGTGGTTGGGCTGGCTTAGGAGTTTCCCATGTCCTAGACTTGAACCCTTAGAATGTTACAGACTATCTGATATTTAGGTGACCTGGAAGGACTGGTAAGCCCAGGGTCGGATTATAATGGGGGCACAAGGGGTCAGTGCCCCTGGGGCCCCCTCTAGCTAGGGCCCCCCTGTGGCTGGCATGTATTTTTTTTTTTTTTAAATATACAGGTCGAGTATCCCGTTTCCGAATATCCGTTATCCGACTTATTCCGAAAACCATACATTCCAGAAAGTGAAGACATTTTTTTTTTTTATAAAAACTCACTGGGGACATATGTAACAGCACTACTGAGGACATGACATGTAACTTGCACTATATATGTACAAGAAAATTATTGCTTGCCATTCAAATTCAGTATCTGAGATAGTACACAAATTTTGTTTCATGTTTTGAAACCTTGTTTTTTGAACAAATAAAATATATTTGTGTGTATTTTATGTGGTAATAAAATATATATGTGTGTATTTTATGTGTTTATACAGCATAAATGCAAGATACTTCAAAAAACATCATTGAAATATTAAAATATTCCGAAATACGGAATAATCCGTTATCCAAAATTCTCCTGGTCCCGAGCATTTTGGATAAGGGATACTCAACCTGTATTTTTTTTTTAGCTAAAGGTTTTGTGCATGGGAGTGGGGTAGTGCTGCAGCTTGTGACTATCTGCCAATGTGACAATGATTAATGGTGCTGAGCATGGGGAGCCAAGTGTGCAGTGCATTACTGGGAGTTGACTAAGTCACATGACACTTTGCACCAGAGGGCAGAGGCTGAGACGTTTGTGCTGAGCTCTGATTCGTGGAGCTCATTACATGCTTCTCAGGCCCATGGATAACAGCAGCAGCAGCCTAGTCATGGGAGGGTTTTTAATCAGAGGCAGCACTGGGACTTAGAGTAAGGTGCAAAGGGACAAACACAGGCTTTTCATGTGGTATGTATGTATGTATGTATGTATGTATGTGTGTGTGTATGTATATATATATATATATATATATCCCCTGAAGTTACCCATTGACCAAGTACTGCCTTTACTCTGTGTTTTGACAGTGTAATATTCCCCCATGCAGTTTGCGGCCAGTAATGACAAGTGCAAGGGGGCCCCCTGTCTAAAGTGCCCCGGGCCCCCCGAAGGCTTAATCTGGCACTGGGTAAGCCCATAACCGTGGCCAAGATCATGCAACAAACTCTATGTAAATGCAAAATATTATAATTCTAATTACTAATATAATGTACTGAATCTTAATTTTTTTTCTTCGTGTGTTTCAGTAAAGGTTTCAGCAAAGTAACAAGTAGCGCCTCTCCTTAAATGTAGTCAGGGTCTCCAGTCTAGGGTCCTCAACTATGGGTACCAAGACTCTTTCTTTATGGGGAGATGAAGGGGGGTATTCAATCCCCTGTCTCGAATGTCGGTGCGTCCCGACAGTCAGGATCCTGGCTAGTTTTTGGCCTGCTCGCCTGTTATTCGGCAGACGGGATTCAATGTCCAACGATTCAATGGCGATTCAATGTCGAAAAGGGGGCGTTTCTGCGAAAACGACCGTGGATTGTTGAGACATGGCTGTGATCTCGACAATCCACGCTGGTTCTCGACAAAACAGGCCCGACTGCTTTTAAAGAGATGCCTCTTCAATGCTGTCGGAAAATACAACATTGAATAGGCACCCACCGCTATTTCCCCCATAGTAAATAGCGTCAGGAGACTGAATACCACCCTAATGCTGTGTACACACGGGGTGATTATAGCAAATATCGCTAGAAATTGCCAGTGATTGGAGTGTGCACCAGCGATAAATCGCCAGGTGCGTGCTCCCGTTTTCAGCCCCTGAATGGTCGCTGGTCGGAGGAGCATGCTCCTCTGACCAGAAACTTCCACTGCCTCTTCGCCCGGCAGTGTGACATTTTCATCTGCGACAATCTCTGGTCGCAGATGATAACGGGACACTGAGCAATATGATTGCTGAGCAATATATTGCCAACAATCATATTGCCCCGTGTATACGCACCTTCAGTCTCCTAATTACAGCAGAAACGATTGTCTGAGCATCCATCCTCTAAGTTCTCTACTGTGAAATGATGACCAACAATGCTGCATATTTTGAATATGTTGCAGAGGAAATAGGTCCATCCATAGGTCAGTCCAGCTGCCTAACATGAGTAAATAGACAAACATGTTTATACAGTAGCCAATCTGTTGACAATGGATGGTTGCTTTATAGGTGAAGCATATATAGGGCAGATTTCCAATACTGTATATGCTGCTCTATGGTAGTTTAAGGAGCTCTCTATCTAAATATTATAAATACCTCAGCATTACAATATTAATTGAAATATACATATTTAATCTATTTTTTTTTTTTTTTTTGTATAATAAATCAACCAAGTATAATTTGCATTTCACAACTTTTGGCTGTTTTAGGAGCTTTTGAATCAAAACCTCGAACAATCATTTAACCCTTTCATGTCCAATGTCTAATGGCAAAAGAGGAGGATTGGGATTAGCACTAGATGGTGGGAAAATTTATTTTGTATAAAGATTATAGTTCATTTGGGGTCATAACTAACCTCATTGGATAGTGGGGCAGATGTAGTAAGCTTTAACAAGAGATAAATCCAAGGGTGATAAGGAGAGATTAACGTCCAGCCAATCACCTGCCAACTGTCATGTTACAGCCTGTGTTTGAAAAAAGTCAGTAAGGAGCTGATTGGCTGGACGTTTATCTCTCCTTATCACCCTTGCATTTATTTCCTGTTAAGGCTTAATACATCTGCCCCATTGTCTCTTACTAATTGGTCACTTTTCACAGTCAGGCCAAGTCTCCCCTAGATATGTGTATTTTGTGATGGTCAGTTGTGCACCCCTGAGTTATAATAATACCCCTTTTACAGCAGCGGGTCAGACCCGGATCATCGGCGGTGTAAATGGGGTATATCCGTGTCCATTTACACGGGTCCTCTACCCAGGTCCTGACCTGGGTAGAACCCGGATAGGACCCGTGTAAAGGCCAGTGTAAATGGTCCCGCTGCGGGTGCAGGCACCCGCAGCGGGTCCACAGCGTGCAGCACTGGGGAAGCTGTCCCCAGGTGCTGGGAGAATAGAGGGTGTCTGCGGCTGCTGAGGGGAGGTGGGGGTACCTGTCAGCCTGAGTTTGGAGCCGGAGGGGATGATGTGCGCCGCCACTGCTGCTGGTGAATCAGGCCCAATAGCATACAACTGCGGGCTGCGGGGGATGGTGGTCGGAGCCGGAGGGGATGATGTGCGCCACTGCTGCTGTACCTCCCCCCGCAGCCGCGAAGTTCCTGCGGCGACTGGACAGTCGGCATCTGGGGTCCCTCCGGTGCAGGGGAACTAGTACTAGTTCCCCTGCGCCGGAGAGACCCCTGCCACTGATTGTTCATTCGCCGCAGGAACTTTGCGGCTGCGGGGGGGAGGTACAGCAGCAGCAGCGCACATCATCCCCCGCAGCCCGCAGTTGTATGCTATTGGGCCTGATTCAGCAGCAAATATCTCCTTATTTCCAATGTCACATCGGTCTTTTTATATTCACTCAGTATGAGTTGGTGATACGGATTTAATCATTACACTTATAGTAATTGCACATTGATAACAATGTTAGACAGTTTTAGATTAATAAAATTTCATCAATCTCTCTACATACATTTGGGACTTCTATAGTATACAAAACTTCTGCTGTTCACTCGTCTTGCTTTACAGTATATGATGAGGAGTGAGGGAGTCTTGTGCCCATACATGGTCCCAGAAGGATAGAAAAGAAGGGTGGTCTTTTAGGTGAACAGCAGAGGCACTCCCCTGTTACCATAAGGCATTGCAGGGTAAGTGGTCTCAATATGCTCCTCAAGCCCCACCCTCAAAACAGAACTGCTATCTGATAGATTGCACAAATACTGCAAAATATGGATTCGGTATGAAATACCGACGGTCAAAATCCCGACAGCTATTGACCAATGGTCATAATCCTGGTCAAAATACCGACATTTAAAATCCCGACAAGGTCAAAATACCAACATATAGAATGTAGACAGGTGAAAAAGTCAACATGACTTTCAGTACACAGGTCGCGAGGTCGACATGGGTTTTTTCCACTGTTCTTTTGACCCGAATGTCGACACAGTAGACATGGACACAGTTGGAAGTCAATCGCAGCCCCACGCATCACTCGCAATGCTTCAGGCACAGTGCCTCGCTGTGCTCGGCACACTATTTTATTCTCCCACCATGCCCTGGTGGATGGTAGGGCATGAAATACCGCCTGTCGGCACATGTCGGGTCAAAAAACAGTGAAAAAACCCATGTCAACCTCGCGACCTGTCGACCGAAAGTCATGTTGACTTTTTCACCTGTCTACATTCTATATGTTGGTATTTTGACCTTGTCAGGATTTTAAATGTCGGTATTTTGACCTTGTCTGTATTTTGTCGTTGTCAGGATTTTGACCTTGTCAGGATTTTGACCGTCGGTCAATGGTTGATGGTATTTTGACTGTCGGGATTTTGACTGCATCCCCAAAAAATGGCTGTATATAGAAAGGTAAAAAAATCCCACTTTTTGTTTAAAAATCATATATAGTTAATGGGGTTTAAGCGTGCACCCCACCTCAGTTTCTTCTTACGGTACTTATATGTTAGGTGGGCACCCACTAAGCTTTTTGCTTAGTTTTCCACGTCCCCACGCAGGGCTCGCTATGCTCGCCACGCTTCAGGCTCGGTGGCTCGCTGCGCTCGTCACACTATATAAGATCAACTCCATGCTGACATGGATAGTGGGGGTATGAGGGTACTAACTATTATGGGCACCCAACTAACATATAAGTACCCTTTTTTCTTCCACCCCTTTTTTTTCATATTCTATGTCCAATGTCTAGTCAGGCTCAACAGCCCTAGAGCTAGTAGCAGATTCAGTGGTGAGCCAATTTAAAATAAGAACATTAACATTGTTCAACATTCAATGTAGACAATTTTTTAATAAAAAAAAATACAAATAATTTCAACATTTAACATTTAAACCAGACTGAATGAATTGCAAAAAAAAAAAAAAAAAAATTTAGACTGCAAACGGTTAAAGTAAAAGTATTGAAATAGCAGATTATACTACAATAAAATACATCAATAAAGTCTCTATTGTCAATCCTGTGCAGAAACTGAACAAAGATAAGCTCTTGCTACTGTATTTTTACAGGATACCTGCTATCCACCAGAGCTGTACTACTGTGCAAGCTACTATGTGCACTTATTGACAAGAGCTAAAGTTTTTCCATATTATTACATCTATTTTCTGATCACTCTGAGAGGGCTATGAGTCGACATTATTTATCATAGTAAATAGGTGTTTTCATCTGAGATAAATTCTAATGGGTCTATATACTGAACCAAATATAGATGACTGAATGAAGCATTTCAACTCTGCCCCATAATTGCCCCTCTATGTAGGTAATTTTCCAGCCATCATGCAGTAGAGTGGCCAAGGGGATGTTTCCATTCTCATTACCATGTGACATACCCGACTCCTCTGTATTTTAAAATCCATTTTTGGTGCAGAGCTGCATTCTATGGAGAAATTCTTTGTACAGTACATAAAATACTATTCTGCTCCAAAATTAAGTTCAACGAGCGTTGCATGTATATGGTGGTACAGTATGTAATTTTTGTATTGTATAAAAATTTGCATAATTGAATCTTGCTAAAGGTTAATTCAATACCTGCATTTAAGCTGCAACAAGAAAGTATAGTGATGGCCAGCTGTGCTTCATAGCACTCCACCAGAGTTTTTAAATGCCTCTACACCAGCACCACCACCAGGACCACCACCGCACAAGTTATGATCTGCTGAAGTGGAATCAGCCAGTACAGTAGATTCTTACATATGACTCAGATGGCAGATTCTCAACTGCCTTATTATAATAATGGTTATTTGAAAATTAGCTATAATGTCAAAGGCAAGCTTCATACTTGCAATTTGCAAATATGAGGATGCCTCTCGCATCTCTGCCTGCCAAGTTAAAGAACACCTGGGGTTGGAGCATCCGTATTTATCTGGGGGAGTTGCCTCTTCCAGGTAAGGGTATCACCAAGGCTTGCACTATTCATGCATATAAATGGTGACGCAATCTCTAGAATTATTAAATTAGTTATTTTTATTAATTATTAAATATTGTTATGATTTGTACTGGCGTATGTACAAAAAACATGCTTTTAATGAAAGAGCAATTAATTCCAGTAATTTAAATTACTATATTTACACCTTTTTTATAGTTAACTGCAGATTTAATTGCAATGTTTATACTTAAATAAACTTGTCTAGTGTACTATCCGTCCTTCTATATGTAAGATATTTCTGATCAGCTTTGTAGTTTAATGGAGCTTCTCTTTGTTTCAGCACTCTTAGATAGTTCAGAAGCCTAAACATGAGTCATACGCTATAGAATGGATTGTGTTGTTACTGCAAGCTTGAAAAGAAATAGATTGTATTCTCTACTTTATTATTGAACTTTTTAATCATATATTGCATGCCTTTTCATCTAAACGCTTGCCATTTACTTTTTAACAAACCTCAGTGGAAAGTCCAAGTGCAATGAATGAACTATATAATTATTTCATTCTTTAGACGGTATATACAAATTTCAAATTTTGTTGTCCATTAAGGTTTTACCCCATTTGAAAGTTCTCAGCATGCATTATTGGGGACATATTTTCTATGAGCAAATGCTGTAGACACAGACACTGGTGATAAACCTGATATAATAACAAGTTACTTTAGTACAAATCAAGAGTACTTTCAAGAGTCTGAATTAACTGAAGTGAGCCATATCCCACAACTTTGATTACAGGTCAAGGACTTCATTTCAACAAGAACTATAATATTTTCTGGCAGCCCACAAGTCCTTTTGTTACAGTCTATGGATACAGAGATTTGAATCATTCTGAGTACTACTCTGAAAACAATTTGAGATGTTATTTTACAATATCCAGCTGTCAGAACTGTATAACATGCAGATTCCTTACATAGAAAACCTTTTTAAGATCTGAAATCTGAAGTCTGACTAAATTAATAGTCAAAAATAATCTCATAATAAAAGGAAAGTTTCCTGCCAAGTATTATCTCTCTGTAATGACTGTAGGTTAGAACAATAACAAAAAAAATCATACATACTGTAATATACAATATAAGAGATTAGACCTTGACCTTAATATATATTGAAACATCCCAATAAATGGTGTAAAAAATATCACTTTTAAAAAAAGACGTTGATTTATTGATTGCATTACATTAAAGGAACCAACTCAACTCCCACATACTAAAATATTCCACACAAATTAAATAATACAGTAGAGTTCAAAAAATAGAATATCATATGAAATCACATACTATTTAAAATAATGAAGAATAAATTTCATTATACATTATCAAAGGCATATAGCAATTATGAAGAAAAACCATAACATTCTGTTCTCTTCAGTAAAATAAAACAATGTGCATTAGTGAAATAATCTATGTGACTACAATTCAAGAAAAAAATATTTTGCTGATTTTTGCTATTACACAATAGCAAAAGTAAAACAGATAAAATACATAAAAGAAAAAAAACAACACAAAACAAAATTATTTCACATCCAAGTTCCCACCATTCTTAAAAGTATATTTGCAATTTATTTTATTACTTATTTTTTATATATATCATTTATATGGTGCCATAAAGCATTCACAGCACCCAATTACAGAGTACATTAACAAATGAGCAAAACAGTGACTTACACTTGAATACAATAGAGGACAAGTACAAGGTACATACACATAGCTGCGTCAGCAGAGGACACTGAAAAAAGCATCCGCGTGGCAGAACACAGCAGGATTTGGTGCCATCAAAGATGGTTTAATTAAGAGATCAAAAAGCAAATGAGGAAAGTGGGCAATGCTCTTGATAGCTTATAGTCTATATACAATAAAGTAACCCTTTATGACCCATGTCCATTTAAATGTACATTATTACAAAAGTGTATTGTGTAGAATGTATTGTGATGACCATTGCCATTCAAAATCCCAATGTCAATTTAAATGTACAAAATTCTGTAGCAAACTGTTTAGGCACATGGTAGAGTATCAAAATACTGAATTAGAATGAAACGCAATGTTTTGGTTTACACGGTACAATGATTTAAATGATTAAAAACAAAAATTACCAAAATGAGCAAACCGTATATTTTTGGGGTTACTTTGGGCCTCATTCATCTACTTAACCAGTGTCACCAGGATATACCGGAAAGATGCAATGGGTCATAAAGAATTTAGAGGTAAATATTTGATTTTAATCTGAATTTTTTATTGGAAGCACTACATAATTTGAGTGGAGGTTTGGTTAGTTCTGTTAAGCACCTAAAATATGACTAAGAAGTGGGAAGCACATCCTCTAGGTTTGCTTTTAGCCTGTATAAAGGGAAACCATACACCAACTGTCTATCTACGGAACTTATACTGTATGCTCTCCTGGATCAGCACACTTAACAAAAATAAGTTTATTTGATGGGTACTGTATCTTTTGTATTGTGAATATATAAAACATATTTTGGATTACTAAAATAAATTAGCAAATATGCTTTTACAATTTTATTTTTAACACTTAAGGCATAATTGGGAGACTCCCATATCTCGGATTACTCTCCCATATACAACCAGAAAATTAGACCAAGCTCCCAGACATCACCTGTGGCTGATCAATGCCTCCTAATTCCCAAGTAAAGTGGGTAGTCCAGGTGGCTTGATGACACAATAAATCACATCATTTTGGCCTTTAACCCTACTTAAATGCTGTTAATTTCAGAATTGTATAGTGGGGACAGGGCCACACCCCTTTGTCACTCACTTAAGTGCATGATTGTACTCACGGTCTACCACCCCTGTATGGCTGCCCCTCCCCTTTGAATATAAGCACTCTTGAGTGAGCAGGGCCCTCCTCGCTCATGTGTCATGTGCTTTTCCTTCTCTTAGTTAAACTATTTTCTACTCTATACTGCCTTCAATCGGAGGCAGAACTCTGGGAGGCAATGGAGTCCTCTGCCGCCGGGCTCCTGCTCTCAATGGGGCACCTCTCCTGCCCCTGAAAGTTTAAATTAGTCATTTAAAAGCCAATGATATTGCTTCTGTGGCTGAGTTCTGAAATATTATCTCTATCTATCTATCTATCTATCTATCTGTATTTCTGAACAGAAATATCTATTTTATATAAGGTTATATAAGATTTTGTGTGTGTGTGTGTGTGTGTGGGGGGGGGGGGGGGGGGGGGGCACCAATATATATCTTGCCTCCGGGCAGCTGAAACAAACTTACGCCACTGCCTTCAATGGTAACCAATCCCTCAGTTTTCTGCCACCCTGATACTTATTACAGTGTTGTTTGCTTATACAGCTAAGTTTACAGTATATACCCTGTATTCATCCTTTATTGTCTTGTACTGTAAGTCACTGTGTTCTTGTTTTACATATTTGATTATGTACTTTGCAATTAGGTGGTGGGGATTACTTGTGGTGCCGTATACATAAAGGATGATGATGATGATGATAATAATAATAATAATAATAATAATAATAATAATAATAATAATTAAAAAAAAGTGGGCAGAAGAACATGCAGCAGCCATGATTTAAAACATGTGCATTTTACTTCACAGCCTCTTCTTCTTATATTTTAACATCAGCCTACTTTTTGGCTTATATTAATATGTAGAGATGTGTTAATTGCTTACACTGACTCAATAAAGTAAAAAAAAAAAAAAAACATTTTCTAAACATGGATATAATACTGTACATCTCCACAAATCCTCAACTAGACTCATTGTGCAAAACTAACCAAAGGCTATACTGGGCTTTTGCCACTTTAGATGGTGATTTTGTACATTTATCCCAAAGGGATTGTCCTACACTGCTTGTATCTTTTGGGACAGGTTAACGATGCACAGAGACAACAGCCATGCAATGGGCAACCCGGTTCTCTTTATTTGTGATCTTGCTGTTATATTTGAAAGCAATCCATAGCATCAAACTCTGACCCTTGGGGTATAATTACTAAAGCACAGGTTATTAAAAGTGATGATGTTTTTTATATTTTTCTTTAAACAACACACAGTGGGGCATACTCTTCTGCAACTCATGATTTTATTTGGGTAGTTCCACGCATCCACGGAAGAGTGACCACATCTTGCACATACCACCCACTTCCTAGTGAAGTAGGCTTGATGAAGGGATTATACTTTAGAATGATGGCTTTGTGTGGAGGGGAAAGGGTTAAGTGATGGCTTGAGAAGTGAAAACCTCCTATGCATCTCCATTATACTTAATCCATGCAATCTGTCTGTCCAAACTGTTTCACCAACGCATATGTGCCCATCTTGCTCTGCAAATAGGTATATTATTATTAACAGTTTCTTATATAAGCGCACACATATTACGCAGCGCTTTACAGAGTCTAGTTAAACACTAACATCAGTCCCTGCCCCAGTGGAGCTTACAATCTATATTCCCTACCACATGTACATGCACACACATTCATTCTAGGGGTAATTTGTTAGGTGCCAATCAGCCTACCAGTATATTTTTGCATTGTGGGAGGAAACCGGAGTACCCAGAGGAAACCCATGCAAACACGGGATGATTATACAAGCTCCGCACAGTTAGGGCCATGGTGGGAATCAAACCCATGACCCCAGCACTGTGAGGCAGTAATGCTAACCATTACACCGTCCATGATGCCCCAGGTATATTCTGAAAATCATGGCATTTTGCGGAAAAAATTGTGCTTAAAAAATGATCTGTTATGTTTATCATTACCCAATCCATAGGCACATTTTTACACTTGAATAAAAAGCTCTTCCGCCTAATCTGTCTTTTAAGTTGCATTGTAAAGGTTTGAGTGAGTCTGTAAATTCTTCACCATAAGTAGTGGAAGCAGGTTGAAGGAATACATTGTTATTAGTATAATTACTTTCATATTAGCCAGATTATATCTTTTGTCACAAGTTATTTCTGTACCTGAATAAAACATGCATTCGATATACCCTTGCGCTTTGCGGCTATTGTTGTAAACAGGTTCTTACTCCACAAGGGCATCCAAGCATATGTTCTTTCATAGCTGTGTTTATTATAGCTCAGATGTCAGAACATCTGAACCATGTATCGCTTCTACAACTACCTATTATATTCTAAAAATAGAAAAAAAGAAACCAAGAATGAAAGCGGGAAAGTGTGTTAACTAAATGTCTCTCAAAGTAGATTTTTTTCTGCAGTTGTTACTTTTTTTAGAACTGATATTAATTCTGATTGATCTGCATTTTTTTTAGATTTTTTTTTTTTTGTCACCTTGATATTTCATGGATTTCCCATTCCCAAGGTGGTTTTTATTTATATCTTTATGCTGTTTTCTGCTGCTAAATGTGTTCATTTTAAGGTCTTACTGTATCTACATTTTCCACTTTTCATTGGTTTCCCAATACATAATACAACATAAGAAAACCACCAGGCAGGCGTTAGATCCATTGATCTGTACACTGTGCCACATACAGTATATTGTCCACACTGACAGCAGTGATTTACACCACACTAATAGGAAAGCAAGAAAACCATACAGCCATCATATTGTCATTGCCATCTGAGGCAGCTGAGTTGTTACTGTGGGCAGGATACAAAGAATGACACATAAATAAATCATTCCTCTTTACTTTTGTGTTTATTTGTGAAGCACTGCGTTGTAAAACCTTGCGCCTTTGATAATGTTTACTGTATGCCCTGAATTTAAAAGGGTAATGCTTTGTCTAGTTAGCATGGCTAGTAAAGGTATTGTCCTTTTTGGGCACAAACATGATCAGATGCGTTGGGTTTTACAAACTAATGCTTTGAACCTAAACCTCTTTGTCTTTTTGTTTTTACTTATTACTCATTTTAAAATGGAAAAAAACAGTAAGTTCCTTGCTCTTTATTTAATGATGTCAACACATACAGGGCCTTATTCTAGTTCACTCTTTCTGACAAAATCCTTCTTAGATGGACAAAACCATGTGCACTGCAGGGTGGGAGGGATGTAAAATGTGCAGAGAGAATTAGATTTGGGTGAGTTATTTTGTTTCTGTGCAGGGTAAATACTGACTGCTTTATTGCTACACTCAGAGGCAGAACTCTGGGAGGCAATGGAGGCATCTGCCGCCGGGCTCCTGCTCCCAAGGGGGCACCTCTCCTCCCCTGTGAGTTTGAATCCGTTAATTGAAAGCCATTGATATAGCTTCTGTGGCTGACTCCTCCTCGTAGCAGGACCATAGATGTCACACTCTCTTTATTCTAAATATAATATCCATATCATACATATATGCATACATATATTTATAGAAGACTGTGTGTGTGTGTGTGTGTGTGTGTGTTGGGGGGGGGGCACCAATATTTATCTTGCCTCCGGGCAACTGGGACGAACTTACGCCACTGGCTACACTGCAATATAGATCTCACTTTGAAGTAAAACCCCACCCAAATCTAACTCTCTCTGCACATGGTAGATCTGCCCCACCTGCAGTGCACATGGTTTTGTCCATTTAATGGGCCCTACACACATAGCGATGTGTGTAGGGCGACCTAGCTATGCTAGGTCGGGCTGTGCTGTGCCGCTATCGCATAGCACACAGAGCTGACAGCCCACACACAGAGCGAGCTGTCAGCTCTGTGTGCTAAGCGAGCAGACAGCGCCAGTGTTCTCCGGTGGGAGAACCCTGCCGATGCCGAGATTGATGGACACTGTTCATCAATCTCGGCCAGCGACAAAGACGCGCGGGGACGCGCATTGCTGTCGATATAGCCACCACACATACACCGATGTGATGGCATTTTCTAAGCGACTTTGCCAAACTAAGCAAAATCGCTTAGAAAATGCCTTAATATCGGCATGTGTGTAGGCCGTATAAGAAGGATTTTGGCAGAAAGAGTGAACTAGAGTAAGGCCCACAGTGCCAGCTTCACATGTTGTAGCCACTTTCCCATTGAAGTGGGAACTCCAAGGCTTTATGACACACATCGTGGTGAATTGGGCCTCTTGCACCGCTATTTCCAGTGTACAGGGATCACCTACATTGTAATTTCTTCACATTAGCAATGAAAATCCTACTTTTGAAAAATTATTTCAGTGGGAAAGCATGAGAGTGGCAGTAAAGTGGAGTTTCAGCATAACCAGAACTTGTGGGCCCTATAACAACATATTGAAAGGGCCCCTGTCTTATTGCTTTTAAAAAGACACCTCTGAAGAAGTTATTCATTTTACAACATTATGACATACAGTGTTCACAGTTCATATTTTTCCAAATTAAAATGTCCCCTGTTCATACTGTGCCACAATACTGTAGATTGCCCTCAAATTAAACCATTTTAGTGTCCCAGGTCATATAATGTCACACTAGTGCCTCCTTTTCAAATTGTTCCACATTAAAATGCCCCATTTCTTTTTATGTAACATTATAGTGACATTAGTACTAGCAGATCAAATTATGCATACCTGCCAACAGTCCCGCTATTTGGAGACTGGCTCGCTGTCCCTTTCACGGCTGGCAATGTCCCCAGTGGCAGGGGGGGAGGCTGTTGGAGGAAGCCAGAGATCATTGCAGAGTAGCCAGTATTTGCTGAAGAGATACTGTGCGCATGCACATGGCATCTCTCCAGTGCAGGGAGGGAACCGAGGGCTGCCCAGCTGCTATGGGAGTGCTGGGAACGCCCTAAAAAATTATGAAAATTGGGGTCACGGCAGTAGGCCTCATCCCCTCTACCACAGGCCATGTCCATCCACATGGTAGCTCCTCCCCTTTTCCGGGCTGTCTGCAGCGTTGGCAGGGCAGTTCCCAATTTAAAGATGAGGAAAGTTGGGAGGTATGAATTATGACATATTATAGTTAATGTTGTGCCACAACATAGTGGCCTCAAGTTCAAAGTATACCACATTACAGTGCCCCCTTATCATTATAAAATCCACTACACATTCCTATCAATGAAATGTAATGTCACACAATTCAGTCTGGCAATAGATCAGACCAAATTGCTTAGAAGGCTAATCTGGGAAATGGAATACAATTTAGGCCCACCTTCTTTAAGATTCTTCAAGAAGTCAGGGATTGTACTGCTAATTTCTGGAAGTTTGGGAAGTATGAATAAGATGCATATCCTCTTTAAAAAGTTTTACGGTGAGTTGCATATAGAGGCTTAGGGCCTGATTCAGACCAGATTGCCGGGCTGCAAATCTTCGGAGCCCAGCATCGCTATCTGCTAAATGCCGCCCCACCAAAGTCCCCCCGCCCCTGTACGTGACTGATAATAAATTCGCAGCCATGCACACAGGGGGCAATTTTACTAATAAAGGGAGCACTTTTATAAAACAATATACATGATTTTATTAAACATATAAAAAAAAGGAAGGGAACAACCTTAGTACGCAATCACATGAATTACAACATATATATAAAAAAGGGGGTTATACAGATGCACACAGGGGGGAAATTATTCACAATCACTCACCATCTAATGGTGTCCGCCTTTGTGCAGTGTCGAGTAAGTCTAAATAATCGCAAGGAGGGCTTTTGCATTCACACTATAGACTGCGTGCATGCAGTCCTCGGTTAATAGCTTGGGCAGCTAATTCCCTAAAGGTCCATACACAGTGGGCGATTTTGCCCAGCGTGTAAGGACAGCGATGGCCGCTGTCATCACTGGGGGGGAAGCCGCTCAGTGCATAAACACTGAGCGGCTTTCCCCCCCCTGCCCGACACTGTCAGCGTGGGGCGGACGGCTTTGCATAGCTCAGT
Source organism: Crinia signifera (assembly GCF_055691185.1). Lineage (NCBI taxonomy): Eukaryota > Metazoa > Chordata > Amphibia > Anura > Myobatrachidae > Crinia > Crinia signifera. The sequence continues at coordinate 164,050,429 of NC_139220.1, read as the reverse complement.
GCTATGGAAAGTCATCCACAAAGCCGCTCATCTGCTGGTAATACCAGCAGATGAACGGCTTTTCCGGCAACGATGCGGGACCGTGCAGCAGTGCTCATCCCCAGGCCATACACCGAAAGCTGCTCAAAACACCAACAGCGGCTTTCAGCTCAAAATCACCCAGTGTGTATGGGCCTTTAGTCACAAACTGCTTCACTCACACTAATAATTGAGCTATTGTGCATGATTTAATAACAGTTGCATAGTTGCTACATATGTTTTGTTATAATATAGATTTATGCTTTAAGGTTTGTGTAAGCTGCATTTCCTACAGATCATTTGCATTGGACAGAATGCATAGGCATATGTATTATTCTTATTTATACTTTAGCTTCACCTGAAATAAAAAGAATAAACACTGTTATATATGGTCTTGGAAATAGGTTTATATTGTACTAGAAGTATCAGCAGTCAGTTAATGACATTTAGTACATAAACCTTCTGCTTAGCTATCCACCGCCACATACACACATTATAATATGTTTGTGTGAGCAACATGTACATGTAGTCATGAGAACTTGTACAAGGGCAGACAAGAAAGAAGGTTGGATTGTTTATCATACAGCTGTGCCAAAAGTAAGCTGAATGAATGAGATGGAGATTAAAGCCAGTAGTCTGAGCCTGTATTCAATCATTGCAGTCACTCTGTTTGCCTGCTGCATGCTGATGAAGTGTCATGAATAGTCCCATGTACTTTCATTTCAATATATTTCAGGCAATAGTGATTATTACTTGTACTCTACTAACACTACAAATAAATAGCAATATCTGTTGGTAGACCCGTGGAGGGTACAGTAACTTCCTATTACATTGATGCATAGATTTGTAAGGATTTGATTCTTTTCTTTCATGCATAGTTTAAATGTTTGCAACGTGTCATATACAGCAATAATTATCTGACACTGCACAGAACAATGTTTTTCTGCTACATTATGTAAACAAAAGTGATTGGACATACCTGCAGGAGACACATGTTGGTGAAGGTATAAAACGGGTAGAGGGACACTGTTCAGATCATTTGCTAATGAAATGGCTTGCTGGAAGGAGCTGAGTTTTTAAAGGTGATCATCGCAGGCTGTTCTGTCGGAGGTATGAGTGTGAGAAGCATTGTGGATGTTCGTAAAGTCCCCAAATCCACTGTGACTTTTGTTATTAATGTGTGGAAGGAGAGCGGTCATTGCAGGAATGTAAATCACCTTGGAAGACCCCTGAAACTGAAGCCCAGTGACTGGAGTGTGCTAAAAGGGAGCTGCAAAACATTGCAAATGAGTTCTAAATGGCCACTTATGTGCAAGTTTCCGTATGAACATTTCATAGGGATTTTATGGGTGAGCAGCTGCTCATAAACCTCTAATCACAAAGCAGTCTGCAGCGCTGCGCTTTCAATGGTGTAAAGAGAGCAGAATCTGTGCACTGGAACAGTGGCAGCAAGTGTTATGGAGAAATGAATCATAATTTACACTTTTCATATCAGATGGACATGTTTGGGTTTGAAGATTGTCAGTAGATGCCAGAGTGCACAGTACTATGGTGGGAAAGTTATGAGGTATGCTGATGGGTTCTATGTGCATGGACTTCTGGTGAATATGGTAATTAATTGCATGTCTTCTGTCCTGATTAATAGGTCTATGGGGTAGATGTATGAAGCAGTTATAGGGGAGGATAAGTGAGCCAGAGGAGAAGTGTCCAATGGGAACACTCAGCACTGAAGTAACATCTATAATGTGCATAATATAAAATTATACAGAGCAGCTGATTGGTTGCCATTTGGCACTTCTCCTCTGGCTCACTTCTCCTCCCTTATCACTGCTAACAGTATACAGTACATCTACCCCTATATTACAAATTAGGAATGACTGCCTCACCCAAACCATGTCACGATCAGCTCAGATTTATATTGCTCCTGGAAAATAGGACCAGTTATTATTAGCACCATTCTACATTGTATTGTAGGTATAATGCAACTTACTGTATATTGCATGGAGGATAGATGTATGTGGACACATCTGTGTATTACATACATCAGAGCATGTATATTCATATGTGCTAAGCATTTCCCACCCCCTGCACTATGGTCAGCGCTGCATCCACTGCTGGGCATTATTGATTATACCACTGCAGCTCTGCAACCGCTATTGGCACCATTGTGAGAGAGCGGAGGATGTCATAATTATGCAATTTACTTTTCCCAGCATCTGGGGAGATTCAGGACTCAGAGTCTCTGGGCATTTCAAAAGAGAAGGCAAATACACTTGTATACATACTGTATGCACATACTGTATAAACACAGGTAAGTCACCCATATGTTTTATTACTCAGAAAACGACGCAATTGAAATAAAGACTCGGACACAAATAACTGGACTCGTAGACAATAAATAATGACTCAGACAACTGTATAAATTGGAAAATAAAGCTCACAGCCAGAATTTATTAAATCGAATGGCTGGATTGAATTAATTAATCAAAAAGTGGCCAAGCAGCATGGCCCCTCGGCAATAGCTTATGAATAACTAAATAAATGGGCGTGGCCTCGACCACGCCCTGCGTGACCATTACTGAGTAGCTCCATTTCCCCTAAATTGGCCTAGCCTTTGCCCATCCCTCAGATGTTGACCTGGTCCCCCCCTAAGGTAGTGACCGACTCGCCACTGTCACAGGGAAATGCTAGTCAATTTCTGTCACGCTAATCTCTTTTAAACCGAGGAGCCATGCTCTCCGCCTTCCACACCTTACATGCAAGGCCCTAAGCCTTTGCACTTCTCCTTTTCACCTTGCTCTCCCTCCTTGCAAGGCCCTAAGCCTTTGCAAATCTCTCTTGACCCTCTTGCTCCTTACTTGCCAGGCCCTCAGCCTTTACAAGCCTCAACATGAACTTACACAACCAACATCTTCTCTTACTTCGGGTGGGTGGGTGGGAATCCAAAAATTCAGCAAGAGGAATAATTTACCTCAGCCAGCTCTTAAATAAACTCCTAAACCCCTCCCCCTGCTCTGCTATCACTGGCTGGCTGCTCTACCTCCAACCAATAACTATCCTTGACTGAAACACCAATAAACTATCAGCTAACTAATTCTTCATACAAAAACAGGGTGCTTATCTAATCTCAAGCTTAGGTAAGCATTCGATTCTATTAAGTCACCCATATGTTTTATTACTCAGAAAACGACGCAATTGAAATAAAGACTCGGACACAAATAACTGGACTCGTAGACAATAAATAATGACTCAGACAACTGTATAAATTGGAAAATAAAGCTCACAGCCAGAATTTATTAAATCGAATGGCTGGATTGAATTAATTAATCAAAAAGTGGCCAAGCAGCATGGCCCCTCGGCAATAGCTTATGAATAACTAAATAAAGTTATTCGACCACGCCCTGCGTGACCATTACTGAGTAGCTCCATTTCCCCTAAATTGGCCTAGCCTTTGCCCATCCCTCAGATGTTGACCTGGTCCCCCCCTAAGGTAGTGACCGACTCGCCACTGTCACAGGGAAATGCTAGTCAATTTCTGTCACGCTAATCTCTTTTAAACCGAGGAGCCATGCTCTCCGCCAAAACAAGGCCGCCAAAGAAGGCCGAAGTCCGCCACTTTAAACTAAACACCCTCCCCTATCCAGCACCCCCCAGCAAGGCTGTGACAAACAGCTTCATCCCCTCTCTATTCAAATGCACTCCATCTGCTCTATAGAGCTCCACGGCCTCATATTTTATTCCTGGGTGCCTGATCACCACACCTCCAATGCTCCACATAAATTTGGACACTGCTGCATTAATCTTCCTCCTTACCCTGTCCAAAGCAGCTCCTCCTTGTGTCCCTCTCCATACCCTTCTCGGAATTATTTCCGACCAGCACAATCTCACGTCTGGCCATCTTTCTCTCATGCCCTGGAGGTCTTCTTTTATTGCTATAATCAATTCGACGCCCTTGCATGACCCTAAGTCATTGCCTCCGGCGTGAATAACTAGCACATCAGGAACACCCCATTTTTTCTCTGAGGCCAACAATAAGTCCCAAATCCTAAACCAGGAAAGACCCCTAATTCCTATCCATTTCACCTTACTATTACCTGACTTAATCTCATGCTTTCCTGCCCAATACACGTATGAATGTCCCACAATCCACACCCTACCCACCACATCAGCCGAACCTATAACAAAATTATGTAAAATAGCATTAGAACTCATTCTTAATTAACTTATGCTAAAGTAACTAGCCAAGGAAAGGTAAACTCAGTTTTTTAGGCGACCCAGATGGATGTGAACAACACAAAACCTCAGATTTTAAGAGGAAAAAAGTGAAACGCCATCCAATCCCCCTTTATAAAAGGCAGGCGGCTTATGGCCCTGGGTTACCTAAAGAACAAACTCGCCAGGAGCGCACTCTTTATAACCTATCTTCCCTAATGTAAGACTTAAATGCAGCGGATTTCCAACGCCCTAAGCGCTTTATCGCCTCTTCTGAAACCCCTGCTGCTGCCGCGCAAGTAGCTGCACTTATCCTGACCCTTCCGGCAAACCTAAAGCCACTAAACACTTATTAAGTACATTACAGAACTGAAATTTGGTCAGCGGCGTCCCGTCCCTATGTACCAACCACTGAGCTCCCCCAATCGGCCTAACCGACTCAAACTTCCTCGCCATTTCTACTGGGCATATCCCCTTCTTCTCTTCTGCCTTTAGAGAAATCCACCGCCCTCTTCCCAGCTGGTCTGTCTTTGACCTTTGAATCTTAACTAAAATAAGGTCTTCTTTTATTAAAACATTTTCCCTCAAGATTCCTGAAATCAAACACGCCTTACTCCTAGCAACTAACTCCCCTACTCTGAATGCCCCGAAAAAAGCTAAAACAAATGCTAAACTGAACAAGGCTACCTCGAATCCATCGAAAGCTATCCCTGATACTGCTTTAACTAACTCCTGAAGCAGACCCGGATCTATTGGCCTTCTCAAATCCCCTACCCCCTTTTGCTCCTTCGCCCAACCCTTCAATGCCCTGGACAAAATGAAAGATTTAGTTGGGTCCTTTAGGCCCTTTAGTTTTGAAAAATAAGCGATCCCTGCTAAAATACCTGACATTGCCGCTCTAGGGGAAGAAGAAATGTTATCCACTAGGGATAATCAGGCGCCCTAAAATGAGCTGAGTCTCTGAATAGAGCAGCTGCTTGGTTGTGAGGGTAGTCACTCCTCACTCAGAATTACAAAAGAAACAAGAAGACTCACACTAGGTGAGTCAAGCAGCGCTCAGATCAATGAAATAATACCAAAGAATTATAAAGGTATAACAATTTTTACTGTATCTTTAAAAACACATGTATATCAATACACAAATAAAATCAATTTATAATGACATAATGAATGAAGGGGGGGGGAAGTAAAAGTAAACTGGAATGAATGTATAAGAAATGAATAAATTTGAACAAAAAAAGTCCCGCCTCAATGGACACAGGAAGGTGGACTGTGTCGACACTTTTTTTGGACAAACAATTGGTAAGTGCACGTTACCGATAATGAATGATGAATCCCATAAATTGTGATGATACTGGGGGTCCTCACGATGTATGCGGAGATGTTAAATGCCGCTGGAGGTAATCGCTTGATGTAAACCAGACATATTGCAGTTGGAGTAAGAGAAGGTTGATAAATCTCAGTAGGTAGGATTGTCTGGAGCGATCTCACCCAGAAGTAATATAGATGATGGGATAAGGGAATGGCTTCCGTGCCAAGTAGCAGTCCACACTGGTGTAGGTGTTGTTAACCAGGGGTTTGGTAAGCACGGTGTCCGCCAATTAGAGATGCCAGTTGGAATGAGCAGCAATGGTGATGTCCAAAAATTCTGTCGAGGTGCTTGCTCCCCACCTCTGGACACCACTGTGTTACTCTCGACAGAATTTTTGGACATCACCATTGCTGCTCATTCCAACTGGCATCTCTAATTGGCGGACACCGTGCTTACCAAACCCCTGGTTAACAACACCTACACCAGTGTGGACTGCTACTTGGCACGGAAGCCATTCCCTTATCCCATCATCTATATTACTTCTGGGTGAGATCGCTCCAGACAATCCTACCTACTGAGATTTATCAACCTTCTCTTACTCCAACTGCAATATGTCTGGTTTACATCAAGCGATTACCTCCAGCGGCATTTAACATCTCCGCATACATCGTGAGGACCCCCAGTATCATCACAATTTATGGGATTCATCATTCATTATCGGTAACGTGCACTTACCAATTGTTTGTCCAAAAAAAGTGTCGACACAGTCCACCTTCCTGTGTCCATTGAGGCGGGACTTTTTTTGTTCAAATTTATTCATTTCTTATACATTCATTCCAGTTTACTTTTACTTCCCCCCCCTTCATTCATTATGTCATTATAAATTGATTTTATTTGTGTATTGATATACATGTGTTTTTAAAGATACAGTAAAAATTGTTATACCTTTATAATTCTTTGGTATTATTTCATTGATCTGAGCGCTGCTTGACTCACCTAGTGTGAGTCTTCTTGTTTCTTTTGCATTGCCGCTCTAGACCTTCCTTCCTCATGACATGACCAAACAAATTCCAACATGGCCTCCTCTTGACACTTACCCTCACCCAACCTTGCAGAAAAAACCGACCATTCGTTCCAAGCCGCTGAATACGTTCTCAGCGTACTTGGTGCCAATGCCTTCAGAGCTAAACCTTCGATGCCGGCTCTATGATCTGCCATAAATGAACAGGACAAATGACGCCCTCTGCATCTGCTGCTGGTGCCAACCCCCTAAATCTATCCCATTGAAATCTAGATAAAGCATCTGCAATCTCATTTCTCACCCCTGGAACATGCCTAGCAGTAAAGGAAATGTTTTCCTGCAAACAACGCAAAATGAGATGTCTAAGCAAGCGCATTACCTCCGGGCAAACTGACCTCTGGTTATTGATCGAGTGAACGACCCCTAAGTTGTCACACCAAAAGACAATACTATTATTTGAAATCTTCCCTGCCCACAATTCAACAGCCACAATAATCGGGAACAATTCCAAAAGTAATAAATTGCCCGTAAACCCCCTCAACCTCCGCGGATCCGGCCACGGTTCTGCACACCAATGCCCCTTAAAATATGCACCGAATCCCTTAGCTCCTGATGCATCTGTAAACAACTGCAATTCTTCATTCTTCACCGGCCTCTGCCAAATCCTAACCCCATTAAAATTCTGCACAAAGCAAAGCCACACTCTCAAATCCTCTTTCAATTCCCCCGAAATTCTGACTAGATGATGGGGCTTTTTAGCCCCCACTGTGGCCCTTTCCAGTCTTCTACAAAAAACCCGCCCCATAGGAATAACCCTACAGGCAAAATTCATCAAACCTAACAATGACTGCAATTGCCTCAACGAGACCCTCTTAACCCCCAAAAATGACTCCAACTGCTCCTTCAACCTATCCACCTTGTCCCTTGGAAGCCTGCACATCCCCTTCCGCGTATCTATTTCAATACCTAAATAAGATATCTTTTCAGCTGGGCCTTCTGTTTTTTCACCCGCTATGGGCACGCCTAAAACCCTAAACAATGCCTTTGTTGAAAAAAGTAACTCTGCACACACCTCTGTACCAGCAGGACCTATTAGCAAAAAGTCATCAAGATAATGAGTCACTCCCTGCTGCTTACACCCCGCCTTAATGCACCACTGCAAGAAGGTGCTGAAACACTCAAAGAAAGAACAAGAGACTGAACAACCCATCGGTAAACATCTATCAATATAATACCTGCCCCCTAATTTAAAACCCATATACCTAAACGAATCTGGGTGTAATGGCAAGATCCTGAACGCGGACTCTATATCTATCTTAGCCATAAGGGCTCCCTGCCCATAGCTCCGCACTAGGACCAAAGCCTGATCAAATAATTCGTAGCTCACGCTACAAACCGTTTGATCTAACGCTTCGTTTACTGATCCCCCTTTCGGGTAAGATAGGTGTTGTATTAACCTATACTTCCCCGGTTCCCTCTTAGGAACCACCCCTAGCGGAGAAATGCATAGGCCCGCTATTGGTGGCTCCTCGAAAGGCCCTACCATCCTACCCAACTTAACTTCACTCTCTACCTTTTTCTCAACCACCTCCGGGAAATCTCTAGCCGACTTTAAATTCCTAGCTGCTGATGCCATCACCCTATCCACTATTGGTAAACGAAAACCTAATGAGAACCCATCTAATAAAAAGGCTGCCTCCTCCCTAAGAGGATAGAGCCTCAACCACTTCTCCAACTCCTTAATCCTAATTGGGGATTCCGCTTTGCCTAACGCTGGGCCTAGCCTCCCCTCTTCCCGCTGTCTGACCTCCCCTTGAACAGTCTTTTGCTGGATGACCCCCTCCGCAGAGTAAGCATACATGCCTGTATCTGCAGGCCGCTCCTCTGGCGCATTGTGTATTGTTAAATGCGTAGCACTTTCCTTTCCCGGGTAGATTGTACCCGGGTCTACCAAGAAAAGGCTGCTTCCTTACTGCACCTGACTCAAACACCCCCCTCGTCTGCTGGGTAACCTCCAGCCACACCTCCACGTCTTTGTACCCAAAACTATAAACCTTTAACCCATCCTGCTTTTTCCTAAACAGCTCGTCATACTGCCTCCATGCATTCAGCTTACCCGACACATACATGCTATGGATTAAATGAAAGTATTTAAACATGTTTAAATGTTCCGCAGGTCTAGACTCCGTGTAACATGCAGCAAATATATAAGCCCCCGCCAACCAGTTAGCGTATGATCTCCTGGCATCCTCCGCAGCCGGGCCCTTAGCCTTTGCTGCATCCAAAGCCTTCTTCGCCTCATGTGTTATGGAAAACATATCCACAAATCTTCCCCTCCTAATCTTGTCCCTGATTTTTGATCTCAAACCCCTCAAAATAGCTGTATTAGAGCAGTGAACCGCATCGCCTGAAGCATCTGGGCCTACCCTGGCTGCACTACTGGCCACACTCCTAGAACCTCCTGCCTCCTTCTTCTTTCCTCTAATCTTCTGCGCAAAATACTTCATAAGCTTACACGGCCTACCATCCGAGCTGGATGAATCAGTAGAGCTGTCAGAATGAGAACCTGCTACATTTAGCTGCGCCGCTTGCGCACTCTCACCTGCTCCTGCTGACGAAGGCCCCGCCTGCTCTTCTGCAGCGACTGATGGTCCCGCGTCGCACGGTGCGCCCACCGCGACTTGACTCGCTGACTCCAAAGCCTCTGAGACACTACCCGGTCCTGCCGAAACAACCTGTAAAGGAATGCTGACAGGGGCAGTGTTAACCACATTCTCCCTCACCACACTTGACACCGGCACCTCCCCGCTCCCTGCCGCTCCCCCATTCTGCTCATTGCCCTGCACCACCTGCTGCTGCGCTGTTGCCGGACTAGGAGGCCTAGCTCCCATAGAATGCGATGGGGGAGGGGGTGGAAATTGATAAACTCCCTGCTGACCCCCCATGGGCACACCTTGCTGCCCGCTACCCCCATAAAACCCCACGGGTACCTGAGCATAGCCCGAATTCACCCATAGCTGCTGCCCTTGCATACTGGGGGCCCCGCCCCTCCATGCCTGACCCGGGGGCTGGTAAACTATCTGCTGCGGATTGCACCACTGGGGGCCACCCAACAACTGACCTTGTAAGCCCTGCTGGACCGTCGCCGTATTAAAATACGGGGACCAGCTCCCAAACTGAACAGGCTGCAATGCCGGCTGACTGATTGGAACCCCACTAAACCCCTGGGGCCCTGTGGGAGGAGCGACTGACAACGATCTCTGCCCTACTACCGGGGTAGACTGTTGCTGAGCAAATACAGTTAATGGGGAGGACCTAACCCTAACTATGGGTGAAAAAGTCCCCCTCCCCGAATGAGGAGACTGCCAGTCGCATACTCTGACCCCCGACTGGCTGCGCACAGGGGACAGGTTCACTGCTTGAACCTGCTGCTGCATATCTCCAGCCCCTGAGGCTGTGAGAATGCCCCTTGCTGCATTGAAGTCCACAGTGGACAAAATGTCCGCCGGAGATAAGGGGGCGGGGCTAACCGCCACCTCTGTACCCCCACTCACAGATACATCCCCCCTTAATTGCGGGCTCCCCTCCCTGCTGGGCGCCCTGCTGCCCTGCGCCCCCCTAGCCAGCCAGGCCTGTAAGCCAGACGGCGAGGGAGCCGCACCCAGCGACGCGGCAGGCGCGGCAGCCATTACCGCGTCATACCCTCCTGCCGAGCGAGCAGCCGCCCGCCCAGCCGATGCGCTGCGCCCACGCGCCCTCCCTCTAGCCCCCGCTGAGGTACTTGCGGGGGCTGGGGCTGGACGCGAACCCCCCGCCGCTGCCGCCGCCATGCGCGCTCCCCTGGCCGCCTGAGATGACGCGGCTGCCAGTAACGGCCTTGCCGCCTCAGCCAGCCGCCGGGGAGGGGGAGCACTGCGACGAGGACGAGACATCACCCTACCTACAGAAAATTACACCCCTACACTATCCAACGCAAAACCGCGCAGCTATGAGGCCGCAAGGCGCCAACAGGCCGCACTGAGACAGCGCTCCCTGACAGAAAAAATTGTCAGAAATAATTGCGAAAGCTTGAAAACGAAGTTGTAAGAATATAGACAGACCAGGAAAGCGATAAAAGGTTGAATAGTAGAGAAATAATAAGTTAAATAAGCACTTAGCCTTATCAGACCCCAGGGAACAGCAGTCTCCAGGAATCCAAAAATTCAGCAAGAGGAATAATTTACCTCAGCCAGCTCTTAAATAAACTCCTAAACCCCTCCCCCTGCTCTGCTATCACTGGCTGGCTGCTCTACCTCCAACCAATAACTATCCTTGACTGAAACACCAATAAACTATCAGCTAACTAATTCTTCATACAAAAACAGGGTGCTTATCTAATCTCAAGCTTAGGTAAGCATTCGATTCTATTTAGTCTGATGTTGGTCCAATGATTAGCTTTGCTTTCTTAAAGGCATCCAAACCAAATTGACCCATGTATGTGTGTCTTTGTGATATACAGTAGTGACACTTACAGTATATTACTTATCATGTATTTTTGCAGAAAAATGGGATTACTGCTTCTCTGAATGTATTAAAAGCAGTCTGCCTTAGTTTTGTCTAATTGTGCCTTCATAATCAGCTATGTTGGTGAAGTGCTATTCCAACTTATGAAGTTATAGAACTATGAGCTTGTGACATAACAAATAAAGCCATTTCAGACTGGCGTTATACGTACTTACTGACCCCATACCACTTTCAGGTGCTCCTGCTGTCTGGGTCAAGTAAGCGCAACCTACATAAATTTACATCTCACTTTCGTCTTTCTCTTTAAATTTTGCACATATGCAATTACTTACCATAACATATTGCATGAGCACTATGCTGATGAATTACAGATCAGAGATTCTATATTTAATACATTGGAGTACTAAATACTTTCCAACTCTTCAATAAGCTGCAATATAGGATGTCTTGATGAAAGACATCTTCATACAATTCTAGCCCATGAACTGTACATCACGCAGTATTGAGAATAGGTAGTTGGTGAAAGAAAAGACTGAGTTTAAAAAAGCAAATTGCATACAAAGTGCATCAATTCATGGCTAAGTGTAAATTCAACTGTATTTTATAACAGAATGACTACATTACATTACAGGCCAAGCCAGATGTGGTGTATATTTGTTTCTGAAATATATAAAAAAAAAAAAAAAAGAGTGGAGACTATACTATATATATAATCTGATTTACTGCTGTTGTTTTAAACTGGTCAATACTGTACATGGTATAATCAGCTCTTAAGATCTGATCATCTTTAATCAAATTGTAAGAAAATCAAAATGTTTGCAGTGACAATAGATTAGAAACGATCAGATGTAGATGTCAGTATTGATCAATAATACAATTGTGAAGCTGAAATGTGCTCATTCTATGCATCCAACAAAAGACAAACAATAGTATATTGTGTGAAACGATGATTATCTGACTGCTCTTTTGTGGGGAAGTTTAGCATTAATGGCAATTTTAATGGTTTATTAAATTATACCATATTGGTCAAGCAAAAGATGAGCCTTCAATCTTCCACTTTATGATTGGGGTGTTTACTGAGAATTTGTATTATGCAAATTAAGTCTGTCAACCAATGGATCTGTGCTAGGAAATGGAATGCTTATTATTACATTTGATTTTAATCCCCAGGTGGATTGCAGCACCGTACATATGGAACACATTAGAAAAATACAGGGTACACAGAACTAAACATTACTGTACCTGAAAAACAGAGTACCGGTAACAATTAACACCACAGTTCCAAGTACACAATACACTCTATATAGTACTTACGCCTAGAAGTATTAACTGACTTTTTATGAGCAGTTATTGCAAAAATGCTTATTGGTAATTTGAGAAAACTAATAAGGGAAGATAACTAATAACATGCATTATTAGGCATTAAAGCTAATGGCAAGGAAGAAGATAAATCTAATGGGGCGTACAGACGCTTCAATCTTGGTGGCTTTCGATACCGATTTGATATCAACGGATCCGGTGGGATGAATGAATTGAACAGTAGGGAGGGCTGCATGAGGGTGGCGCTTGGGATGAAGGGAGAGGGGGATGCTGCATAGAGCAGCATTACACTTCCTTCCATCTTCCAGTACGAAGCAGAAATAAACTTTCCTGAAAAGTCTATTTCTGCTTTTGATACCGGTTCCGCAGGGCCCAGCATCAGGATCAAATCTTATTTGAGGGTAGTAAACACTGTTTGATTTTGAGTCGATTTTGATTTGATTTTGCTTCTAGAAGCAAAATCGAATTGAAAATATCAAAATCGAAGCATGTGTACGCCCCTTAAGTTGCACCATTCTAGTCCAACTATTGTGTTACATTACTTATGAAACAACAAACAGAATATTCAAATTGAATATTTTAATTAGCTCCAACTACAGGCTGAGTATCCCTTATCCAAAATGCTCGGGACCAGGAGAATTTTGGATAACGGATTATTCCGTATTTTGGAATATTTTAATATTTCAATGATGTATTTTGAAGTATCTTGCATTTATGCTGTACAAACACATCAACCACATGAAACACACAACAATATATTTTATTGGTGCATAAAACAAGGTTTCAAAACATGAAACAAAGTTTGTGTACTATCTCAGGTGCTGAATTTGAATGCCAAGCAATCATTGTCTGCGATTAATGCGATGCGATTTCAGCCTCTTTTTTTTTTTAACTTAATAGTCACTAATGGACATTGCATCGCATGTACTCCAAAACTGATGCGATGCGATGCAATGAAGCACAAAAAGTACTGCATGCAGATACTTTTTGTGTTTTACAATATTGTACCCGCAGGCAGGGCCGCCAAGAGAAATTCTGGGCCCCGGTACAACAACTTCCTGGGGCCCCCACGGACGGAGATCCCCGCACACTCTGCGGACCTTGTGTTACGCCACTGCTCCAAGGTGGATACACGTACACAAATTTACACTGTAATGTCTATTACACATGTCACACATCCATTACATATCATACCACATGTCATAATGCTCATTACACGTTATGCCAAACACCGTAATGCTCATTGCATATTAAGAAGTTAACATGCTCTTCCAGGGGTTAACATGCTCTGCCAGGGGTTAACATTCTGTGCCAGGGATTAATTTGTCTGCCCTGATTTACATGCTCTGCCAGGGGTTAACATGCTCTGCCAGGGGTTACATGCTCTTTGCAAAGGATTTACACATACCCTCCAACATGGCCCATTTCATTAGGTACAAAATGCTCTGTTCCTGGACTTCCCTGCCAGTGGCAATTACAGATGTGAGCCTGCAGCACAGTCCAATATTCAAAAGGGGGGGGGGGGGTCACATATACTGCCACCCCAAGCATCACTGTCCTGGACTCACTGGCAGTTGATGTGACTGCCCCTCTTTGAATTTTGGACTATGCTGGAGTCCAACCTCTGTAATTACCACTGGCAGGGAAGTCCAGGAACAGAGCATTTTGTACCTAATGGAATGGGTCATGTTAGGGGTACTTGCCACCAAATAAAAAAAAACCTGTGTGTCCAGACCAGGGCCCCCCTGACAGGCCCGGGCCCGGGTAAATTGTACCTGCTCCCCCCCTCTCTCGGCACCCCTGCCCGCAGGGATGTGCATCCCATCGCATCCCCGCAGGTACAGGGTGCGATTTTAGCCGATGCGATGCGTTTTGAACTTTAAAAGTTCAAAATGCATGCTGAAATCGCAGCTTGTATGGGCATCTTCAGTCTACAGGCCAACGTCCTGTTACAGCAAATGTATGATCATGAAGCATACTTGCCTATTCACCCGGAAGTTACGGGAGACTCACACATTTTCTGTTAGTCTGTCACACACACACACACACAAGAAAGAGTAGGAAAGCCTCCTGCATCCCAACTGTTTCCTAGTAAAGCAGGTAGGATGGGGAGGAAGTCTCTGGATAGAGCCAGGAGGACTGGGCAGGCAAATGTCACAAATTGCTGCATTTAGCCCCACATTTGGATGAAATGAATCGTGGCAGTTTTCTCAGATTGGGAACAGTGCCTAATGGACTTCAGCAACATTGCTTCTCTATGCTTCTACTGGAGTGGAGACGAACAGTGTAGGCAAGTATGCCCTGCATCCAAAATCGGAGATGCAACTGACTTGATTACAACCTTGCATTGATTATACTAAAGTACTCTTGGCTGCAAAGAATGCACAAATGCACAGCTGGAAAACTTGTAAGATATACTGTAGTCACAAAACAAAAAAGACTTGTGTTTAACTCTGCATCAGAGGCGTCCCTGTGCACAGAGCACCCCCATAGATATAAGAAGAGTAGGAACCACATTTTTAAATATTGGGTCTAAAGCATCTTTTTTCCATTTTCAGAGCAGATAAATTAATAATTATATATTTTTTTATTTTTTTTGTTGCTGTGTTTATCTTTTTTTTTTTTTTATATTCTTTCCTGTAAGAAAAGTGTTTTGCATAAAGTTACTGCTTGGTAATACCTTGAAATGCTTTACGATTGGATGGAATGTATGTTATCTCTGAGAAGCAGTATACTGCTGATCTAAGAGCAGGAAACACTGCCCTCTTATACTCTCTTCTTTTACATCTCACTACTATCATCATTACTTTCAAAAGGTATCAGCCAGGGAGAGATGTAGTCTGTTTTTTAATAAATAAAAAAATTAAATGGGGACATCACGGTGTGGCAAATTATGAAATTGTAGGCACTACAGTGTTGCATGCTAGGATATGGGGGTACTTTGTTGTGATAGACTATGAATTGAAATTATTACAATGTGACATTCTAGGAAATGGGAGTATAACTATGAATTACAGTATGGGCACTATGACGTGGCATACTATGAAATGGAGCTTTCTAATGTGGCATAGTATGAATTGGGATATGATGGTGTGGCATACTATGAATTGCACAGGGATGGTAGTTTGGTTTCTATACTTCAAAGCTGGCTATTTGATATTGCAAACTTGCCAAACCCAGCCTCAAACGTTTTATTTTAAAAGTGCAACATTTTTAGAAAGTAGTTAAAAAAAAATAAAACACAGAATATTGTTACATTTTGCCATTTTGATTCAAGTTTCTATAAATAATTTATATTTTGCATTGTCATGTGATTACCATAGACACCACAGTCACATACTGTGATAGGATAAGTAGAGATTCAGACTAGTCATAATATAAACATATACCCCATTTTGCATCATTTAACCACATTTTGTATTATAGACCTGAAATTCTGAATGGCATGGAAATAGTCCACACATTAAAAGGACGACATGAGTTTTCATTTTGTGTCATTTATTAGATTTTATAATGTGGGGACTTGTGCCCCTCTGTCCACTAATGCCGAACTTGGCACACGTTAACATTCCCAATCAAAGTCCACGTGAATGGTAAAAAATGAAAAGTCCGACAAAGGAAAAAACATTCCAGAAAACTCATGTCAACCTTTTCATGTGTCGACATTGCATGGCGGCCATATGGTGTCAGCCTTTTGAAACCATACCTGCCAACCTTATTCACTTACCAAATTTAGACATCAAGCATTCCTTCCACTGCATCAGATAACACAGGAATATGGGATGTTGCTATGGGCAACCAATAAGATACTATTATCTTCTAGAAGATGCTAAATAAATTAGAAGTAGATTCTTATTGGTTGGCAACATACCATGTGAAATATAACTCTGATTTTAGTAAATTTCCCCATTGATTCAGTTAGTTTAACTGTTACAGTCAGGAAGTTCTGAGGTATGTGATCACTGACATCCATGCTATAACTCACAGGTACAGTACCATTTGGGTTCAGAGATGCAGTATCCTCCATCAAGCAACTGCCATGTTTGGTGAGTTGTAGGGGCTTGCTTGAGACTGCAGGTTTTTTTAGTAAATTCACTGATGAAATGATTGGTTAATCGTTGGCCTAGACTGCTATTTGTAAAGCTCCAATAATCTTTGTCACAGCAGCATATTTTTTTTTCCTCTTTAAATGAGTACATGATATATGATACGGCTACCTATGGTGTTCGTTCTATTACTATTTCTTCATATGAAGCCAATAAGATATAATACTCAACAAACACCTGTGCTGCTGAATATCTTAAGTGCACTTAGTTCATGATTTGTTTTGCTTTCATGGGTTATTTTACATGAATATAGTGCAATTAGAGTAGCCATCATACATTTCCCTACTTTCTGAACACTGCGATAACATCCAGACTCAGCAGGAGAGACCATCTCTGCAAGGTAGCATTGGAATACGCACATTTCAAGTGAACATCTGAGCTGTGCTAATTATATACAGTAGCCGAATGAATGGGAATTGTCCCAGGCATGTGCACCAAGATGTTTATATGGAGCAACTTTCACAACCGTTGGCCTTTATCATTATTTTGCTGTATTGCTAAAGTGTCTTAAATGAGGAATTAAAACATCTCCTGTATAATTATACGTTTCAGTCAATGAGCTATCTGTGAAAATGATACCAGCAAAGTGTCATCTACATCTGATTAAATGGAAAAGCCAATCTATGCAAATTTTCGACTTATTCTGCGCTCTGCAGCCATCAGTCAAGCATCCCAGGGGGGCTGTTTGGATGTAAACATAATTAAATAATTTCCATGTTGTAATGCATGACCCTGACGATTGGTTAAAAAATAAATATATAACACATATTGGGGAAAATATGCTGAACTTTCACCTTTACCTCTTGCTAAATAATGCTGGCACTACATCTGTTGTGTTACTGTAAATTAGCTTGTCGTGCAATTTACGTTGTTTTTAAGTTGAAACTGTCTATACCACATGGTAAATTGATTGGTTAATTTTGCTTAGTTAATCATTTCTGTAGATATTTAGCATATTGTTTAAAGGCCTCTATCAAAATAGCAGAGTGTTTGTATCACATATTCAAATAGCGTGTGGATAAGGTTAAAAGAAAGACTGTTCCAGCTGCAAATCAGCATTTGAGCATGTCTCATTATCCTTTTATTACCTATATATCTTTAGTTTATCTAACAAAAAAAAAAAAAAAATTACTTTAAATAAAACATGTAGCTATTTATTTATTAACAGTTTCTTATATAGCGCACACAAATTACGCAGCGCTTTACAGAGCATAGTTATGAGCAAAAACACATAACGAATTACATTACAAGACAGTTTAGGACAAGTACATGGTTAATATGGATAGTTGCATCAGGGGAAAGGACACTGAAACAATCATCAGGGTGGCAGTGGTTTATTTATTCTAAGAAAGGCACATGAGGAGAGAGGGCCCTGCTTGTGAGAGCTTACATTCTAAAGGGGAGGGTACAGATGGGGCCGGGCTCATCTTTGCAGGGGATGGCGATGGCGACGCCATTCGCCATTCCCTGCTCCCGCGCCATCTGTGTGTCGGAAGGGGACGCGCGCGCACGAGGTGCGCGCGCGTCCCCTTCCGACGGTGCTGCCGTCCCCTTCCGACGGTCGCCCGGTGCCCACACCGGGCGCCCGCACCCCCCCACAGCCTCCTCGGGTCCCCCCAGCCCCCCTCGAGCGGGAGGCGGACAGTATTGCGTCCGCCTCGCCCGCCGGCCGCCCGGATACTGAGACGCACGTGCGTGGGGGACGCACGCGCGTCTCAGTCAGATGGCGCGCCGTGTTGCTGGCGGATCGCCAGCAGCATGCTGCTGGCGATTCGCCAGCAAGCATAAGGCCTGCCCTATCTGTAGTTCAATAGGTTTTGTTATATAAAAACGCTTAATTTGTAAAAAGGTTGTATGCAAACTGACATTGTCCACTGTTTAAAATTGTAATATGTAAACAATACCCATTTCACACCTGGATCAGACCCAGGTTGCTGACGTAACATCCCGGGTTGAGGTGGGGTGTGAAAGCACCAAACCTTATAAACCTAGTCATTGTCAGATTGAGCTGCATGCGCAGACGATATGGAGGGGAGGGTGTCATTAGCGTGTCCGCACGCATCTTTAATGATATTGACCTACACATTAGATGATATATGGATGTGATATTATTAACAATACCGATTTTGTCCACATTGTTAAGTATATATCACCCAGTGTGTACCCAGCTTTAAAGTGAAATGAATTTATCAGCAATTTGAATTTCCAATGACACAATCTCTGAGATCTCATTTTTTTCATGATTTTGTTTGAATATGTATCCAAAATAATTGAGAGATTTTAAGGCCTTTGCCTGCTAGGCAATTAAAAGTTATGTCAAGTTATTGCAGTAAGAATCCAAGTGGAGAATTCAATCCTGCATAAAGTGTGCAAATTGGCAATGCTGTATCATTTAAATGGCAGTGAATTTAACCCTTCTTGCACCCATTGCCAGGCTGGCCCAACTTGCACAAATTTGCTTGTTACTCTATGGGACATTGAACACTTTTAAGCGAGATGCCTCTGCTCTAAAGTATGTCAGCTGCTTCTCAGAGTTGGATGGGCAAAGTGATTCGCCAGTAATTGAATTGCCTCCTTAAACTGTCTGCAGTCTCTACAATATGTGTGTTTGGTAATTATATGTTTGCGTTTATTTCAGAATATAATGTGGTCATTGTTATATAGTCATATTACACTTCTCTGCTTCAGAAATATGAATGAATTTAATACATGTCTGACAGATTCATTTTAAACACACTACAGTTATTGAAGCATCTTATAGGCCTACATCCACTTTCAATTACTAATTAATGAACCATATCTTGGATTGATAAGATTTGGGGATATTAATAATAATAACAATAATAATAAAAAAAGGCTAAAGTGCCTTCTGGGCAGAAAATGTTACCCCTTTAGGAGTCGATACCAGTATAATTATTATAGTGGGTGACTGTAAATATCTGTGACAGTTTCCAGACCTGGGCTGGTCACATGATCCAGGTCACCTGACAGGTGGACAGGCAGAGTTGTCCAACTGTCACATTTTCTAAGAGCTCACTGCTGGGGGATAATTTGGCGCACAACCCCAAAACCAAGCAACCTCTACCAATGCCAGTATAATTTTGCACATCTATGAACCATGACCTTTAATTTGGTATATGATGTGCCCTGCTCAAGCAACGTCATCATAGAGGTAAGTCACTCATAAAAATCACACTTAAGCTATTAATATAATAATAATAATATTATTAATAATATTAGAAAACAACAACCCATACAGTATGCAGAAGGAGAAGTTACTTCTTAAATTGTTTGTATGGGTTTTCTACACACACACACACACACACACACACACCCACACACACCCACACACTGGTGCTGAGCGAGGTTTCTTAAGCACAGATCACCAGCACACATCTCAGCACACCTATGCGATGTGTGCTGAGCGATCTGTGCTGAGCAGGGTTTTGCTTATGCTTATAGGCAAATCTCTGCTATCTGAGTAGAATAGACATTACATGCACTGTCTATCTCTGCGAATGATAAAGGCACACAGGACTGTGCATCGCCATCGCTATAGTATGTACACACAGAACGATCCGTGCTTAATTTCTAAGCAATCTAGTCAGATCCCTTAGAAATGGGGCTTATATCGCCCCATGTGTGTTCCCCTTCAGTTGTAATTATAGATCACTATTGTGCCATATATTTGTACAATGAAATGAAACAAATGTGCCTGATTAGTTTAAAAGTAAATAATAAAAAAGCAATGTGCTGTATTTAACAAATGCCGCAAGAAGGCGTGAGCATACAGTTGGAACAGTTAAGGTCCTCTGTAGGTGCAAATTTCCTTTACAGACACAATTTACTTCCTTATTACATAATTAAATCTACTGTATATTCTGTCTTGAACATTTTTATACATTACGGTTAAATGTAGTAACTATAGCTACTGTCTGAATTTTTTTTTTTTTAGTGCAGGCTTTTTCAAACCGCGTATTCCACATAAAGTTTTATCAATCTAATTAATTGAAACTGAATGTTATTTAGGCAATGTAAACTGTAATCAATTTAGGACCGATAAATACAGTAGGTCAACATAATGTTTGGTCGAATTACTGAACCCATGACCTTTCTCAAATTAATCATGGAATGATTTACAGTCTGCAAGTTGGCTAAATCTCCCAGGTTCTTGGGAACCACTGACTGTTTTCCTTTAGCAATTTGTGCACAAAGGCAGAAAAAAACAGGGTACAGGTGAGAAAAATACATATGCGTTTATTCCCTCTGCATTCATTAGGATTACTGGTTCATGATACATAGCACATGCCCTTCTAAAGCAAAGCATTTCAACCAACCACTGAGTCAATGAATAAGCAGAGAAGTAAATGGTATATTATAAATCCATCATAAAATAGCATACAAAGAAATGTGTCAGTTACCATATACTGTATGACTGAACCTATTAGGATGGTAGAATAATGTTACTACTGAACAGGTAATCATTTATTTCTCTATGTAAGTAAGTAGAACAAATACAACTTTCTCAATTGATTTTGAAAACCAGCAGCATGTTTAAGGCCTTGCACATTTTATGTATCTTGCGTATTTTTTGTTATTGGTTACTCACACAATGGCTGATGAAGCATTGAAAGGCATTCCTGTTTAGACAGCATGTTTTGTAAAGATTCACACTGAGCTTTGGGCAGAAATGGCGTGATGCCGAGTGGCATCTGGGATGTAATAGGGCATTCTTATGTTGGCCTGCTTCAGTAAGGATGTGGTAACTCAAATGTGGACTATGCAGAGCTAAATCTAAGCACAGATATGAGGCATACTGTATTTTTTTTTCAACTATTGTAGAGTATGCGCAAGTCCCCACTGATAATGATGACCAGTGACTAGTCGTAAACATGATGCACATGCAGATGTAGTCGCTCCTTGGTAAACCTACAACACTACATATATGTAAGCTGTAAAGTGCAGCTGTCGCTGTACTGACTCGCTGTGCAGGCAAACTTGTAGATTGACCCTTAGGAATTGAAAAATATATGAAAGATGTTTGTCATAATGGAATAAAAAAGTTAGTTAATAGAGATTGTATACAGTATACTGTAAATAGCATACAAAAGTGCAGACTAGTGCCTTCAGCAAGGAATATGAATGGACTACAAAATAAGGAGTGGTCTGTTTTGTTTTGGTTTTTGACACTTGGGCCCTGTTTCTAATCTGCTTGGTCAGCTGCGAAGCTCGCATCTTACCGAGTGCCTGTGATGTCGCCCCATCCCCTAGAACAAATTGGCCCACCCATGTAGCCATGGCATTGCCTAGCAGTTTAATGGGAACACCCATGAAATGATGGGCCTTCCTGTGGGGAACCCCTGGTCTGCCTTGATCCCTGTGAACGAGCTGACTATGCAAATTGCCAAAGCCATTCACAAAGGGGACCTGCACATGCTCATAAATGACCATGCACATATGCAATCCCACAACCATCGGGACGAGGCCGAACTCACTATATAGGGAGCAGAATAGAATCGCCCCCTTGATTTGCTATGTATTTTCAAGAGTGGAATTCGGTGTATTAGTAATGCCTGAAATGGCATTTATGCGTACTAGCCATGGATAATGATTCAAAATGTGTATATATATGGACACTTTTAACCAGTTGGTCTATTTGTAGTAGTGATGATTGCACTTTTGAATTGTATGCATTTATCAAGAAGCTATATATTAAGCTGTGTTTCCAGTTTTGCAATTATTTTTTTTCAGTATCTTACACATTTTTAAGTAAGGACTATACTGTATTACTTCTATTATTTATACACATGAGTACAGATGGCCACTGGGAGTACCACGTGTAATGAACCACAGCTCAATTTGTTTAATAGCTTTGCTGTATTTACCACTCACAATAGGAAACTCCTATAATTTGCTAAACACACACTATTTGTAAGTAACTCACAGAGCAACAATGAAATAAATGTAATTATCTATTTATGGCCATTAAGGAACATTGTGAAAAGCATTTAAACCATAATTTGTTTTTACACAAATTGACAGAAGCAGCATGGGTGACACTGTAGGTAGATATTACATTTTGTTTTGTATAATCAACTTATTTATATCTCAATATAGCCAGATTTATATTATTATTTATTTATTATTTATTTACAGTTTCTTATATAGCGCAGCAGATTCCGTTGCGCTTTACAATAGTAGCCATCTACCTAGTGGGTTCCTGCTAAGCGCATATAAACATACATGGGAAGATGTATGCAGTTTACTATATGTGTTTGCAGTGTACCTGGGACAGGCAGCGATGTACCGCCATGCAGAAACCGGTACTCTCAGTGGCCATCTGTACTCATGCTCATACTTTTCTAAGCCCATATCCACTCTCATTGGCTAGTTTTACAGGAGTCTGGGAGTTTAAGGGAGTGATGTCTAACTCCAAGTCCTGGGGTCTGCAAGCAGCTGTGATACAGAGGCATTGCTTATCCTGAATACACTCATAGCTCATGTATTACATATTTTCACATGTAGGTTCATATGTGCTTAGAACCCCCCTCCTCTTGCACTAATTAGTTGGCACTGTAGTTGCTGCTGATTGTAGCTATAAACTGTAGTTATTCCATGAATCAGGCTATATTGCTATATAAAGATGGTTATATAAAACAAAACTAATATCTACACACAGCGTCTACTGGCTACAATTATTGCTAAATATACAGTACATAACTAATGCCGTTTACTTTTAATTCTAACCTAGACATCACAAATAACAACATATTTGTTATTCAACAGTGATATCTTCTTCCATTTTGATTGTATACCATACTTGCGTGCTCTCTCAGGTCGTCTGGGAGGCTCCCAGAAATGAAATGCCACTTCCAGCGCCCTGGAAGGGTAGGCAATTCTTAACCTGGCCACAGCCCGACACTGTACCATCTTCCCATTTCCCACAGCCGTCCTTAAAACTGAACATTCAGAGGAGGCCGTTGACAGGATTTGCATCACCAGAGCCATGACCCACTTTTATAATGCCAGTAATCTGGCACTGAATAGGGGGAAGGAGGACCATGATGAGGCAAACATTAATTTATGTATTTATGTACAGTTTCCTATATATATTCTTATATATCTATAGGGATAATAGGAGGGATACATAAGGATAGAATTCCATAGCATGGCAGTCCCATCAGATTACTAAACGTTAGTCCACACCGCCAGGTTGTGAGGCCTCGCACCCTGTTTCAACTTGGCTACCCCCTCCTATATAGCAAAAGTCAGTATGTATATATTATACAACTAAAAAGATTCATTGTCCTGTTAATTTAGGTTGTAGACAATACCAAAAGCAAGCAACAAGCAAATGTCTTAGAGCTGATTTCAATGTACTCACTTTTACAGTTAAATATGTTTCATCAATCAGCTTTAGTTGCTATTATGACTTTGCAAATGCACTGTGTGATAAGCATAGCAGTCACATACCTAGATGAATACATGTTTAAGTGCTAAATTATAATTGCACCTATCACAATCAAAATGTATTTTAACTGAACTAATTGTTCTCTGTTTTGCAGAGGCATTTTAAATAGTGTCAGACGATGTGGGCAGTAATAACTTTTTTTTCCTCTCTGTTTTTGAACAAGGAGTTCCTTTCTTGTTCTGTTGTATCAAATAACATGAAAATATACAGTAGTGCAGGGTAACATATCCCAGACATCTCATTGTATTGTATGAGAAAAATCAGCACACATGGAATATATAACAGAAAACAATTCATTTTGAAAATACATGCAATCAATTGATTAGACCAGGGCTGGGCAACACCGGCCCTCCAGATGTTGATGAACTACTGTACACATCCCAGCATGCCTTGCATCAGTTTCAGCATGGCCACATAGCAAAACTAATGCAAAGCATCCTGGGATGTGTAGTTCATTAACATCTGGAGGGCCGGTGTTGCCCAGCCCTGGATTAGACTGTAATGCAATAAGCTTCAGAGCGCCTCAAAATGAGATAATGCCTCAAAGTGAAGAACAGATATTTAGCAATGAGGCATTCTCTCTCTCCACAGATGCTGTTACAATACATCTAATATGCAAATGAGTACTTATGAAGGTCCTTACTCTCGTATACTATTACTATAGATGGATTACACCTGAACTCAGTGTCAGACTGAGACATGAAGGGCCCACTGGGATGATGCAGTAGTAGCGGCCTGTGGGAGTGACCAGTCTCCAGAGAGGGCATGGACAGCCACCTTGGCTTGTTAACCATTTAAGTCCATGGTCTAGGAGCTATGGTATATATTATACACTAGTAAGCCCGCTCAAAGCAAAAGCTTCAAAAACTACAGATGAATCCAGCTTCATCTTTGCAGGGGCTGGCGAAACCATCGCCATCTTTGCAGGGGCTGGTGAAACCTTTACCAGCTCCCACCCGGGGGCGCGCACGAGAAGCTTGCAAGTCTCGTGTCAATGGAGCTCATCCCTGGTCCCCGCCGCCGGTCCCCCTCGCCGCCCCGACCCCCCCAACCCTGCCCATCTCCCTGAAGAGGAGACGGTCATGGACCCGCTGCCGATAGACTGGGACGTGCGTGTGAGATGCATGTGTGTCCCAGTTTAATGGCGTCCCTGTCCGCCGGCACTCGCCAGAGGGGAGGTTCTGGTGGGAGTGCTGAGCAAGGACAAGGGGCGCTACATCTGTAGTTGCCTTTGTGAGAGAGAAAGAAAGAGATGTAGTATCACTCTCTGCTGTTCCTGCTTGCTTGCAATGTGAATATGATATATATATATATATATTTATTTATTCTGCAATAAATAAACTTCAATTCGATGGGGGCATTCGCGGATAATAACAACTCGGAAGCAAAGTTTGCTCAAGTTGTTATTATCTGCGAGTGCCACCATGTTGGATATTGATTTGCACTGATTAAAAAAACCCTATTGAGTGCCGCCGCCTGCCTGCTATTCTTCTATATATATATATATATATATATATATATATATATATATATATATATATATATATATATATATATATATGGTACAGATAGGGCAGCACTCAGTTTTAAAGATGAGTTAATGAATCCCATTTTATTTTTATTGAGGCCACCAATGTGAAAAAAATCATGAAGTCAATTAACAGCATATGAATTGTGGGACACAATATTCACCCACCCATATTCTGGCTGTATTTGGCTGTGTGACAGTTGTGGCAGTCGACAAATCCAGTTCAGCACACTTTGCCTTCATCCAGACTGACCCTGGAGTACCGCTGAAACACAGTTTTGTATAAAACCTTACCTTAATAGGAAATTGACCCAGTACAGAAGGGTTCATCCACTTTACCAGATGGTCAGCCAAAAATTTGTCTTATTAGAAGAACCTTCACCGACTATATAAAAGGTGAAGGGCAATTATATATATATATATATATATATATATATATATATATATATATATATAGAGGAAAAGAGATAGATGTGCGCTCTGTCTGTTTCACCCCTTTAGTACATTAGCAGTCAAGCATTAGGTACATAAAAAAGTTTTTTATTATAAATTTCATCACAATAATAGTGTGTCAGTAAAAAAGGCTTATACAAAGTTTGGTTCACTTTTCAAATTCAGATCACAGTTTTGTTCAAATGAGTAACATCAGATCCAGCTTCATGATGTGTATAACTTCTTAGGATGCAAGAACCCTACGCGTTTCGTCCCTTTAGGACTTCATCAGGGGTGAAATAAGGATCCAATCTGAATAATATCGTGAAGACCGATTACT
The DNA here is from genome assembly GCF_055691185.1 of Crinia signifera. Taxonomy (NCBI): domain Eukaryota; kingdom Metazoa; phylum Chordata; class Amphibia; order Anura; family Myobatrachidae; genus Crinia; species Crinia signifera. Next base: position 164,024,166 of record NC_139220.1, on the reverse strand, counting down.
TCCGGTAATGAGGATAAGTATGTAAAGGGTTACTGACCACGTTCAGATAAAATCTCTGTCCTGCAGAGATATGGGACTTCAAAAAGTCCAATTTTCGCTGATAATAGTGGAACTGCTCTACCACAGAGGTCACTCCCACGTATGTGTGGATAAAAAACAGATAGTAGGGAACATCCGACTCCTGTGGGTATGCAGCGAGGTATATAGATATATATAAATATAGATATATATCTATAGATATAGCTCGCTGCATACCCACAGGAGTCGGATGTTCACTACTATCTGTTTTTTATCCACACATACGTGGGAGTGACCTCTGTGGTAGAGCAGTTCCACTATTATCAGCGTAAATTGGACTTTTTGAAGTCCCATATCTCTGCAGGACAGAGATTTTATCTGAACGTGGTCAGTAACCCTTTACATACTTATCCTCATTACCGGAAGTAATCGGTCTTCACGATATTATTCAGATTGGATCCTTATTTCACCCCTGATGAAGTCCTAAAGGGACGAAACGCGTAGGGTTCTTGCCTCCTAAGAAGTTATACACATCATGAAGCTGGATCTGATGTTACTCATTTGAACAAAACTGTGATCTGAATTTAAAAAGTGAACCAAACTTTGTATAAGCCTTTTTTACTGACACACTATTATTGTGATGAAATTTATAATAAAAAACTTTTTTATGTACCAATGCATGACTGCTAATGTACTAAAGTTGTGAAACAGACAGAGCGCACATCTATCTCTTTTCCTTCTATCTGTCCCACCTGGTACCTATATTAACAGCTAGGTACGGTAGAAGTGCTGCTCACTAACCAGCGCAGAAAAAGGACCACACTCCCCCCCATTTTATATATATATATATATATATATATATATATATATATATATATAAACCATACGGTGAATAGTTATATCATTACTAACATCTGAAATGTAAGAGAATAAAATTATATATCTCCCTTAAAGGTTGGGAGTTTAAAACCTATGAAAACTTATGAAATCACCACTCTTGGATAGATATCCCATATTGCTCTATATACTCGTTTGTTCCCTGGTCTCATTAATCTAAACTATAGTAAAATAACTGTTGTTATATGTCTTGTATCTCTCTTTTTTACTATTATTTATAATAGTATCTTACTTTTTTAGATTTGTTTAAACACAAATACCCCTGATGAAGTCTCACTAAATGGGATGAAACGCTTTGGGTTTACGCTTCATTCACAATCTTGTGAAAAATACCTCCATGAAAAGAACTTCACTCGAAAAAGTGTTTTAAAAGCTTTTTAATAAATGCGTTATGTTTAAAAACTGTCATTTGCGTATATATTACAAAGTAAAAGAGAGACAGGAATCACCATTTTAGTAAGGGCGCCAAGTAACACTATTGTGGGTATATCTGGATTGGGGGCCTAGTGCTACTGGCGACCATTGTTTGAACTGTTGTAATCAGCACGACATAGGAGATTTTGTTTCTCATATATATATATATATATCTATATATATCTATATATATAGATATATATATATAGATATATATATATATAGAAAATGGAGAAGGCCTGGCACTCCCGCAGCTGGGTCCGAATACCCCGGTGCCTTCCAGGACAGGTAGGTAGAGGAATGGAAGAGGCGGCACTCAAATGGGACTTTTCAAAAGTGTATTGTGGCAAAAATAGGTCCTATTTTTGCCACAATACACTTTTGAAAAATCCCATTTGAGTGCCGCCTCTTCCATTCCTCTAGATATATATATATAGATATATACAAATCTGTGTTCCGACGGCACTCCACACGATGCAAAGGCAGACAATGTGCAACAGGCGGTGCTTCCCTAGTCACGATTCTAATGATCGATAGACATAACATTTTGGAAGGTGGCACTCAGCCAAATAAACAAGCGCAGGGCCAATGTGATGCCAATGTTTCAATGCTTTTTATTGCATTTTCATCATTAATATGTATGTTGCCTGATAAAGGTCGTAATAAATCCAGAAAGCTTGCATAACTCATGTGAATATGTCTGAATTTAGGAGAACAAGTAAAACAGTAGCAAAACAGAAGCTAATAATAATTATACAGTCTACAATCAAATTGGAAGGATTCCCATAATTTATTTCTTGAGAACTGTAGACATGTACTGAAAACTAGGATTCTTGCAGGCATATATGGCTTTATCTCAATGAAGAATGAATGCCTAATTGTAATCTTTTTTATATAAAAATGTCCTCTGTGGTTGAGAACATGCTATCAAAGACTTCCAGGGTACCAGGCTTGTAAATGGAACTGTGCACAATTTTTAGTCATGGAGATGTAACATAAATCATGAAAATCATCCAAGGAATGTAACATGCTACCTGTGATCTAGAACTAGTCCCAGCATGTCCTTTAGTAAGCTGTGTTCATACAATTGGCTCTATACTTACTGCCCCCACCCAGAAAACCTTCTTTAGACTCAGACTGCATTTGTAACTACAGTCAGTGCCAATAATTTTTTTTTTTGTGAAGACTAAAGAATACGTTTTTGCAACCCAACTGGAGGCCTGCTTTTCAACCCTTTCATGACCCTCTGCAGTCAGGGTTTACAAAATGATGAGTGATCTACTGGTAGAAAGACAGGTAATGGGATTTGTCCATAAGTGAATCCTAATAAAAGAGATTATTTTGGTGGGAGCTAACAAGTCTGCAGCTTAGCAACGCACTGCACTTTTAAATTCCAGGTTTCAGGGTTTGTTAAGATCATGTGTACAAGTGAAAATGTGAAACAAGCACATTCCTGCTGTACAGCCATTCTCTCTGTTCCATATACTGGCTGCCTATAAGGTTGAGACATTGGGGTTTATTCTAGTTCATTCTTTCTGACAAAATCCTTCTTAGATGGACAAAACCATGTGCACTGCAGGGGGGCAGATGTAACATGTGCAGAGACAATTAGATTTGGGTGAGTTATTTTGTTTCTGTGCAGGGAAAATACTGACTGCATGATTTTACACTTCAATATAGATCTCACTTTGAAGAAAACCCCCACCCAAATCGAATTCTCTCTGCACAAGTTACATCTGCCCCACCCGCAGTGCACATGGTTTTGTCCATCTAAGAAGGATTTTGTCAGAAAGAATGGACTAGAATAACCCCCACTGTTTCATGACTGGCTTGTAGACACTCAAACACTACAATTGTCATATCTATCCCATGTGCACTGTTTCTTAGGACAACTATTACCATTTCTTAGAGAATTTATGTTCCTACTGTTTAAGACATGCTGGATGTTGCAGTCTGAGAGGCTTTTTCTTATGAAAAAACAGGCTCAATATTTACCTGTAAACAAAAAAAAAAAATAACCAGAATAACAGCACTTTTATAGTGACAAGTAGATGGATTTAAGAAATACCAATTTAATAACACATATACTGTATAAACAAATGGTAAAATGTTGAGACATAATAAAAATGTTATTATAATAAATTGGGACCATAGAGTAATATTGATATAAAAAACCTGCACTGGAACAGCGAGTCAAAGTCCCCAAAGGCAGAGTCCAGGTGAGTGGAATTACTGAGTTTTGTAATCAACTAGGTAATTGCTTTGGTATGGATAAGTCCTGTATGGGGGTACAGCTCACATCCAGATAAAGTTCTCCGAATCAGGATGTGAGTCCAGAAAAATAAGCAGGTGAGTATTCAAGTGACTGACAAGTTTCTCAAGTAGACTCCAACGCATTTCGCTACCACCAAGGGGTAGCTTGATCACCTTGATATCACCTTGGGCTAGGTGTTACTAATGAATTATGGCAGTGAGCATGATGTTCCCCTACAAATGTGCAAGGGGAACACCATGCTCCCTTTGCAAATGTGCAATCAGCATCAGATAATGCGGTGTGTGAGAACTTGCTGATTGCATAATGACTGCTCCAGATTATTTGCAGCTCTATTTATAGCAAATTGCAACCATTTTTGAATTACCCTATGGATTACTATTAACTGCTCTATTAGGAAATATTGTTTAACATGTTCGGCATTCAAACAATCTAGTTCCACCTTTCATAATTTCTGTGCAAAAAAGGTAACATCAAAACCTCTTTGGTGTTAATGCTAAAATAACCTTTAGCAGATAACTTTTATATATATTTTTTTTAGACTTCATTAAATGAAACCAGATTAATTACCTAGATCAATTATGCAATTAAATTATGTAATTTACTATGTGCAGCCACATATACAATATCTTATAAAAAAAAATATCCAAATAGTAAATTTGCCAGTCCTAGTTAATGATCTACATTTACATGATTGTACAGGAATCCAGAGTCCAAATAAAATAACACTTATAAATTTCTCGATAATTAACTTCATGATATTATCAAATATTAGCTGCATTAACCAAGTAATGATCCTAATTATAATGAACAGATTGAATCGATTAAATTACATTGCTGAAGCCAAGTCAGTATTTTGTAAATTTTTCTTCAATGCTAATAAACACATACCAGCTTGAAAATAAATAGTTGTATTCTAAGAGCATGTGAATTATATTGTGGGGAATTTTGTTGAATCTTTAATTTAATTTATATTTATTCGTAACATCCATTCATTGAAGGGGACATAAAGAAGTGACTATATGGAAATGTATTTGAATGGAATTATAAATAGTATTACGATTAAAGCAGTAGAAGAAGAGGAAGTATACTGTAACATTCCAACATGTACTTGCCCTCTTTCACCAATGATGTCCTCCATCTATCATCCATCCATCCAACACATCATGTTAAAGAGAAGAAGTTTGTGAACTTTCCACAACCTTCCTCTCTTTATCATTATAGCTCATATTGAAGGACCCTACACACCCCTTGTGGACAGCAGCAAGTGCCAGTGCTTACCAATCCACTTGTTCTATTTGTGCATCCAAAACATCATGCTCAATTAGCCATGTGTTATGTTTTGTCAATTGAAATATCCATTGTAGGGATATTACATCTTATGGGATAACGCATTTTGTAGTATTTTGGAACTGTACTGTGCAACTAGCAAAGTCTACAGTTCTAATGTTATATCCTGACTATATATATATATATAATGTACTTTTAGATCAATTAATTTGATATACAGATTTTGTGGTCAATTTTAAAACACCTGTGAACATGAATTATTAATACTGAGTCCTGTATCTTATTTACCACTGCTGATAGGTTCACTGGGTGCTACCCAATGTGCCCCAATATTCGCCACTTATCAGAGATTATGCTGTGTGCCTTAGGCATCCAAAGCCTAATTGTGATAAGCAGCACTGTGTTATCTCATGATAATTGGATATTTTTCTTTTGAAAGAGAAAAAAACTGCTTTAATTGGATAGCCTGAAAATTACCATTGCTCATAAATAGCACTATAAGTTTTTTCCAGAGAAAAGTTAACTGGGCTATTTGGATACCACTCTGTTACTTGTAGTTATGATTGGTGAAATACAGCGATGGCTCTGCACAGGAGGGGGCGGACGCGATGTCCGTACACTGCGCCTGACCGGCTCGAGGGAGTGAAATCATACGCAGCAGGCACTTACCCTCTGCACAACAAACTGAACCTCAAAGTAATATGTACCGTCCCTTGTTGCAAAACATGTATTAAAGAATTGTGTCCGCCCAATGCTGTAACCATTGTATATAATGTCCTCCCCCCTTCATCCCTGCTTGATGCTGCACTGTAATCCACAAAAAAATCCTAGTGTGCGCAAGCACACATGTCCAATAAAGTTGATTCTATTCTATTCTAAACATTTCCTTGAAAGGTGTAGTGTGTGTGTGTGTGTGTGTGTGTGTGTTTGTGTTTTCTCCTTTTTATCATTCTAAAATGTTACATCTAAGATAAGAATGCAGATCTTGTTTTCCATTCTCAAGCCGGGTAAGCAGTTATATGCCAAGAGTTCATATTGCAATTTTGTCCTTATGACTGAGGCCAAGTGAATGCCAGCAGAATTGCCATTTCATAGCTCTGATAATGGTTAGTTTTTAATACTTTGCTGCTATGAGCTGTCTCCTGAGAGAATGAACCAGTAGTAGCATGTGTTTTATTATTTGTGCACAATAACATAGTAAACAATTGTCTTGGCCTGCCATTTTTCAAACGCTGTCACTTGCCATTAGCAATGAAATGCAATTGAAGGTTCATTATTTTATACTAGAACCATCAATGTGATCTTTACTATCTATATATTCTATATATTAAAATCCAAAAGCCTAGTACTTCTCCTCCCCTCCCCTATGGTGCGAGCTCTATATGGGATAGCACGCACATATACCCCTACACCCCCTTCAGCAAGACAGAATACTGGGTCCCAACCAGTGAATATTATTTACAGATAGAGCCACACTTATCTTTGCTCCCTTCATGCAGCAGCGGCCTGCCTTGGCATGCCTATCGCCAAGAATGGGACGCACGTGTCCAAATAGAGCTTAATGTTAGCTAAATATTTAGGTTGTTTGTCTAAATATATCACCCGCACTGAGTGGCACGTTTTCAAAGAGATACAAATGCATGATGTCACTGTTGTAAATTGTGGCTCAGTCAGCAAAGACAACATGTAGCAGTATATAGTGAAGAGCAAATTAATCTTTTCACGGTTGCAATCCATGCAAATTTCTTTAATTTTGACAAACTGAAATAACTGTGACTTGGGGCTGATTAGGACAGTATTTGTACGATCAATGCTCCAGTAAAATCAGACATGTCACAGTTAAGTTTAGAAGTAGCCAATAATAATACAAACAATGATCAAAGCACAATGCAAATGCTGTGATATAGGGTTACACAGTCACTATAGTCACTGGCATGAACCATACTTCCTTTTTGGCCACTCCTGCAGTCCTTGTTCTTCATTTATTTGAGTGACAGTCATTCCTGAGGTGTGCTACCCTGATAATGGCTTTTCCACTTGAGGGTTGTGTGTATTTAGTGAAACAAGGTTTTTGCTAGTGCAAGTGAATAAAACTGCACATAAAGCTTGTGTCTCGGAGTCTGCCATTATTATATGATGTGATTAGGGACATAGTGGCAAATGCAGAATCTTTAGAGGGGGGTTTCCAAATGTAATCCAAAGTCTCCCACTCTGAAGCACATTGGAGTAAGCATGGGAGTCTGGGGAAGTAGTAACAGCCCTGAAAATTTGTATTTTTATACACTGGATACAATATGGAATACAGTATTAATATTTAACAGTACATATAGTCTATAGTATAGGCTGTTTCAAACATTTAAATAATATAATTGGTCAGGAAAAGGTTAAACATGCCATAATAAATAAATACACACACAGACCTAGAACCAGCACTGCACTTTCTAAGCGCACATTCTCCTACCTCATATTAAGGTTTCTGTCTCTTCCTCCTGGCAGCTACTCTCTGGTCTATTGCAATGTTTGAGGGCTCAGATCCACACACACACACACACACACACACACACACACACACACACACACACACACAGCAAACTTGGTAGAAGAAGCTGCTCTCACAGGGCATGTGCAGCAGCTCTGCGTTGTCCCTTACACTGATGTGGTAGCAGCTCTATTGATCATATTATGTACCAGTGTTATTGTCATCATTTAAGGCACTTGCCAAGAGGTTTATGTGCAACCAGAAACCCCCCCCCCCCCATTGTTTGCCTATGGGACAGAAAATAATCTCAAGGGCATACAGTATGGGGAGCAAAGAAAGAATATTTAAATGTTCTACTTAATTGTGCAATATCCTTACAACATTGTAGGCCTTTGGCAAAGTAATGCATTCGGGGCCCCTCTACACTCATTCAAGGGGAAAATTTAAAAAAAAAAAGAACATACATGCCCTTCCTGTGGTCCCGTGCCATCTCTCCCCATGCTTCCATACATTGAATGGCTGTCAGCACTCTGATTGGAGAACAGCTCCAGCCATCTTCTAATCAGCATGCTAACAGCCATTTACTGTCTGGCTTCAGGCTGCGAGGCAAGAATAAAATGCTTCCTGGCTGCTCTGGTTGTGAGTAATTCACAATCAGACAGACCAAGCAGCATTCTCTACTGACTCCCAAGAAGATCCGGAGGAAGATGGCCACAATCTAATCTACCCCAGCCCTAAGGGCCCTAGAATTGGGGGTTCTTGGGCAGCTGCCCATTGAGCCTTACATTAAGATGTCCCTTCATGGGACAGAGAGACAGAAGGATAGGAGTAAATGGGAGTGAGTAGGGTGGAATAAAGGGAGAGTATTTCCTGATCCAGCCTTGAGCAGAATACAGCTGAATTATATTCACCTTGGTGGGGTTTTTTAAATGATTTATTGTTTTATTTTTTTACATGATCAACCCTCTTAGACTCCTGTCCCTACAATTCCAACTGCAGTCCTGAACCTCAGAGCCTCCATACAAGGGGTTAAAGTCTCCTAGAGGCAAGTTGGAGATTGGTGCCCTCCACATACAGTATAAATGCACAACTTATATAATTTCATAGATAGCACTCTGAGCCAGTCTAAATTGCCCATGGCTTACAATGAATTAGCAAGCTGCAGCTATGATTCAGCTACTCAACCAACAGGTCTCTTCTCACAGTCAAGCAGCAGCAGCTGGTGCACCATCACTTGCTGTATCAAAGGCTGAGTGGTACCAGACAGGGGCCGTCCTGACCCCTGTTGCAGGTATTAGTATGTGTCCTTTGATAGAACCAATTAACTCTGCAGCATTGGATGCACCACAAAACCCTATTTGAAGAGTAGCAGTCGCATTTGGATCCCTCTGTGAACCACTTAAGTGTAGCCGTACATGCAGGTGCCCCTTCAGTATTTAGAGCCCGGATACATCTTTCTCCATTGCTCTCGGAGTTACACCTCTTCTACAGATTATGGGCAGACATGCTGATTATCAGAATGTCCAATGGAAGCCCAGATGGTTGGTAACCAAAAGAATAGTAGTTAAAGCATGAACTGGAAAAAATAATTTTTTTTGCAAACTTTTTTATACTCAAGAGACTCTTTAGTGAACCAATAAAATGATGTCATGGAACCTGGCAGAATGTTTCAATATGCAGAGCAACATCATGGCAAACTGTAATAAATCTGTGTCACTATACATGAAAGGTTTTGAGAACATTTCCTCTAATCACCTGTTACCCATTAATGTATAGCACTTCTGGTATATTTACCTTTTCAGTACAAGTAGAATGTCAAGCAATTAAATCTTCAAAACCAAATCTAGACTTAAATTCAAAAACAAATCCAGCATTTGTCTGTTATAAATAGCTTGCTGTGGAAAACAAAATATGATTTGCAAACGTACATGTTGATTTGATGAAACAATTACGTTCTTTCTTAGGAAAACTAGCATGTTGTCATTTTTCTCTATTGGAGCAGAAAGAAGCCTGAATTTGAATCAGTCATTTCTTTTCTCCTTTTTTATCTCTCACATACATCTTTTGCACAAAGAGCCATTTCTTTTTCTACCTACATACCAATTATTATAACAAGCTCAGCTTTTGTCTTCTTTCCCTGTTCCCTCTAGAGAAGCATAATAGACAAAGTAACTCTCTGTGGCTTTTTGTGCCACATGCAATTGCGTAAAGAGGTAGTTTTTAATTTACAGTAGTGCATAGGTGTAAGACCGTCAAACAGAGCAATGATTTTGTAATAGTAAATAATTTATAGATGTTAAACATTACTTTTTTAAAACATAGGTCAATTTACCACAGTATAAAATGGCAAAACTTTTTTTATTTGGTCTGATACCAAAAATTGTCAATCTAGTGTATTAAGAGGACCCAGGGACGCAACTATGGGGGGCACATGACCCAGGAACCAGATAAGAGAGGGTAGCCAGGGGGTCACAACTGGCACTTCTTTCTTCTGCCTCCGTCAGACACAGGCCTCTCCCAGCTCACACTGGAATAAAGCTGGCCATACATGTACAGATTAATTGTCAAATCTGACTGGTTGGAACAAAAACCTGGTAGTACTGTATCTGAATGACAGTTTTGGCACTTTTCCAGCATTTTAAAGCAAATGGTTAACTGTCATTTGCATTCATCCATTACCAGGTTTTTGTTCCAGCCAGCCAGATCTGACAATAAATCTGTAGATGTATGACCAGCTTAAGGGATGGTCTGCAAACTAGTTGCCACTTAACAAGTGTATACAAAAAGAGACAATATATAGAGATGGCTGTAACGTCTGGTAACTTTAATGGGTGTGATACTTAAAACAATCGTGTTATTTGTGTGTGTGTGTGTGTGTGTGTGTGTGTGTGTGTGTTTGTCCTAAAGGGGGATTTAATGTGATGTATTGTAGTAAAGTGTATAGGGGTGTGTAGTGATGTAGTGCAGTGTATAGGGGCAAGTACTGTATTGATGTAGGGCAGAATGTAGGGGGATCACTGTAGCATATATGGTATGTAGTTTAGTGTATAGGGGCATGTAGTGATGTTGTGCAGGGTATAGAGGCAAGCAGCTTAGTTTTGTAGTGCAGGGTATATATACATATAGGGGGAAATTTACTAAAGGAAATTTGTAAAAAATAGGTGTATTTGTATCCACAAATACACTTATTTTTGACATTTACTATCCCGAAAATACGGCTATTCGTATTGATAGCACTTCAATACAAATACGAATTGCCGTATTTTCGGGATAGTAAATGTCAAAAATAAGTGTATTTCTGGATACAAATACACCTATTTTTTTTTTACAAATTTCCTTTAGTAAATTTCCCCCATAGGGTGAAATAGAATAGGATGAGAGATTCAGAAAATGAGAGATTTGGTGAGAAATGTAGAGGTTTTTTTAAAGCAGCAATCATTTACACTGCAAAAGCAAACTGGTTTAGCAGTGTCAATGATTACCGCTTTAAAAAAAACTGGAGATTTCTCACCAAATCTCTCACTTTCTGAATCTCTCATCCTATTAAATCTGACCCATAGTTTAATTCAGTGTACAGGGGAATGCAGTTTAATGATGTAGTTCAGGGTATGGCATGTAGTGTAGTGTTGTGATGTGGTGCAGGGTATAGATGCAAGTAGTGCAGTGTATAGGGGCAAATAGTGTATTGCAGCATGAAGGAGGATTAGTGTAGCATATAGGGTATGTAGTGAAGTGTATAGGGTCATGCAGTGTAGTGATGTAGTACAGGGTGTACAACATGTTTATGGCATTTTGGACATACAGTGGACCATGTTACTGCCTGGGCTGGGGTGACATAAATACTAGTTTCAGCATTGTTGAAACTCATATCTTATGTATAAAACTTCTACTGGCGAAGTAACCACTTAATTAGCATGGGCACATGGGATGTGACCGCAGCTTGCTAGATTTTACTCAATGCCATGTGACCATGCTGTTGACGTCTGTCCTCCAACTTCGAAGAAATCCGTTCAGCACATGTGTAGAACATATTTCCTCCTACTCCGGCCTCCTCACAGTGATGTCTAGGTCTGTAACCACTGACATATTTGCAGAAATTGCACCCCGGAATGCTCCGTGAACAGCATATGCCACAAACTAGAGTGAAAGGTGGGAAACTAACTTATGCCCTGAGTAATGTTTGCCTTAACAGAAATACACTCAGGCCCATACCCACCCATTTACTAAAACAAATACAATAACAAATACAAAAAAAAAATACTAAGGGTGGCTCTCCAATTAGCTGTGAAGAAACATTGGGTGCAAAAATCAGACATTTTTCACAATGTTTCTCAATGTTTTTGCAATATTTTTTGGGGCTTTCCAACCCCCCCCCCCCCATCCCCCATTAAATTTGTCCCAAAAACACACAGGTTCAGTGAAACGTGTGTTTTCACCAGCCACAGAAAATGGGGTTGCTTTTGGGAATTTGATCACAAGCCAACTTAACGGGGCTAATTGGATGAACTTGGATGATACAATTACCTGTGATCAATTATTGTGGGTAACTGGAAATCCCCTTTAATAACTGTAATACAATAATATGCTAATGTTACTTGTGGACTGCCCTATTTGCTAAAATATATTTTTATGCAGTATAACATTGTTAATGCAAATGACTTCCATAAATTGTAGCTGCAGCAAATTATTATAAACATACAGACATTACTTTCTACAATATTTAAAACAAAAAAGTTATAATCACAGCTCAAACTGTGATTACTATACATTAGTAAATATAGCTTAGTGCAACCATTGGGCTGTGAAAAGATAAGCCCTTCCCAGTGATACCTTAAATTGAGTTTTCATAGTCATTTGCTTAATTTCTGTAGCTGGCCATACACTAGTGCGATCTCGTACAGCAGTGTATTGCCAGCCGATCCCTGCAAGCATACATTGCATGCGTTCCTTTCACATGTGATGGATCGCATGCGACCCCTGTGCGGAGGTTGGACCAGCATGGCGGTCCAATCTCCGACTCAGGTCCAATGTGCACAGGACTTCGCATCGGACCTGAGGGGACATCACACGCATTCCGCGGGAACGGGAGAAATCACCCCAAATCCCTACCTTTATTGAATCTATCTACAGTGATGTCCAACTCTAATCCTTGCGGTAGACTCTATATCATAGTTCCACTACTCCTTCTGACTGTGAAAATCAATTTCTAATCACAAGTTGCGACTTTGGGACACTTGGTCTTGGGCATTTATGTATTTATGCACATAAATCTAGCACAGGCAGTCTTTCCTGGTAACTGAGATCTTCCATACCCTCAATAATTTAGTCACTCTCTTCTAGGAACTATGATTATTTTTGAGACTTGAATCATAAAATTCTAGTGTTCTAATACAGTACCGCATATCAAAAAGGAAGCTGCTCCTCTTTTGAGTTCTGTTCCACCACTACCACTGGCTTTTATTGTTGCAGAGTTTTAAATAAATTACCTATTGCCTCCAAGAAATATTTTACTTAGGTTATACTTTTCTTTCAGTTTTGGCATTGTTTGTTATAGACCAGTCAATATATACTGTACTGCATTACATATTTCCAACTATGTATCATAGGGGCAGATTTATTAAGCTTGGAGAAGAGATAAACTGGAGATAAAGCGGAGAAAAGGTAAAAGGAGATAAAGCACCAGCCAATCAGCTGTGTTTGAAAAAGACAGTTGGGAGTTGATTGGCTGGTGCTTTATCTCCTTTTACCTTTTCTCCGCTTTATCTCCAGTTTATCTCTTCTCCAAGCTTAATAAATCTGCCCCTTACTTCCCTACTTTTGATATCTCCTCTCTTGGAGAAGCCCAGAGAGTAGATGATGCTGAAGAATTTGGTGTACATTCAAGTCATTATACCCAATCCCCAACAGGTCTATGGTGACACATTATTTAGCCCCCACTCACTACATACGCCAATTGGATTCCCATGTTAATTGCCACATCCTGCCTACTTGACTAGGAAGTTGATGGTATACAAGAGATCCACCCTACCCTTTTATGGATGTGGGAGACTACCCAAAAAATCGGTAGTCTCCAGCAACTTCCGAGTATGCCTGTATATGAAATGTAAGTATATTTATAGTTTGTCTTTATTCACTTTAATATTGCAGTAAAACTGCATAGTGAGTTGAAAGTTGTAATAACTTCAACACCTGTATATGAATATTTGAAAGTTTGTAACAATTTATAGTTCAATGCATTTAAATATGTGTAAATACATTCAAAAGCTTACAGATATTTTGAAGAAAATCTGCAAATTGTCAAAATGCATGATTCACACATTTGTTAATGTCACAAACTTGATTTATATGCATCTATAGAGTTATGGAAATTTTAATGTAGAACAGAAGACAAATTTCACCCACTGGAATGGAAAATGTAGTTAATTCCCTAAAATGGTGCCATCCGAGTAAGTGTTATACAGATGCGTATAAAATATAAGTGCTGCATTAATTGGATAACAGTTGAAACATTAACTGTGTAATGCGTCTTACGACACTGATACAACATATCTGAGAGGAAAGAACGCAGTAGTGAGTCATTGCTTTACTAACCCTGAAAAGCATCTTTGATTTTCATGTACTCCAGCAGACAGCTGCCCTTTTCATTGCTGATCTGGTTTAATTTGACAGACTTACCAAGCTTGGTACAGCACAGATACAATTTCTAGAACAAGCTTTTTAGAGATATAACTCAAATTAATTTCAGTGTGTCTGCAGGAATAATTTGAAGTTCCCAGAGTTTTTCAATCTTCATACAAAAGAAAACCACTTAATAGAGCACAATGAACGGACCGTTAATGTAAGATCCTTACATTTATTTAAGTAATGTATAGAAGAATGCAACATTCATAGGCAAAAGCAAAAAAAAAAAATACATGTAAGGGCTGTGGGCATACTATTTAGTTGCCATTCCACGACTTTGTTAGGCAGACCTGTTAATACTGTTGAATATCTACTGTTGATGTATTTCACTATTTGATCTTCTGTGACCTTTACAGTATGTTTCTTTTTATTGTATTATTTATAACAATAGCAGTATTTTAATTATGTAGCTTTGGGTCATGGGGCTGGGTGCAGCTTTTTTATTGTATGATGATGATGATGATAACAACAACAACATTATTTTAATTACATATCCTACAGGTAATGGACTAGGTGCATCTTTATACTTACTGGCAACAGATACTTTGTCCAATGACCTTTTCATGGCATTGCAATTTTTTATATTGTCCTCTAGTATTTGCATTGTTTGATTATTTTACTTCAATAAATGGTTTATGCTTTATGGTTGGTTTCTTTTTGCTAAAGGGATAGTGATTTTTTTTATTATGGTAGTCTGCCCCTGTTTTATCCTTTAGTTATAATCTTAACTATTTAGATCCTTATTCTTTGCAAGGATATGATCACATTTATCAACTGATTTTATTCTGATTTTAGACTGTTGATACTTTAACAATCATATTTGTGGTTACAGAATGTATCTAGCACTTTCTAAAATATAGTAATGAACTAATGTATTGCGCACAATGTTTATCTTGCAGAAATCAAATGACTGGGTGTGGATTGTTTTGTCGACATGATTTAGGTCGACAGCCATTAGGTCGACACTGTTAGGTCGACAGGCAGCAAGGTCGACAGGGTTCTAGGTCGACAAGGGTAAAGGTCAACAGGTGTCTATTTACACAGTTGGAAGTCAACCGCAGCCCCTCGCATTGCTCGCTTCCCTCGCGATGCTTCGGGCACGGTGCCTCGCTGAGCTCCGCACGCTATTTTATTCTCCCACCATGCCCTAGTGCATGAGTCTTCAACCTTTGGCCCTCCAGATGTTGTGAAACTACATGTTCCAACATGCATAGCAACATGTTTTCCTATAAGAGCATGCCAAAACTGTCAGGGCATTATGGGACATATAGTTCTACAACATCTGGAGGGCCACAGGTTGAAGACCTGTGCCCTAGTGGATGGTAGGGCATGAAATACCGCCTGTCGGCACATGTTGGCTAAAAAAAACAGTGCAAAAAAGCCATGTCAACCTCACGACCTGTCGACCTAACCCATGTCGACCTAACGCATTTGTCAACCTAAAACCATGTCGACCTTGTTGACCTAGACACCTGTCGACCTTCATCCATGTTGACCTAGAACCATGTCTACATTGTTGCCTGTCGACCCATCAGTGTCGACCTAATGACTGTCGACCTAAGTCGGGTCAACAATATGACCGTATCCCAAATGACTATATTGTATTGTTATATTACTGTATACTTTTTTACATGGCATCCCAAGGACTCTAACAAAGTATAGAAACAGTATGAATAAGACAAGAAATAGAAACATAGAATTTGACGGCAGATAAGAACCATTTGGCCCATCTAGTCTGCCCCTTTTTTATCCTTCAGGTAATATCAACCCTTTTTAATCCTTATTTCTTTGTAAGGATATTCATATGCCTATCCCAAGCATGTTTAAATTGTTCTACTGTATAGAAACATAGAATTTGACAAATAGTTGACTTATTGTACAGAACATTTCAAGACATGGACACTTCTGGGTCAGAAGTTGTAATACACAAGTAAGCAGCGGGGTGATAAAATCCAAGCGATATGTTCCATTTCATAGAGGTGAAACCAGAAGAAAATGATAGGGAGGACACCATATATGTTGAGATTAACTTTACAGCACTGTGCATGCCTTGTATGCTCCCAAAACAGGAGCATGATCTTACTAAAAGGGGCATGGTAGAGGGACATTTATAAGGTGATGAAGGACATACATGGGATGACATACATGGGGTGGCAGGGGTCACACATAGGGAGACATTGGTTCATGCACATGGTGACAGTAGTACAGTGGGTCATGCATTGGATGACAACGCACGTTCCCCCTTTGCACATGTCCCCTTCCCTTTAAATTTAGTTTTGCCAGCTGAGCTGCTATATTACTGTACCTCCACCGCCTTTGACTCTGCTGACATGGCCAGCCACAACTGCTGATTAACTGTGTATGACGGGTCCTTTGCTGTGTGAGTTTGCCGGCAGCCCAGCTGGCTGGATTTTTCTGCTGTTTGAAGCAGGCAGTGCCACGCATGCATGGCAGAAGCCACCGGGTCCTAATGCCTGGCGGTTGTTGGCTCCTCTCCGGCCAGGCTGTTGCTCTTCTTCCTTAGCATAAAAAAAGACAGAAATTACTGTGGAGGGGGGGGGGGGGTAGCTTTGGGCCCACGTTTCGACATAGTGAATGACAACCTATGTCAGCATGTTGACTGTTTATCAGTGTCGACATAATGCATATTAATCTTTTGGTTTCCATCTATTAACTGCCCATCTAGGCATGTAAACTAATCCACACCCTTTCTCTCCATATGTCTATTGAAAGTACATTTAAAGACTTACCACCCATCAAATCCCTTTACTCTGAACACACAACTAGGTACTTGTGTATTATAGTGGTGCCCCCCATGTGCATCGCGCGATGTTTTCATCGCGTCGCATCGTATGACATGCATCGCATGGCATGCGATGCAATGCGATTTTTGCCCCCTATGTGATGAAAGATCGTATAAGCACCATAAAGGGTGCTTTTAAGCACCCTAATGGGTGCTTAAAATGTGAAATGCACCCCCACGACACCCCCCCCCCCACTATAAACGTGAACCCGAAGCGTGGCGAGCGCAGCTTCACAGGTATCGGAGTCCCCTCTCGGGTTTCACAGGTATCCGCGTCCCCTCGCTGCTCTCGCCACACTTTCTATTCTCGACTCCACGCCGACGTGGATAGTGGGTGGGGGGGTGGCGTGGGGGTGCATTTCACATTGTAAGCACCCATTAGGGTGCTTATACAATGTTTAATCGCATCGCATCGCATTGTATGGCATTGTATGCCATGTACAATGTCATACAATTTTAAAATTGTATGACATTGTACAGTATCGCGCGATATCGCGTCGCATCACATACCATCGTATGCCTTATGGTATGCGATGCGATGGGCACCGCCAAAATACACAAGTACCCACAACTACATAGTGGCCGTAACATTTGTTGTTAATAAACTACAAGAGCTCAATTTGTTTTGGCAGAGTTGATGACTGGAGTTTCAGGCTAAAAGAATAGCACCAGTGCACTAATTAGCAGCAGTAATTGTCCACAGCTAGTTGGATATCATACTTAATCGTTAATGAAAATAAATCAATCACAATTCTGTTGGCAAAATTTGTTGCTAATTTTAAAAGCTAACATTTATTGCTTGTGTCTTATATTATTTAAGTGGGTGTAGTTTCAGAAAGTACTGAATAACTGAAGGAGTTATTTAGTAGCAATTTGGTATGTACTGTAATGTTGGTATGCTCTGTAATGTTGGGTGTGGTAAAGAGCACCAACAGTCAGGATTCCAACATTCAAAAGTCCGACATTGGATTCCTGATTGCCAGGACAGCAGGCAGAGCACAACAAAGCCCCTTGCTGGCTCGCTGCGGGCTTGGTAGCTCACTGCACTCGCCACCTATTATATTCTCCATCTATGGGGGTAATAGACCACCACAAGGGAGAATAGCCCCTGTAATTTGGGATCCCTACTGTTGTGCTTTTAACAGTCGGGATTCTGATGACGGTGTAATGACTGTCTGATCTTGACTGTCGGGAGGTCATCCAGCACCGGTAATGTTATCCTCTTTATTTTACAAATCATGTAAAAGTTCAAACTGTAATTAAAGACCTGAATTATAAGGCACAATTTTTTTTCGACTTGAGAGGGTCCCCTTTGTTTTTGGCACCTTGGAATTCATGTGCATTCATTAGCATTAAGTACTGCAGATTATGGAAAATGTTTTACATTACTGACCATGAGGTTCACCATCCATCTATAAATTTCTGCTTTTTACACACATCATGTATTTAAAGCACTGTAAAATCCATGGATGACTTTGTTCCTACCACACTGAAGACATTTTTCTTACCTTGACCACAATCTGTAAGGTGTGGCACTTATTACAAAGAAAGAGTTTGAATTCCAAGCGATAAATTTCCATTGGATTGCTGCTGTACAGTACATCCAAGTGGACAGGCAAACCCCTTGCTAGGAAATAATCCTGGCACCCAGGCTATTTACCGCTGTAGTCAATTAAATCAAAGACATACACTAAATAGAACACAGTTTGTTTTGTGCACTCTTACACTTCTTAGAACTACCGAAGACTGAAACTGTGCTACAAGATGCAGACTTTTGATCAGTTGAGTGTATTCTATAGAAGCTTCTCCAAAGACTGGAGCCTTCTTTGACCTTTTCAGCTGCAACAAAAACATATTTATATGCTGCTACATATCTTCCTGGAAGGAACATTTAAAATATATCTGAGAAAATATTGAAAACATGTTTTTAATATAAATGATTTCATGAAAAAATATCAGTTTTTGCAAAGCACATTGGCATGAAATTACTTAAAAGCTTTCTGTGCATCACAAAATGCTATATTTTCATTGCAAGAAGCATGACAAATTCTTTTATGTGTTATCTCCATGTTACTGTAGTTATCTATTAGCCTTTGTTTGACAATCTACTATAGGAAAATTATTAGGCAGCAACTGCTTTACACTGTGCAATTTGCCCTTCTGATTTCTCCATTTTTCAAAGCTGTGCATTAGCCAGTGAGTGATTATCCTTTTCTTGTTGTGAAGATTATAATTTTCTGCATGTCTGCTGTAGCTAGTAGGGATAAAAGGATGTTTTGAAATCCATTTAAATGGAAAGAAAAAATCACAGGAAACTGATTGTATGGAAATAAACAATGAGAAGATGCATCTTAGCTTGTTTCTCACAACTATGAATAGATGACTAAAAATCTTTTATGCAACTGGGAATTAGCAAGTGGGAATTTATTTATTTTTAAATGTTGAATCCTTCGTCATTAAGCATAATTACATCTGGAAACGTATAATGTCTGTGACTGCAACTTACAGTAAGTCATATACAAAAATGTGCATTTTTGTGACGCTTGTGGACACTTTATGCATTTAGTTTTAGTTACATGTTTATTGACCTCTTTCCTTTTAAAAGCTCTTCTTTAACGATTAATGGGAACAGTGTTGCATCCTTTCAGACTGTTTAACAAAGATTTTTAGACTAGAAGGAAAGAAAACAATTACCAGTGGTCATAAGCGGTCCAACTGGTATTTTAAAGCAATTTCACAAACCTCATGATTTAAAAGTGTTTATCATAAAATGACCTTCTAGTTGCACGACGAGATGACAGGTTAATAATTATTGGATAGGGGTGGCTAAATATGAGGCATATAAAGCAATTTATAGCGACCCTTTTACAGCGACATTTTTGTTTTAGTACATTTATTTCTTTAAGTTATTTGAGGGTTCGATTTACAAATACAGTACCTGTAAATTCAGCTAAAAGGGTCATTTTTTCATCTGGAGAAAACCATATTGCGTGTCTGGACTGGAGTGTGCACATCTTAGCTCATCTGTAATAACAGTGCAAAAATACAGCTTTCTAGTACAGTACATGTGTGTTTATATCTGTCTGTCTATTTACTATATCTTTACACCAAGGCAGTACTGCAAGACTTGTAGAAAAAGTTAATGCCCCCATACACCAGAATGAGATTGAACCCAACTGTGCAATCACGACTGGCTGTGCGACGGATTGTGTGTACATCGTGTTCACATCATGTGCACATGATGCACACTCCTGAGGCTCGTGATGTCAGCCCTCAGATGAGACATGCTGCATGTCTCATACTGTACCTCGGTTCTGATTACGGTCAATTGAGCGATCTTATGTACTTTTAAGCACATACGATCGCTCGTTCCACCGCTCCACGTCTTGCATATGATCAGGTCGTATGCAGGTCCTACTGATGTATGACCAGCTTTATACTATTTCTTCTTACTTGTCAATGTCATTGGTTTGCAGAATATTAGCTCTGTCTGTATTTGCAATATTACTTACTTACTTATATAATTCATTATTTCAGATATTTTTGACTTCCAGGTCTGAAAAACATACGTATACAGTATAAACATTACACACATATCCTTGTACTTCCAAAGATGCTCTAGTAAATATCAGGAAGCATCACAAAGGGGCTGTGTAAACATATTCAGTAACTGTGTTAGTACTTTGATTTCATTTTAAGAACAATTTTGTCTATTAGCATTTGCATACGGAATTCTTCACTGTGAGCATGTAATAGAATGAGGTGACCTATATTAATATATATAAATATATGTCCTATATGCAGCATTGCTTTCAGTGCTAAATGATTGCCTAAAATGAGAAAAGATTCCAGTTGCATCCCACTGTGAAACCGTCATGCATATATTTAGATGAATCTAGAACATTGCATGAATATATGGAGAATATTTGAAAGAATTAGCACAAAATAAAAAGAATAAATGGCATATTTTAATCTTGTTGTTTTACCTCTTGCTATCACTTTTAATTTGAATCCGTGTTCCTTTTATATTTTGTCTCAGAAAGAAGCCATAGTTGTATTAATTATATTTCCATTCAATTTTGAAGATTAAATTCAATCAACACTTCTGAAACAAGTATGCAGTTATGCATATGTAAAACTGGTCATATGATGCAATTACTTTTTTTTATCTAAATGAGAGTCTTGTTTCAATTTAGGGCTTCATTCTAATTTCTCTTTATGAAAACAATATATCTGCATGATGGATACTTCTGAAAAAAAAAATTTAAGCTATACCAAAGCCATGTGAAAACCTGCAACCTCCAGATATTATAAATTGACTATTTTCATTTTATTTATTAATATAAATATATATATATATATATATATATATATATATATATATATATATATATATATATATTGCAAGTAGGTTTTTGGAAATGAAGTGCTGACACCTGCTAGTAATCAGCCCTATTCAGGGCTTACTGCTCTCCAGGTAGCAGATTTTAGTGAAGTGCACTTGTCTTTTCTTTTAGCCCGCTGCTCCCCGCTGTGGTATGGTGCTCTATCCTAGGCACCCAAGGATGTCTACAACAAAGAAGGGGGGACAAGGTTGGGCGCCCAATAGTGCAATATCGTTGTTTATTTTTTAAAAGAATTCAATAAAACAGAGAAACTCAGGTTGTTATAACTCGTACCAAGTTATTCCACTGGAGTGGACTGGGTACCACTAGATTCACAAAACAATCCCCTCTGGCAGAACAGCATACACAGGATGTATTTAGGTCACCGTTACAGTGTGATCGAATAACTCACGGGACCTCTCAGCTAGGCTGCTGGGCAGGACAAAGAATGCCGGCGTCTCTGATCGCTGCAAGCAGGCTGTCAGCGTGTGCTGAATGCCAGGAGTTGGAAGACACGTCACGTCAGCCACGCCCCTACGCGTTTCGTCAGAGACTTCGTCAGTGGGGTGGCTGACGTGACATTGTGGCATAGTATTAAAGGACAAGGGGTCCAATCAGCATCCCCGCATTAGCATATAGTAGCGTATCATGCAGGTGCCGCCCCCGTTGTGCTTCTAAATGAATGGGCTGGTAAGTGTGTGGTAATATCATTCAACCACACTGCACGATGTTACAATTTATCAGAGTTGCATGATTAAAAACATATCAAAGTACGTGCACTTCATGTGAAATATGTAAAATATAACAGACGCCGTATTTACGGCTCATCTGTATTACATTTAAAAAGCCATAATAGTATTTTCAATTAGCGCATAAAATATTGCACATAGCAAGATTATATCAGCTGTTTGTCATCCATTTATATGATGAACTAAACAGTTTCTATATATAAAAAATAATAAAAATAGAACAGATATTAGAGAGTGTATATATAATAATAGTGGACATAAGAGAATCTTATAAGGAACATGAAAGAGTACGAAAGAATACAAAAGATTACATAAGATTACATAGCAGCGAATGTACCATCAGAAACAGAGACTTTCAAAATATTCTAGCCCCCAAAAACATTTATAGTAGTTTTTTATATATATATATATTGTTAATATCTGCATAATATTTTTGTATATATTTATCTACATACTCTGAGACTCTTGAACTCAGAGCACCTATACCGCTGATTATTGGTCGACCGGGGGGTGGGGTTGTATTCTTATGGATCTTTGGGATGTGATAGAACGACCCCCTGGTCGACCAATAATCAGCGGTATAGGTGCTCTGAGTTCAAGAGTCTCAGAGTATGTAGATAAATATATACAAAAATATGTTCCTTTATTGGGCACATATATAAAAGATACTACTCATATTCTGCAAGTGTTAGATAACTTTGAATGGTCGACACAATACAAATGGTGCACGGTAGACGTGCAATCTCTATACACGTCAATCCCACATGATAAAGGGATTGACGTGATAAGAACAGTATTAGAAGAAGATAGTGATATACCTACATCAAAAGTACAGTTCATCTGTGACTGCTTAAAATATGTACTGAAGTACAACTATTTCAGTTTTTTAGAGGAATTCTACATACAGAGATGCGGGACGGCAATGGGCAGTATATGCGCCCCGAGCCTAGCCAATCTGTATATGGGTCATTGGGAGAAGAATATTCTGACAGGACCCTTCAAAGAGAAGCTCAAAATATTCAAACGCTACATAGATGACGTCCTCATTGTGTGGGATGGTACCGAAGGGGAGTTTGAACACTTCATACAGAGTATTAACATCAATGAATATAATCTGGGCTTCACACACACAATGAGTGATGTCACTATTGAATTCCTTGATCTCAGGATCTCCACTGAACACTTTGAAGACACAGGAAGGATAGATACAGCCACGTTTTTTAAAAAGGTAGACAGTAATAGCTACCTGGATTTTATGAGCTGTCATCTTCCGCGTTGGAAGGAAAATATTCCCTCATCCCAATACACCAGGCTGAGAAGAAACTGTTTGAGTATAGAAACCTTTAACCAACAGTCACAGATATATGAGGACCGCTTTAAAGAAAAGGGATACCCAGAATCTTTGATAATAGAAGCAAAAGAAAAGGCTGCAGCGACCAATAGAGAAGATCTGTTACAATATAGAAACAAAACCAAAGATCGAGAAAAAATATTCTGCCCTTTTATTACAAAATATAACACAGCTGAAAAAGAAATTAAGAAAATATTGTACAAACACTATCATGTACTAAAGTTAGACCCAATATTATCGGAACACCTGCCAAATACTCCAGATGTGATTTTCAAGAAGGCT
Organism: Crinia signifera; assembly: GCF_055691185.1. Classification (NCBI taxonomy): domain Eukaryota; kingdom Metazoa; phylum Chordata; class Amphibia; order Anura; family Myobatrachidae; genus Crinia; species Crinia signifera. Next base: position 164,000,545 of record NC_139220.1, on the reverse strand, counting down.
CAAACTGTAAAATCAAGTATTGCCAGAAGCTGCTTGGAAAAAGTCCCTGAAAATCGTCCAGTGCAGATGTTTGGAGGGCTTACAGGCTCTTTTCAGTGTGGACACTGTAAAATCTGCCCACAAATGGAAAAAGGTGCGAAGAGTTTCATGGACAAAGATGGAAAAATATTTAAGATCAAAAGCATAATAAATTGCATGTCCACCTTTATTGTCTATATGGCCACCTGCTCATGTGGGCTCAGCTATATAGGCAAAACTAAACGGCCACTTAAAATAAGGATGCTGGAACATGGTAGAAATATTAAAAATAAATTAACAAACCATAGCCTGCCCAGACATTTCTTAAATTACCACAACAGTGACCCAAGCCTTCTGAAAATAAAAGGACTGGAGCATGTAGCGGCTAATAAAAGAGGAGGCGACCGCGAGAAACATCTGACTAAACGCGAGACATACTGGATCATAACTCTAAACACATTGATACCTTATGGCTTGAACGAGAATTATGAGATCACGCCGTTCATACAAGACGCCTTGTCACCTATCATAAATAATCTTCATCTACATATAGTAATTATTCTTCACTAAATACAAATATCATGACAAAAAATATATGCATATAAACATATTTGGTATAATAAGAAAAACATCATTGATATTATGCAGATATTATGCAGATATTAACAATATATATATAAAAAACTACTATAATGTTTTTGGGGGCTAGAATATTTTGAAAGTCTCTGTTTCTGATGGTACATTCGCTGCTATGTAATCTTATGTAATCTTTTGTATTCTTTCGTACTCTTTCATGTTCCTTATAAGATTCTCTTATGTCCACTATTATTATATATACACTCTCTAATATCTGTTCTATTTTTATTATTTTTTATATATAGGGCGGGATGTATTAAAATACATCGCCGCCCTTCGCGCCCCCCCGCCGCGATGCCGCCGCATATGTACTAACATATGCGGCTGGCATCGCGATGCGGTGACGGAGGCCCCCCGCGATACCTGTACTGTGGTGTGCGGGGGGGTCTCCGTCACCTCCCAGCCGGCTTCTGCAGCATCCACGCCGGGGACAGCTAAGCAAGCTGTCCCCGGCGCTTCCTCCTCCCCCTGCAGCCGGAAGGACGTCCGGCTGCGTTGCTAGGGGGAGGAAGGGCTTACCTTCCGGGGTCCAGGAGGACCTGCAAGAAGGTAAGCCCAAGGGAGGGGGGAAAGGGGGGGTCGGCGAGGCGGCGGGTTGCGGCGGGCGACGAAAAGAAGCCCATAGGCTTCTATAGGGTATCGCCACCCAAAGGTGGCGATACCCTGCCCTGCGAAACCGCTGCGAACGGGTTTTAGTACATAGGAAAATGCGGTAAAACGGGGGTTTTAACGCATTTTCCCTTTAGTACATCTCGCCCATAGAAACTGTTTAGTTCATCATATAAATGGATGACAAACAGCTGATATAATCTTGCTATGTGCAATATTTTATGCGCTAATTGAAAATACTATTATGGCTTTTTAAATGTAATACAGATGAGCCGTAAATACGGCGTCTGTTATATTTTACATATTTCACATGAAGTGCACGTACTTTGATATGTTTTTAATCATGCAACTCTGATAAATTGTAACATCGTGCAGTGTGGTTGAATGATATTACCACACACTTACCAGCCCATTCATTTAGAAGCACAACGGGGGCGGCACCTGCATGATACGCTGCTATATGCTAATGCGGGGATGCTGATTGGACCCCTTGTCCTTTAATACTATGCCACAACGTCACGTCAGCCACCCCACTGACGAAGTCTCTGACGAAACGCGTAGGGGCGTGGCTGACGTGACGTGTCTTCCAACTCCTGGCATTCAGCACACGCTGACAGCCTGCTTGCAGCGATCAGAGACGCCGGCATTCTTTGTCCTGCCCAGCAGCCTAGCTGAGAGGTCCCGTGAGTTATTCGATCACACTGTAACGGTGACCTAAATACATCCTGTGTATGCTGTCTGCCAGAGGGGATTGTTTTGTGAATCTAGTGGTACCCAGTCCACTCCAGTGGAATAACTTGGTACGAGTTATAACAACCTGAGTTTCTCTGTTTTATTGAAATCTTTTAAGAAATAAACAACGATATTGCACTATTGGGCGCCCCCCTTGTCCCCCCTTCTTTGTTATATATATATATATAATATATATATATATATATATATATATATATATATATGAAAGAAGGCTGCAGCACTCTATAGTAGTTTCAGGTCTACCACAAGTCATCAGAGGGGTGCTTCCCTATAGTAATCACTGTCCCACTAACATCCATAAACATGGTAAATTTCAACCGAATTAGGGCACTCACCAATAGATATAAGAAGATGAATTATTTATTGAGACATCAGTACCATTAGCAACTGTCGATGTTTCTACCTTATCGAGTCATTATTAGGACAGTCCCAAAGAGGCATCAGCACAACACGCAGGTAGCACAAAATATATCACTGCGCCTCTAGCTAACACATGTGTTATCAGGGATACCAGGCCCTAAATTCAACTTCAATAACATAGAACACACATAATAGCACTGTCTATAAAAAACAACTACATGCAGGTACCTACTGTCTGCAGGTTGTGCTGATGCCGCTCTGGGACTGTCTTCATAATGACCTGGTGGGGTCAAAGCATCGATAATTGCTAATTGTACTGATGTCTCAATAAATAATTATCTATTGGTACAGTAAGTGCCCTCATTTGGTTGAAATTTACCATACTTGTAGATACATATGTGTGTGTATGCATGTATGTATGTATATATATATATATATATATATATATATATATATATATATATATATATATATATGTGTATATAATTAAAGCAAGTCACTCAAAAACACTTTTTTTAACTTGTGATTATTAAAGGTACTATTCATTTCCATGCTCCTCTGGAACTTGAAGCGTTCAAGCACTTGATCCTATGACAGAAAATGATGATGTTTAATTTGCAGTTTAACAGCTTCACAGATGCAGGTGCAAATCCTTAACTGAAAAGAACAACAATAAGGATAATTATATGTAAAGTATATGCAGTTTTATTTTATGACCTACTTAAAAACGGGTTCCAAAGTTTCAGAACTGGGATGCTTACATCATCAGAGGAAGTGCTGCTGTAATGAATACATTAAATTGATAAAGTTATTTTAGGTCAACCAACATGTACATGCTACTCTTAAATTGTTTTTTTACCTAATACTCTTCCTTAAATTGGTTGCCCTGCCATCCTTGCTTTAGTGCTTTCATAAACAAAGCTCATTGAATGTAGATAAATTGACCTAGCTTCAAAAGGGCTTTGAGGCATGATTATCAGGTACCTGAAAGCTGCACTGCAGCTTAGTAAGCATTTGCTCAACATAGCATTTTGAGAGGTGTTAACAAGTTGACTTTTGGTTTTGAATGCTGCATTGAGATTAATGCAAAGCAAACTGAAGCCAGTGTTTGTTAGGTCCATTTACTTATGTATTAGTTTTCTTACAAACCTGAATTATATCGAATTTACTACACATTCTTGGCACATTAGTTCAATGTTGAGCTCTTCATTTTAATGTCCTTGGACCTGATGCAGAGTTGATCACAACATAGTGTAGATGTTCACACCTTTTCTGTGCACATAACCACAATGCATATATTTGTGTGCATCTAGAGCAGTGGTAGCCAACCCTAGCCCTCGAGAGCTACCAACAGTGCACATTTTCCAGACAACCTAGCTGCTGCACAGCTACACTCATTAATCACTGACACATTTTAAAAGATCCACAGATGGAGCTAATTAGCTCAACTGTGATTCTGTGAGGAGACCTGCAAAACATGCACTGTTGGTACTGTAGCTATGGTTGGCTACCCCAGATCTAGAGCTAATGCATTTGGTTTATTGTCTTTGATCATCATCATCATCAGAGCATCAGCCTGTACTTGGTGCAAATGATGCATCAGAAAAAGTGATATAGAGTCTAACTCTGTCCTAATAACCTCTTCCCTGCTTGGGTTTTATTCGTTGTAGTGCATCATTTGCCAACATCAATTTCAGATTTTTTTTTCTATACAGTGAATTTTCAGTTTTTGATACCTCAAACATGACAAATTAAATCTACAAATACACGTTTAATTTAATATCACAGTGTTACTAACAAATATGCCACCAGTATTTAGTTCCGCAATTTCACCTCCTCAGGGGTCTGTGCATGTTCATTGCACTTTAACATAGTCATAGGCAACTACAGGGGGGTTTCCAATTGTCCGGGAAAAAAAGACAAAAATATTCAGCTCAGGTATGCTTGCTCTAATTACTGCCTTACCTAATGGCTTGTTGTCATCACTGGCACTGTATATGTCTGAAATATTACACACTCTGCACTATATGAAGTACTAAGTCTGTTTCTTTTATTTGCTTGTAAGCGTTTGAAGGCCCAAACTCTAGAAATCCTGCATTTGCCCTTGCTACTGGGGACTTTTCCAGCTTCCAGAAAAGGTTGGAAGCTGGAAAAAGCTTCTGCTAGGTCCTCATTGCCAGTAATGGGCCCTGTACCAGTAACACTATCTGCAGATAATATAAGCAGTACTGTCACAAACAATGGCAGCATATTTAAAACAGGCAGGCCCCTGGCCAATTGACACAACCTCTCATGTTCAGCCAGCATTGTAATGTGCATAGCTGCAGAAGGGACAAAAAGAAAGCTTATGGAAATAATGTGAAAGGCACACATCCCATCATGTGGTGCAATCGTTAACGGGGTGTAACTCATTGCTGCTGAAGTATCTGCTGTATGTTTTTTATTATCTTCAGATTTACACTGAAGTTTATGGGAGGCCATGAAGAGATTAAAGGAAAGAGGCAGCAGATTAGGATGAACTGGATGCATATATAAATCTTGCTGCAGTACAATTTATTGATTAGTTGCACTTAGGGCTTGGATTAGTGCTTCATGGCATCTTGTGTAACAATGCATTTTGTAGATTTTGTAAAAGTGTTAACCATGTTCCAAAAAAAAAAAGGTGACTCAATAACACAAAATGATCTTGACAACCCATATATATTATTTATAGTAGTTGTTTCTACAAGAATGTAGGTCACCATTTCTGATCTATTGCAGATTGACCTGCTGATTGTGTTCTTCTATTTACCAATATGTCATTTAGACAAGGTGCAGTAAAGTATCTAGTTATTGTGACCATTTTATTGGTGTCCAGTATTGTAGGGTAATGTTGTATATCACTTTAAAGGCTCCAATTTCTAAGAACTAGGAGATCACAGAAATGTGTCCAGTCAATAAAAGCGACTAGTCCATGATATTGACCAAATGAAATAATAGTAGACAAATTCCACAATAAATTTTAGCTATATGTAAGAGCATCATACATGCAGTATATTATTTGGATAGAAAAACTAGATGTTACTTATACTACTAGTGAGCTCTATATTTAAAATGTATCTTGTTCTAGTGGCTGCATGCTATTAAAGAGTAGGATCTTGGCACCATATGTACAGAAAGACTGTTGACACAGAATATAGAAATAAAGGAACGTTTATCAGCTGATGGTGTTGATGGCCATATATCTTATTGATTACATATATATAAATATATATATATATATATATATATACATATATATGTATATATATATATATATATATATATATATATATATATATATAGTAAATTATTTTTATGATATCAAAGGTTAAAAGGAGAAATACCAGTACACACTTGCATCACAACAGAACATTTGCAAAGTTTGGTCTATAAAGCACAACCAAAAGTTTTGGTACAACACAAAATTAGGCATAACAGTAATGGTATGCATATGGAAAAATGACAAATGTGTGGTACATTTATATTAACAAAATAAAGAGCTGAAATGATCTAGGTTTTATTTTTATTATGAAGGTAAATATAAAGGGGAATCAACTAAAATAAAATTAACACGAAAATTAGGATGGGATGGGGGCAAAAGGGGGGGGTTGTTTAAGTAGTAGATGGTTTAGAACTCAGACAATAAATGAATAATTTTAAAAATAAAAAAGTGTGCTGCCCATACTACCAGCACTATATACTGGGCTAGTTTCCAATAGGATAACAGGTGTCAAATACCTATTTGGAATAAAAAAAACAATCTTATGCAACTATAGCATGCTCATGTTATTAGTATTCAAATTATATTTAGGATGGTGCTTCAAGGAGATTATTTTCTTTGAAAAATGTTCTGGCATGCAGAAAAAAGGCATCGGTATTAGCTTAAGTTTCCTAGGCTGCCCTTCTGTGTGATACTAATGTCCATATAGAATCACATTGTAAAGAGTTTGAGTAATACTAATGCCACCATGGGGAACACAGTACAATGATAATAGGTTCATAAGACCACTACTTCAATATACCAAATATCTAGAAAGCGTTTCTTAAGTGTTTTCAGGGAGTTTGTTTTAAATTATTTAATAAAATGTGTTTATATTTCTACCAATTTTTTTTTTATACGTATGTATTACTACAGGAATGGGATTACTTTTTATTATATTGAGTATTACCAGGAGTAGTAAAGTAAAGATTCCACTTCAGGAATCTTGATGTCTAGCATTACCTCAGTTTCACAATCCCGAAATGATGACAAGATCTCTATTGCAGAACTGGTCTTCTTTGTTAGTTCAGGTTCACTCACCATAGAAGCTCCAGTACTGTGCTGGGCAGATTAAATTGGGTTTCACCCAAGGCAACTAAACTGTATTGTGCCTGAGAGATGCAGGCATCATGCGGGCATCAGAGACTTCATAGCAAGTCCAAGCAGTGTTCTATAGTAGCAATCAAAACCAGATTGATAATAGTGAGAACCAGTCCAGTCTGTCTATAATTTACCTTGTGGGTAATCTCAAACATCTTTGCCCACCTCTTTTGGTGGAAACTATCCTATATTATTATAGAGCTCTGGTGCTATTCAATGGTTTCAGGGTGAAAGTTAAACACAATTATATTTATTTAAATGTTACATTTAGATTTCAATAAATGAAGCATTGGCAATAATCATTATCATCTTTTTCAGACATGTCTATGCCCGAGTGCAACTAAAGCCATACTAGAAGGATAATGCAACATTCAGATAGAAGAGATCACTATGTGTAGATTGTAAGCTCCTCCGAGCAGGGCCCTCTTCCCTCCTGTTGTCAAAGCCCACTCCTCTTCACATTTCACTCACAGCTCTCCTATACTCAAACACTCAGTGACCATCTTTGTCTGCATACTCATCTCCATCATTGGCCTCAAGCCTCTAGTTGTATGTTTATTGAGTCCTCACTACTTATATTTAAGCTGTAACGTGTATTGAACTGTGGCGCTCTTTATTTGTACTCTTTTTTTTGTTATTTATTCAATGTTATGCCAAGGTTTGTCTCCCTGTATTGTTCCTTTGTACGGCGCTGCGAAACACTTGTGGCGCCTTAGAAATAAAATTATAATAATAATAATATTGCGTGTTAACTTAATTTTATAATATATATAATTTCACTTCATTCCATAGAACATCCTAAATATTATTGGATTCATCTCAAAAACCATTAAAAAGGAAATAATCTATCATTTAAAATTAGGTTAATACGTTTTCACATTTGCAAGCTCTATGCATCTGAAAAAACCCGTAAAAACACAGTTGTATTACATCTCCAGCGGATGTTATAAATAATAGCAGTTGCTTCATTAACAACAGTTTTTCACCTTCATTAGATACTGCATAATTTATACATTTCACACCTGGAAAGTTAATGATTCACAATTACAATAGCATTTGAAAGGCAACGTATGTTAATGCAGGCAACGCAGCCAGAAAAACAGTAAGCTTTTGCCTAATGCTTGTAGACAATATCCCATTTATATTGTGGAGAATTTGAAAACACCTGGCCTATTTTCATGTATGTATGTATGTATGTATGTATGTATGTATGTATGTGTGTGTGTGTGTGTGTGTGTGTGTGTGTGTTATCGTTGTGGTGTTTGAACCACTATGCACTTAGTTCAAAAAGAATATATGAGTTTTACTTGCGTTCCAAACCACATCAAAGTAACTCTGACCTGATTGACCCAGCTCTCCTTCTGTAGGCCAATAACAATTTTCTTGACAGCATCACTTTGCTGGGTTTTGACATGTCCAGCTCTGAGAAAAATTATATGTCATCTCACTTTGATTATATCCTCCAGCTTATTTCCCATTTGTAGAGAAGTGGCTTTTGCTGCATTGGGCCTTACTCTGTTTACCTATAATTGATTGCTTGCATTGCATTCTCTGACATTGGTACCTGTTGCTGGCTCTCGTTCCAGGTCAACTGGCTGCAGGTACGTGCGAGGTTGTTACGTATGACAGAGATAGCAGTCAGCCCCGAAGGACTATAGCCCGACAAACAGCTCGCTGTGCATGTAAAAAAGGACAGATTGCCGGCACAACAAGAGCAAGGCCAGCCTGTGTAGATGGTAAGAGTATTATATATATATATATATATATTTTTTTTTTGTGTGGAAAATATGTATACTGTATTTGCAAATGTTAGTGGATTTGAGTGGCATTTTCTATTTGATGTAAAAAATAATTTAGTACGGAGCACACTCCACAAGAGTTTATAATAGGAGCATATATGCATTTCTGAACATGTTCATAATCTTTAGTAGTGTGTGTCAAAGCATTTTATAGCTGCACAGATGAGGATAAAGATGTAAACTAGTGAGCCAGACATTAAATGAAGCATTCTAATATTCTTTAAATTCAGAATAACTGGGTTCAGAACATTTTTGAATAATCCAAATGAATAATGTAGCTTATGAGATGTGCCCACTGCTACCCGATTAGTTTCTTAAAAATACATTTTGCTCCAGTTCAGATTCAGAGTTTTAATGCCACCCTCGGGCTAATGTGACTTCTCCTGCGTGAAAGTTAATGTTGTTGAAAAAAAAAAGCACTTGCAGCATTGTTAGAATAATATTTCTCTTTTTTTATTTTTATTTCTAGTATTTTGTCTCATTAAAATTATCACTGCATATGACTCACTGCCAAATAGTAGCAGCCTGAAGCCTCCTCACATGCTAATACTGAGGGGGAAATGTTTGTCTTTGGAAAAATTACAGTTTTGTATCACATAAACAAATTACAATTCTCTTGCAGGTAATGCCATGCTAACAGAAGTTCCACTTCTATTATTTGTAAGCAAATACTGTATGTAATAGATTAAGGGGGTGATTCTGATGGATTCGCTTCTCTGCGTGTTCGCACAGGGGAGCAATGTTTCGCAACTGCGCATGCACATAAACATTTATGTGCAGGCGCATTGTGCGAGCGGTCATGGCAAATTAATCATTCGCCGGCTGCTCGCACACAGCAGTGTGGGTGGGGGGCATGGGGCGGCAGGCCATGGTGACGCGTTTGATGGGTGTTCCCATGGAAATTCAGCCATGGTGCAGGGGCAGGCAGTTGATGTCAGTGGATGTCAGCTGCCCACCCTCTTCCTGTACAGGGAGCCCGCAGATCTAAGACACCTGAGAGGTGTTTTAGATCTGCGAGCACTGTAGAAATCATTCAATGGCGACCATCGAATGATTTTGCACCCGCACGCAAGGCTGTGAATAGATGTTTAAGCTAAACATCCATTTGCATGCATGCAGAGAAATCGGTGTTTGGGGGGGGGGGGTGTTCGTGCGGGAGCCGGACGGCATTTCGAGCACCCACAAAGCTGCAAATTTTGCAGCTTTGCGGTTCAACCAGAATCACCCCCTAAATCTCTTGATTTATTTGCACATATTAATCCCTACTTAATTTAGTGTTTCTTTATAATAAAGAAAAGTTCAGTAATAAATGATATGCAATTACAGTGAATTACGTTTTACCATGCAAGCCATAACATTTGACCAACACACAGTTGACCATGCAAGCCATAACATTTATGATTGTGGAAGGTTTATGAGAATAATTGGGCACTCCTTGAATTCTGCTGCCTTAATCTCAAAACCCTAGGGTCAATCCCAATGGACCCTGATAGCGATTTTTGAACAAGGGGGTAGGGTTAAGAAAATGGCGCTGAATATTTATCTAATCACGATCAGCGGAAATGCCATGATCAGATAAGTATTCAGCGCAATAACATTTATGAGGCTGCCATTCCTCCAAAGCAAAGATTAGAGGTTGTCTTATAAAGACTGCTTGGGGAAAGTCTTTTAAGACCAGCATTTGGTTATATGGATTTTGTTCTTACATAGTGAGCATTTCTATTTATTTAAATAGTTAGTCCAGTGGTGGCCCTACCTACTTGTAGGACAGAGGCTACCACTACCTTTGTATCCAGAGAGGTATGTGTAAAAGCTGCTACTTGATGAGTATATGAGATCCCGGAATCCTGACACTAGTGCCCCAGTCTTCTGGATCCCACTGTCCTTAGCAGATCTATCACCTGAACACTAACTGCCATCAGGAGCCCTTACTAATGGGAGGGACGCTCTGAACCCAGCAGCCAGGTGCTGGCTGATAAAGCAGCTTCTTTGGCTAAGAAGCCTTTAGGGCTGGTCTGGACCCAATGGCTGGGAACCTGGTTCATCCACACTTCCCATCTACCCCCGGAAACCTGTGAGTAGCTTTCACCTGCCACTCTATCAGTGGCACAAGCCACTATTAATTCCCTAGGTTTGCTTCAAGGTGGAAAAGTCCCTCTCCTGCCACAATACTTTTGATGTGTACTTATTATGTGTGTGATGGAATTACCTTAATTACAGTATAACATACTTGATTATCATTAAACATTGTTTATGCCAGTGGTTCCCAAACTGTGTGCCGTAGCACCCTGGGGTGCCCTTAAGGCACTTGCAGGGGTGCCCTGGGTTTGTGTTGCAGGACTAATTCAGATTATATTTTGGCAATGTATTAGGCAAAACTAGTGCTTGTGACTTTCACTAATAAAATATGTGAACTAACGGAAGCGAACCCTGTCTCAAATCACATAACTGACCCTAAGGATGCCATATAACCTCAATTTACTTAATTTCGTCTTTGTTCTAACTCTATGTCTGCTGTGGCAAAAAATCTGATACTCTGGGGTGCTGTGATGCAAACACATTTGGGAACCTCTGGTTTATGCATTCAATTTAAATTTAACCTATTTAAATTACTAGGGAATACAGATTTATTCTTCAGTTTTTATAGCGTTGTATATGTTTTTATGTGTGTTGTACATGATCCTGTGTTTCAGTCACCATTAGAAAATATAAGCCCCAAGAGTCACTTTGCTAATTTACTCTGTACACCCTGGACTCAATTCTACAATTTTCTTCTCTGACCTATTGGGTGAATAATATATGTTTCATTGATCTTTGCTGTCACATCTAAAGAAAGGCAGGACATAGCATCCAATAGTCCTTGCTGTGAATTAATATAAGCATTTAGCTACTTCAGCTAAATCATTGAGTAGACATTGATCTATATATTATTTCTTTTCTAATGCAATACATACTGTGGTTATATTTATTTTTAGCATTTTGAAAGAAATGTAGGAGTCTTTTTATGGCAACCAAATTAGCATATTCAATAAATGTATGTCATTTTTCCCTCATTAAGTGCAAGGGAAATGTTTAGGGTCATGTATTGATTTATACAACAGAAAAACACAGTTCCAAACCCTTTTGGCCTCTATAAATGTTATTCTACATAATGTTTATTTTTGTAGCTGAAACAACTTTTAGTGGGAGGTGGTTTATCTAGAATAGATTTACGGTGGCAGATTAAGATGTGCATTGATTGGATCACTAATGTGCCTTTCCTTGCTGAAGTTATATACGGAACGTCCATTATTCCAGAGCTTGATAAACCTATCTCTGAGCTGTAGCATACAATATTTCTGTATACTACCTATTATTAATATTATTATTATTATTATTTTTATTATTTTATAAGTTGTCTATTTTTATTTCCATTGAATAAGTCACATATTAATCTAATTATACAGTGTTTTGGGCCACAAAAATACAGTCTACAGGCCTTGATGGAAAAAAAAAGATGTTAGCTATCAAAAAAACAATTATTATTTTATTTAAAAAAATATATACAGTACAATGATCTTCTTCATTTTGGACCTCCTCTGATTAGACATGTAATAAAGATACTTATGACACTATGGTTGGAATTCAGTTAGCCGTGTTAAAACTTTTCATTTGATTGATATTTTGTGGTGTAAAGCTTGTAAATAATTTTCATTGTTTGGTTTGCAAATGCGTTTAGAAAGTTAGGGTAAATCCCATTGAGAATCAACATTCCACCCAACTTGACTAGGGAAATAGGGACACTCGCACGGCGGAGCCGTACGCACGCCCAAAAAGGGTGTGTGGCCTTTGCTAATGATGGTGCGGCATATGCAAATGAGCCACGATTGGGCCACGTCCCTTTTTTCACCCTCTGCAACGCTGAATAGATGCTGTGTGCATGCGCACAGCGTCTATTCACTTTAGGCTGGGGGGACTCCCAACTGCCCCCCCCCCCCCCCCACCATGGGACACTGCACGCATCGGGCGGGAATGTCCAAAAAAAAAGGGATGGTCCTGCAAAAAAGGGACAGTTGGGAGGTATGAATTAACCTCAAACATGTTAAATTATGCTTTATATAATAATGTACATAGAAAAAAGGTAAATGATAACAGTGTTCCAATGATTATTTGCATCTGGTGTTAGTTATAGTTTAACTAGTATAATTAGCTCATGGGGGAATGTAAATATTACAAAGGAGTAAATTACTGTAAGTATGGTGCAGCATAGCTTTAAGTATTGCACTAATAGCTAATTTACTTTTACTATACAGATCTCATGGTCGGAGTTGATGGCTAGTAATGCCTTTTGGCCAATACTCATTGTAGTAGATAATATTTTTTGTGGATACCTATATAAAGTATTACATCCTGGCAGATGGGATGCTGGCATTCACATCCCAACTACTGACAGGAGACCAGTGCTCCAATGCCGACATTGATGAGACTGGCGACATCCCGAACGTAAGTATGCAGTGAGCCATAGTGTTAGACCTGGTGGAGGAGGAAGGGGGGATTATGTTTAGGCTTAGGTACTAGAGTGGACTTAGGGTTAGGCTGCAAATGTACACATATATATATATATATATATATATATATATGCAATAAGATCGCACTCCATACAAAATATGCAACCGCTGGGGTGATGTCCAGAACTTTCCTTACAAGAAACAAAGTCCATGTATATAAAGACCAAAAAGACACACTCTCCAGACTCTTTGATGCAAAATAAAAAGCTGTGTATTTGTATTCACATAGACATCATAGTATAAAGAAGGGTACTCAACGTTAGCGTTTCAGTCCATATAGGACCATATAGGACCTTCCTCAGGAGTTAGACAACAGCTGTAGGAACCTGCTGTGTGGTCCACGCTGTGCTTCACCCCAAATGGATGCCCTTGTTGTCTAACTCCTGAGGAAGGTCCTATATGGACTGAAACGCTAACGTTGAGTACCCTTCTTTATACTATGATGTCTATGTGAATGCAAATACACAGCTTTTTATTTTGCATCAAAGAGTCTGGAGAGTGTGTCTTTTTGGTCTTTATATATATATATATATATATATATATATATATATATATATATATATATATATATTTATATATAGCAGAAGTATGCAGGCACTCGATCAAATCCTGAAGCAGCTGCCGGGGTGCCAGAGGGATGGATAAGTAGCGTGGCAGATTATGGCACTCTCACAGGCTTCACAAATAACTGACACAACACGGGAATGTGGGTCTTTTTTTGTGGGTCAACATTTCGGAAGTATTTTTTACTTCCTTTTTCAAGACAAAAGGTGCAATACAAAGCAAGAAGGGTAACAACGCTTACCTATATGTGATACAAGAGGAGGCTCGCCCGTCATGTGTCACGCCTGTCTGTCCTCTACCTCACTTCCGGTCTGGTGTCTCCTGGAGGCGTGTCTGTGCGTCACGTCCCACTGGGGATCTCCCGGTCACTCAGAGGGTGGGAGTGACAGAGGCGCGTCTCCGTTACTGGGCAACCAGGATACATCAATCTAGTGCATACATTCCCGTGTTGTGTCAGTTATTTGTGAAGCCCGTGAGAGTGCCATAATCTGCCACGCAATATATATATATATGTATATACACACATCCATATCCAGCGGTGGCTCCTAACTCAGTGCAGGAGGGGGGCTGCCACTGGCCCTGATGCTGGCCTGCCCCTCCACTGCTCTGATCCCTGTCTCTTGCGGGTCTTGTTGCCGCCTTTTCCGCTTTAGTCAGGGCATGCACAGTAGCATACTCTGTACTGTGCATGTGCATGCCCCCAGCTTCTATGGGCTGCTTCCAATAGGTAGAGACTGCCAGTCACAATGAGCAACGGCAGTGGGAACTGGCTCTGGCGGCGGGGGAGGCAGCAGCCGTTGGCAGGGAGCTCTGTCACCAAGGGGCACATGAGCGAGTGTCTCGTGTGCGCGCGCCCCCTGGCGGTAGATGGCGGGAGCTGGTGATAGTTTCACCAGCCCCTGCAAAGATGGAGCAAGCTCCATCTGTATATATACCTAATGAAATTCCTGCAGCACATGTGGATTTACCTGTGAGGCCTTGGGCATTGTTGCTCCCCAGAACCCCAGAGTTTTGCGAGTGAGGTTTCTACCATGGATATATATATATATATATATATATATATATATATATATTGTTATGTCAACCTTTTGACCATGTTGATCTAATCCATGTCAACATTTTTAATGTGTCATCTTTTTGCCTCTTGACCAATTGCGGTTATCCTGTTGACTGCCGACCTAATTACTGTCGACTCTACAGTCCATACCCATACACACACACATTATGGGCCTATTTCTAATCGCATCACTCCCCCGCATGGTCGCACAGGGTATTGATGTTTGGCGTCTGCGCTTGCACATTTAGGCATATATGCAGATGCCGGGTGCAAGCGGGTACTGTGAACTGATACATCGCCATCCCATTCGCACCCACCAGTGGGTGTTCCCATGAAAACGCTGGGCATTACCTTGGTGATTCATAAGTGACGCTGCTGCAGGGGGTGGGCAACTGACATCACCGGATGTCAGCTGCCCATCCTGTTCCAGTACAGGGTGCATACAAAACTAAGGCTCCTGACTTAGTTTTGCGTGTGGGTACCAAATCATTCGATGGTCAGCAACCATCGAATGATTGGTCCCTGAACCCAAGGCTGGAAATTAATGTTTAAGAAAAACATCCATTTGCAGCCGTGCGTTTGAACCAGAATAAGGTCATGTATACACTGAGTGGCCAAATTATTATGACCACCCCCTCAGTACAATGTTGGACCACCTTTTGCCCTTAATACTGCATGGATTCTTCTTGGTATGTACTCCTATGAGATGTTGGTAGGTGGTATGAGGAATTTGAGACCATATCTGATGAACTGCACTTTCCAGTTCCTTAAGATTTGATGGTACTGGATCCAGCTGCCTGATGGCCCGTTCGATCTCATCCCACAGAGTCTCAGTTGGATTGAGTTCTGGTGATTGTGCAGGCCAACTAAGGGCCTTATTTTGGTTCATTCTTTCTGACAAAATCCTTCTTAGATGGGCAAAACCATGTGCACTGCAGGTGGGGCAGGTGTTACTTGTGCAGAGATAATTAGATTTGGGTGGGGTTTTACTTCAAAGTGAGATCTATATTGCAGTGTAAAAATAAAGCAGTCAGTATTTTCCCTGCACAGAAATCTAATTACTCACCCAAATCTAATTCTCTCTGCACATGTTACATCTGCCCCCCCTGCAGTGCACATGGTTTTGTCCATCTAAGAAGGATTTTGTCAGAAAGAATGAACCAAAATAAGGCCCTAAGCGAGGAAAAGTCTCTGTCATGCTCTTCGAACCATATGCGGACAATGCCAGCTTTATGACAGGGAGCATTGTCCTGCTGGAATTATTAATCCCCGGCAGGGTACGCCATTAACACAACACAATGTACTTGATCTGCAATAACACTCAAATACCCTTGGCTATTCAGACATTGTTCCACAGGAATCAAAGGACCCATACAATGCCAAGAAAACATCCCCCAAATCATGACATTGCCTCCACCAGCTTGAAGTGTTGTGGCAATGAAGTTGGGGTCCATGCTTTCGTGCTGTTTTCTCCATATTCGCACTGTGCCATCTGCAAGATGTAATTGAAAACACGATTCATCGGACCACATGACCCTTTTCCAGTCATCTACTGTTCAATCCTTGTGCTCCTTTGCGAACTGGAGACATCTGCTCTTATTCAAGGCAGACAGTAGAGGCTTTCAAACAGGTCGTCGGCTTCCATAACCTATACGGTGTAATGTGCAGCAAAAAGTTCATTCAGAGACCTTTGCAGTTGCTCCTTGATTAAGATTCCACCTTAATTTGACGTACTGTTGCTCTTCTGTTGGACTGGACAACTCTGGCAAGTCTCCCTTCAGAACGAGCATTCGGTAGCCTGTGACGACCAAAAGCCTGACGTTGAGACCCGGTTTTCTGCTTGTTAGTCCACTCTCTGTAAACATTAATACCTGCTGCTCTCGAACACTTCACAAGTGCAGCCATTTTCCTGATACTGGTTCAGACAGTTTGAGTGCCTACAATCATCCCTCGTTTAAACAATTGATGTTTTACTTGTTCTGCATACCCTTTTTATAGATATATCACCCTCTAGTGGCAACAATGTGAAGTTATGGCCGATCTGCATATAAGTGTCGAATGGTCATAATCATTTGGCTATATATATATATATATATATATATATATATATATATATATATATATATATATATACACACACACACAGTACTGTGTATATCATATATAAAACACACACATTCACCTTCCACTCACAAATGAAGCAGAAGCGCAGCTGCAGGCATGATGCCCCTTCCTAATTGATATGCAAACCACAGATTTTTGCCTGTCAGAGGGGTTTTCTGTTATTCAGGAACCCCCTTTTGTCTGCCATTGAACCTGTAGTTGGTGCACATACTGTAATTGTACAACATACTAAATAGTCTTTTGCTTGTTCGCCAGTAAACAAAATTGTCACTACTTGATTCACTGTTTAATTGCCTGAGGAAGTGACTGGATGGCACTCAATGATATTTTTGTCCTTTTTTATGGTCTGCAATTGTTTAATTTGTTTGACCAAGCCAGAAGATGTATATTTTTCTATAATATTATTAAATACAAACTTACTACTTATTTGCATTTTAGCCTGGTAATTCCATATTTACAGTTTAGCTCCATGTCTCTGATAGTGACCACTAGTGTGTTTTCAGCCCAATGCACTTTATGCCATGAACCTGGTTAGTTGTCTTAACACTTTTTTTTCATTAGCAATTCCCACAGACTTAGTGGAACAGCCAACAAGTCTGTGATGTTGTGCATTAATGATCACAGAGGCAGAACTCTGGGAGGCAATGGAGTCATCTGCCGCCGGGCTCCTGCTCCCAAGGGGGCACCTCTCCTTCCTTTTGAGTTTGAATCAGTTCATTGAAAGCAGTTGATATTGCTAATGTGGCTTACTCACCCTTCATTTTTGCAAGTGTCACACCCTGTATTAGACCCATGACCTTACTGGAGACAGACACCTTACTGAATGAGCTATTTGGGGGGGCACCAGTACTTACCTTGCCTCCGGGCAACTGGAATGAACTTACGCCACTGAATGATCACATTGTAAATGCTATCATCAAAACATATTGGCCAATCACTTTAAAGATAAATACTTATAGTGCTGCTGTCAATCTCATTGGATACAGGTTGTTCTCCGTTAAAAACCCGGTACATACAGATATTACAGATATTGTTACAAAAGTCTAGACAAGAGATGTATATATTATATTACAAATAATAATGATCCAATTGATGATTCTTATGTTTATAGTGTAACTACATTAATACTCCTGTTTATCTTGATCTGTTCAGTTGAAAAAAGAGCCACCAGTTGTTGCCTGAGGCAGAGGAATTGCTTACACTATCCCTATAGAAAGATATCATTTATAAGCCAGATGTTATTTAGTGACACTAGAGGTTACTTGTGGATGTTGTTCATTTTCATTAACAATTTCCAACAGTTTTCTCAGTCCCCACTCTCTTCATCTTGAATTGCATTTTACCATTGCTGAAAATATGATATATATTTCATCTATATGACATATCTGAATGGAAATGATAGAAACTATGACTTGTCACATACTGGAGTGCAATACACGTTAGGATGATAAGAAAACTTTCCTCACAGGTTCTACATCACAGATAGTTATATGTACAGGATTTTCATTAACTTTAGTTCAGAAGATTGACCTTGATTGATTGGAAACCAGTCTGGGCAATAAGCTGTGCCAACCATTTTGGGCTATAAAGCACAGGTACTTTAGTATTATTTATTACCAGCTATTTATATAGAGCAGCGGTTCTCAAACTGTGGGTCCTGACCCCAAAGTGGGTCCCGAACTTCTCAGCATGGGGTCGCGACACCATATTTCCGACCATCAGGCTGATGACTTTTCTAAACTCAGTCAGTGATTCAAGGAGTCTTTTGAATTGTCTGTTATTTTAGACTCCTCCTATCACTTTGTGCCTCCACAATGCTGCCATACATAGCCTCACATGTGTTTTGACCATTCTATGGTTAATTGCTGGGGTCCTGTAATTGTTTTTATTGTCTGATGGGGTCCCAGAGCTAAATAGTTTGAGAACCCCTGATATAGAGCATACATATTCTGGGGTGCATTACAGGTTGTTGGCCATTTACATCATGTATGCCCAAGTGGATGCTATAGTCTATTTTCTATAACACAAGTACGTGAACACATATGCACACTAGGGTTTCTGTTTGTTGGGAGCCAATTAACCTGCAAGTGTATTTTTGACTGTGGGAGGAAATTCAGTAACTCTGCAGAACACTCCTATGACCTCAGTGCAATGAGGCAGTAATGATAACTATTAAACCATCTGTGTTGCCTGTGATGAAGTATCTGGACGTATACTGTACACTAATAATAAATGATGTTAGTGGATTACTAGTAGAATAATTGACAGTAAAGGGCAAGGAGTCAATGAGTCCATTAGTCTACAAATGTGTAAAGTCTGAGGTTAGGTGTCAAGAAAATAAGACAGACATTTCACCAGCAGGCTCAGCGATTGCAGCAACAAACACTGACTCACAACAATACAAAAGTTTCCAATTTCAAGGGTAACAATGAGGACTAAGCAGAGCTAGCTGGAGATTGGTTAACACGGACTGAGTGCACACCTGTAAAATACACACTGTGCACACCCATGGAAGGTGCTTGGAAGACAATGACATGTTAATGTACACACTGGGCATACTCCGTGATAAAGGGGTGAACACACAGGGATATTTTGACTAATAGACAATTTTGACTAAGCAATTTTGACTACGCAATTTTGGAAGAGATTTTGGCTAGATGCACTGGAGATGTTGACTAAGACATTTTGTCTAAGCAATGATAGTCTATGATCTAGTCAAAATTTTCTTGCCTGCACAGTCAATCTATGCTAAGCAATTTCTGCTAGACAATATTGACTAAGCAGGAGAAAAATAGGGAGATTTTGGCTAACCTTCAAAGAGATTTTGACAATCTAGTCAAAATCTCCTGTTAAAAGTTCTCCTTGTGTACACCCCAGCTGTACACTCCAACTGTACACCCCAGCCATCTACAAGGTTTTATGTCTTTGAGGGAAAGATAGTGACAGCAATTGAATTAAAATATTCAAACAGCAGTACTAATTTCGGTACTCTTTACCTAGAACGGCGCCCATCGCGGGCATTGCATGTACATCGCATGCCATTACAATGACATGCGATGCGACCGATGCGATGCCCGCGATTTCACATAGAAATGCATGTTAAAATGTAAATCGCGTTGGTTGCATCGCATGCGACCAAAAATCGCATGCGATGCGACCGACGCGATTACCGCGATTTTACATAGGGAACAATGTTAAATGGCCCAATTGACCCGATTTTACATAGGGAACAATGTTTATATCGGGAGAGGAAGACTAGCACTGACTCAATGTTCTAATATGATAATTATGAACCAACAATGACAATAATAATGGATTCCAATATCCTACATATTTATTAAGTTGGTGGTGCTCCCATGAGTCATAGTGTGAACTATTATACAAAGGAAGAAAAAGATGACTCTCTTTTTTGGGGCACAACTTTAGTTTAAAATATATATATATATTATTGATATGCGTTAAAATGTAAGACTCACTGCAGAAACCTCCAAAACTACTACAATTGTAAAAAAAGTCTCAAGAGAAGAGAAAAGGAAAAAGGGAGAGGAAGAGAAAGCAAATATTGCTTAGTCAATTGATGTGTGACAGGGCAGAAAGAACTATGTCACAGTGTCAAAAAGATTTGCAGTTTAAAATACATAAGAATAGAATTCAAGATGAAGTGGAAAAAAGTATTTTTGTGTCAGCCTCGGTCATATATAACCTCAATGTGGGGATATTCTCCCCTGAGATACATTAATAGCATGGCTGATATTAATTTTTAATCGATGTGTGACAAAAAAAAGGGAAAAAAAGAAAATGAATAAGAAAAGGTCATAAAAAAGACCCTGGTTGGGTCTTTATCCATACAAATGTGGCGAAAATCTTTACAAGTATGGTGTGGGCTGTCACTGTGGGTAACGACAGTGTATATCACTGCGGTACCAGGCGGTTATGGCTAGTATTACAGTATTTTGCAAAAGATTTTGTACAATTATACATATATATGCGCGCAATAGATCTAAGCACCCTGGGAATGCGTTTATGTTAGATAAAGATAGATACAGTGTGTTCTCTCTGGTCTCTGATCGTTCCTGCTTTTCAGCCGTGTGTCTCAAGGACAGTGAACGGACTGAATGAGGGGCTTGATCGTGATAGAGGCCAGAATGTTGAGAACACCTTAGAAGGAAAAGAAAGGAAGAAAAAGTGGGGATCTGCTGTTGATTTACAGTGTCCTTTGTCACCCCTGTTGGTCAGAGCCAGCGCAGGAGATCAAGCAGTCACTGGATTCAATGAGAGTCCCCTAATATAGAGAAGGTCATTCCTATGCAAATATATTCATCTGTATCAATACAGGTTGTGCACCTCCTTTTACATATATTTTCCTCCTAATAGTTGCACACTGAGGGATTAGATCAAAACAAGGCTTCCCTCTATATGATTCCAATTTGCAAATGCACTAGGGAAGAAATAACAAAAAATCCACTCAGAATAGTAACAATTAGATATTATCCAGGTCACTCATCTACACAGCGCTGCATCTTTGCCACAATTGTCAACCTCCCCGCCTGTCAGCCACTCCTATCTGTAGCTGCACGCTTAGGGATTAAATCAAAGCAAAACTTCCCTCTTTACAATTTGCAAATGCACAAGGGAAGGAATGAGAAAATCCACTTAGAATAATGACAGTTAAATATTATCCAGGTTACTCATCTACACAGCGCTGCATCTTTGCCACAATTGTTAGCCTCCCCGCCTGTCAGCCACTCCTGTCTGGACGCGCGTTTCGCCTCTGCTTGTTCACCAGCGAAACGCGCGTCCAGACAGGAGTGGCTGACAGGCGGGGAGGCTGCCAATTGTGGCAAAGATGCAGCGCTGTGTAGATGAGTAACCTGGATAATATTTAACTGTCATTATTCTAAGTGGATTTTCTCATTCCTTCCCTTGTGCATTTGCAAATTGTAAAGAGGGAAGTTTTGCTTTGATTTAATCCCTAAGCGTGCAGCTACAGATAGGAGTGGCTGACAGGCGGGGAGGTTGCCAATTGTGGCAAAGATGCAGCGCTGTGTAGATGAGTGACCTGGATAATATCTAATTGTTACTATTCTGAGTGGATTTTTTGTTATTTCTTCCCTAGTGCATTTGCAAAATTGGAATCATATAGAGGGAAGCCTTGTTTTGATCTAATCCCTCAGTGTGCAACTATTAGGAGGAAAATATATGTAAAAGGAGGTGCACAACCTGTATTGATACAGATGAATATATTTGCATAGGAATGACCTTCTCTATATTAGGGGACTCTCATTGAATCCAGTGACTGCTTGATCTCCTGCGCTGGCTCTGACCAACAGGGGTGACAAAGGACACTGTAAATCAACAGCAGATCCCCACTTTTTCTTCCTTTCTTTTCCTTCTAAGGTGTTCTCAACATTCTGGCCTCTATCACGATCAAGCCCCTCATTCAGTCCGTTCACTGTCCTTGAGACACACGGCTGAAAAGCAGGAACGATCAGAGACCAGAGAGAACACACTGTATCTATCTTTATCTAACATAAACGCATTCCCAGGGTGCTTAGATCTATTGCGCGCATATATATGTATAATTGTACAAAATCTTTTGTAAAATACTGTAATACTAGCCATAACCGCCTGGTACCGCAGTGATATACACTGTCGTTACCCACAGTGACAGCCCACACCATACTTGTAAAGATTTTCGCCACATTTTATGACCTTTTCTTATTCATTTTCTTTTTTTCCCTTTTTTTTGTCACACATCGATTAAAAATTAATATCAGCCAGGCTATTAATGTATCTCAGGGGAGAATATCCCCACATTGAGATTATATATGACCGAGGCTGACACAAAAATACTTTTTTCCACTTCATCTTGAATTCTATTCTTATGTATTTTAAACTGCAAATCTTTTTGACACTGTGACATAGTTCTTTCTGCCCTGTCACACATCAATTGACTAAGCAATATTTGCTTTCTCTTCCTCTCCCTTTTTCCTTTTCTCTTCTCTTGAGACTTTTTTTACAATTGTAGTAGTTTTGGAGGTTTCTGCAGTGAGTCTTACATTTTAACGCATATCAATAAAATATATATATATTTTAAACTAAAGTTGTGCCCCAAAAAAGAGAGTCATCTTTTTCTTCCTTTGTATAATAGGGAACAATGTTAAATGGCCCACAGAGCCCAAATAGCTACCCTCAAGTGTGAAATGGCCCCCCCAATTGTTAACGCCACCCCAAGATCAACGTCAACCCGCTCGCCATGCTTCGGGCTCGGTGGCTCGCCACACTTTCTATTCTTAACTCCACGCCGACGTGGATAGTGGGGGTATGAAAAGGTCGGATGACGCGTACCGCCGCCCCACGCGGGCTCGCTGCGCTCGCCACGCTTCGGGTTGACGTTGATCGTGGGGTGGCGTTAACAATTGGGGGGGCCATTTCACACTTGAGGGTGGCTATTTGGGCTCTGTGGGCCATTTAACATTGTTCCCTATGTAAAATCGCGGTAATCGCGTCGGTCGCATTGCATGCGATTTTTTGGTCGCATGCGATGCGACCGACGCAATTTTTTACCTTGCGATGCCCAAGATCCAAATCTTGGGCCCGTTCTAGGTAAAGAGTACCCTAATTTCTTAGTAAGAGGATCATTCAGATTTAGACAGAGTAGCTATTAGAAGCAGAAGTGATGGGACTGTATGGTAATCCAGTAGGAGGCATCTATTACATGCAGATGCCTCCTGCTGCAGTAGTGATCCAACCAGCATCCTAGGACTCCGCATCAGATCACTCACACACTACCGGGTGGCTAGTGGTATTCATGGGGATGTACAAGCCACCTGTCGCAGAGGCCAGGCAATCTCTGTGAAACAAAGGAGATCCCTGCCCTTTTTCCTCTCCCTAAATGGCAATGGCATGCTTTTGTTTTCAGAAAAGGAGGTTAATGGACACCCCCTCAACAACCCCCAAATGGCATTTTACTGACAATCTGGTGCCATCTCAGCAGTCTGTGCCACAGGAAATCTTGTGCACTTGCTGATCGGATGCTGCACATGCTCAGTGTACCAAGCATCTGTACTTTGCAAATCAAAGCACCCATCCAACCGGACCTGAATGAAGCACTCTATGCCAAAAGCTGAAACTCTGCATAATGATAATGTATAACATAAAATACTGCACCCTACTAGCGATATATAACAGACTTACTGTCATTTAAAGCTAGTAGCTATGTAAGCTTATAACAAATGTCATAATTAAAAATGTGTTATCTCAAAGAAACTCCTCACAAATATGTGGCAACTCTTATTCTTACTTGTTAGTAATTCTTCAAAAAATGAAGAAGGTGGTTGCGCTATACAATAATAACAGGTGTTATGCTCAATATAAAACAATAATATTTATTTCAAACTGAAGGAATTCCTTTCCTATAAAAAATAACAATATATATGTTGAGCTATATAGCTAAAAAAGTATAAAAATGTAGATATACATGAGTATAATGCTGCAATATTTTGTGCATATTGGATTAAATCCCAAAAGTCACCTCAGATCCAGATGTGTCCTGTCCTCTTTTGGGCCCAAAAGGATAGTGATCCCAGTAACAATTGGCAATCAATGGGATGCAATATTTCTCCGCTGTATCACCTCCAATAGATGGTTAAATGAAGTGGATCCATAGATTGATGTTGTGGAGGTTGTGGATGTGGGATCCTGGCTAGGCAATAATTACAGAGGTGGCGTTCCTCCACAAGGAAATCATGCCTGTCCTGGGATCCTGCACTCCAAAGATTGTGGAAGCAGTTCTAGTGGATGTTCCAGTAATTATGATGGTGCTGGCAGGCACACACTGGAGAGGATAGTGGAAAGCAGCTGGATGGGTGTACCACTGGCCTTCAAGTTTATTATTCTCAAAGTGCTTTCTATTTTTTTGCAAACTGATTTTTATTGGTCATAAAAATAAAAATAAGCATAGTTACATAACAATGGTTACAATTTTTCTTTCAAGTCCAAAATGTAAAGTTCAAAGTGGTTTCTTATTCGTATGCATTTTAATGGGGTTGCCATTTTTCTGAATGCTGTGCAGAAATGTAAATGATTTCATTTTTTTGTTTTTGCAAAATTGTTCCTTGCACAGGACTATTAATATAGCAACAGTGAATAAGATGCCATTTAATGTACAGCTATTTTTGTTGGAGACTTTTGTATGCAATCAATCTGATTATACATCATCTACAAATTTAAACTGTATAGATTTTTTTTATTAGTCCCTCTATGTATTTCTGTCTGTAATTAAAGACAGTATAACTAAAGGTGCCCATACACGGTACAATTATTGTTTGCAATTTGGACTAGATCACATCGCATTGCAAAACGTATGTGATGCGATGCGATGCGATCTAGTCCAAATTGCATACAATAATTGTACAGTGTATGGGCACAAATATTATGATTCTGTCTTGCAATGTAGATATGTTTCTTTGTCTTATTTGCAATTTACATTTTAATACATATTATTTTTTACAAATAAGACTGGGAAGCACTTAAGTTACTAGATTAATG
Source organism: Crinia signifera (assembly GCF_055691185.1). NCBI lineage: Eukaryota > Metazoa > Chordata > Amphibia > Anura > Myobatrachidae > Crinia > Crinia signifera. The sequence continues at coordinate 163,975,147 of NC_139220.1, read as the reverse complement.
CATCATTATTATTTTATCTTGGAAGGGAAAGCAATATATAGGGAAAGTTGTTTTTTGTCATGTATATAATACCATAAGAGGTAACAGTCCAATTTCGGGGTCATGTATATTGTATTAATAATTTGGGAGATCGCAACAGCAGGGATAATATTATTAATATATTTTCATCAAACATAAAAAGAAAGCTGCATAAAATCTGTATATACATATACAGGTCGAGTATCTCGTATCCGAATATCCGTTATCCAAATTATTCCGAAATACGGACTTTCCAGAAAGTGAATTTTTTTTTTTTTTTTGCTAAAAACTCACTGGGGACATTTGTAACAGCATCACTGGGGACATGATATGTAACTGGCACTATATATGTGCAAGACAATGATTGCTTGGCATTCAAATTCAGTGCTGAGATAGTACCCAAATTTTGTTTCACGTTTTGAAACCTTGTTTTTTGAACAATTAAAATATATGTGTGTGTATTTTATGTGGTAATAAAATATATTTGTGTGTATATTATGTGTTTATACAGCATAAATGCAAGATACTTCAAAATACATCATTGAAATATTAAAATATTCCGAAATACGGAATAATCCGTTATCCAAAATTCTCCTGGTCCCGAGCATTTTGGATACGGGATACTCAACCTGTAGTATTCAGCAAACAATAAATGTGATCATTCATAATCACCTGAGTTCACTAGAACTCTTTTGTCCATATAATAAAAAGCATAATTCTAACAGTCAAAAAGGTATATTTCACCAGGAGGTGTACTTACCTTTGGTAAGGTATGTAATGTAGGTAGAATGAAAGTCCAGTATGTTGCCAAATTGAGATAATTAGCAGATATGTCCAGCTGTCAGCCTGTGCTGGGAAATGCACCAGGTTTTATTTCCGCTCACAGGTGGAAATGGCTGTTGATGGATGTATAGGTTGGTGTATTGTTATGCACTGTAATGTGCTAAGAAGACTTACAGTCTAAGAATATAGTTACCAGCTTAGAGCAGGTTCACATCACTAAGCAGCAATGCAGGGGTGATATTAGCAGTGTTGGAGACAGGCAAAATTGTGGCAAAATAAGCATCGCTCCAGTTTGTTCTCTTCAAAACCATAATCTATCCACCCATAAACACTCACTATAGGTCTGCACTCTAACCTTTTCAGGTTCCTTGAATATTTATTAGTAGGCATGCTGGTACTTGTTTCCTAGCAGGACACCCAGTACGCTAAATGCGTACTGGGCTATTCTCCATAGTGAAATCGCATGCCGCGTTATAGTAGCATGCGGTGCGATGTCCATATAAAGTGCACAGGAGTGCTTATACAATGAAATATCGAATCCGATCTCAATGCACCAAATGCGATGTGATGTGAAACAATATTTCATTGTACAAGCACCCATGCCATGATCGCTTCTCGGCCTTTTGGCTAAGATCAAGTGTAGTATCTGTTCTTATCAGTTTATTCTGAGAGGCAGCTCTGCTCCTTGCTTCTTGGACCGACAACGGTCCTTCTCAGGGCTACCGCTGCCAGGCCGAGAAGAGCGAATTGAGCGAAGACGTCGAGACTGCGAGGAGGAGAAGACATCGCTGAAGAGGGAGAAGCCGGAGAAGACTGAGGGTCAGACTTGCTCTGCTCTGCCCTCCGAAGCGACTGCCGACCCCTCCACCCCTCGACGCCGAGGAAGAAGCTCCGCCCCCGACTGCGAGGAGAAGAGGATTTCGCCGGAAGAGGAGATCAACGCACCCTAGCCACCTGGGAGAGGCAGACTTGTTTGCTCTGCCCTCTCGAAGCCTTGCAGCACTCCCGAGCCGCCTAGGAGGGTCAGACTTTCCTGCTCTGCCCTCTGAAGCCTCCACCGCTCCGGAGCCGCCGCCGAGGGTCAGACTTTCTGCTCTGCCCTCCGAAGCTCTGCAACGCTCCCCAGCCTCCGTGGAGGGTTAGACTTGCTTTGCTCTGCCCTCTGAAGCCGTGCATCGCTCTCTAGCCTCCTTGGAGGGTTAGACTTGTGTTGCTCTGCCCTCTGAAGCGACCCCTTCATCTCCTCCTTTCGACGCCGGAGGAGACCCTTTGCCCCGACTTCAGCTGCCCCGAGAAACCGGAAGGATGGCCACAGCTGCTCCAGCCCTGGTGCCGGCCCCAGCCTCCACTCCGGCCCACCTCGCTGGGAGGAAGAAGCCCGGGAAGAAGGGTAAGTCACCGGCCGAAGGTCCGACCGTCTCGGCTGGCCCCTGCTCCACTGCCCCTTCTACGACACCACCAACGGTGCCCGACCAGGACCATTCCAAAGGCCTCCCAGCCCTGGAGCCCTGGATGAGGCAGACCGTGGTGTTGAAATTTAAGGAGTCGGATGGACAGGTGCCGGACATGTCGATCGACACCTTCGGCAAGAAGATGGTTCTCGACCAGGGATTCACGAAGGCTGAAACACTCAGCATTCAGAATTACCTGAAGGGGATCTTCTACGTCACCTTCACCTCCATTGCCATCTGTAAGAGGTACTGGGAGGCAGTGAAAGCGGCGAGACCCGAATCCCCTCTCTCTCGCTTTGTGGGCAACTGCCCTATCCAAAGGGAGGAGAGGCGGGTGACGGTTTCAATGCGCAGCCCTCACACGCCAGCCGGAGACATTGCCACATTTCTGGGCCGATTCTGCACGGTCGTGAGGAACCCCACAAGGATCATGACCGATGATGGATTCTGGTCCACGAAGTGGGCAGTGATCGTCCGGCTGCACAAGGACACCTCGTGCCCAGAAGGAGTAAAGCACCTTCCACAGTGCTTCTCCCTGGGGGGAACAGCAGGACTTCTCCATTACTCTGACCAGCCGCGCAACTGCAGGAAGTGCAGCGGGAAGGATCACATGGCGAAAGACTGCAAGGTCCCGGCCTGCAAACATTGTCACATGGCTGGTCATGAGACAAAGGATTGCCCCACGAGGATGACCTGCCACCTGTGCGGCAACACGGAACACGTCTACCGGGACTGCCCCGACAGAGTGAGATCCTACGCCGCAGCAGTATCAGGTGTGGTAGCCCCTGCCAAGGTACCACCCAAGCCTGCACAGAGGAAGCAGACCCAGCAGAGACAAGGCGGTAAGAAACCTTCCCCTCCCCCCACCATCCCTAACCCTCCTCCCCTCCCTCCCACGGTGACAGCAACCCCCACCCCGGCTGTTCGCACCACCCCCCCTCCCTCACCCTCCCGACCTGTGATCAAACCAACCCTTCCTCCCACTACCCCCTCTATCCCACCCCCTGTCCCTCTCCTCTCCGAGGAAGAGTTTCCACCACTTGCCCCTGCAGGAAATGTACAACCGAGAAGGAAGAGGAAGGAGTTGGACAGCCCAGCTGCCGACCCAGAATCTTCTAAAAAAGCAGCAGTGGAATCGATCGAGCCAGTCCAGGGCTCCCTCACCCTCGAGGAGGAGATGGAGGCCTATGTAGAGGTCTTGGAGGAGAGCGGAGTACCTGAGCTCAACAGCCTGTGTGAGATCGACGAAATACTTGACTGCATCCAGACACCCCAACAAGGAGATCCGGCTGCAGATCCTGATGAAACGCCTCCCGATGGGAGTGGTAATGTAAACGTACAATGACCCTGCCTTTTCCTCTTAACAAATGGTAGCTTTTAATCTTTTTACCATTAATGTAAGGAGCGTTAAGGATAAGAACAGACGTCAATCTATTTTTACCTTTCTTGACACTCAGAAATGTGATGTGTATATGTTGCAGGAATGCTCTCTCCCTTTCTCCAGGTCCTATAGGCATCTGGCTCGGCAGTGGTCCCATGGTCCGTCCTACTGGTCCGGTGGAGGTGAGTGCAGGTCTGCAGGGGTAGCCATTCTTATCAGGGGTAGCCTCTTCACGTTGGATTCTGTTCAGGAGCTTGTCTGCGGCAGATTAATCGTCGTAGACGGCTCCTGGGCAGGCGAGCCCATCAGGCTTATCTGCGTGTATGCTTCACCTTTTAAGAATGAGCGTTTGGAATTATTCCAGACTCTGCGGACCCAGCTCGCCACCACCAGGGCTGTAGTGATGGCCGGGGACTTCAACTGCCCGATTGAAGGGGATGGACGAAGCACCTGCAACTCTGCGAAGCTGGACGTCACGTCCAATCTGCTCAGGGAAATGGTGGCCGAAGCATCACTGCGGGACGCTGTGGGCTCCATGGGGGCTGGCTCCGTGAATTTCACGTGGAGCCGCCCCGATGGCTCCGTGCGTTCCCGCATTGACTTTGTGTTCACATCCCGGGCAGTGCAGCAGGTTAGGCATTCTATGGTTCCCTGCTTCTTCTCTGACCACAGGGCCATTCTCTTCCAAGGGGTTCTGGGCCATGGTTTTCCATCTGGCCCAGGCTCCTGGAAGTTGAACTGTGCCTTACTGGAAAGGGAGGAAGTACTGGCTGAGCTTAAGGATGCCTACATCACATGGAAGAATGACAAATGTTATTTTGACTGTATGTCTGATTGGTGGGAATATGCCAAATCTAACATCCGCAGTTTCTTTCAGGCTAAAGGGCGTATCCAGGCATGCGACCGTAAGAGGAACCTCAGAAAACTGCAGCGTGAGCTCCAGTCCCTGGTGGACCTCCAGCGGTGCGGCTGGGACGTGAAGGACGACCTGGATGAGACCAAAAAGAGCCTGAAAAGGCACTTTGAGGAGGAGTCCAGACGCATCGTCTTCCGTTCCAAGGTGGAGAATCTGGAGAAGGGTGAGACGTGTTCTTCCTTCTTTTTCAGGAAACTCCACTCTGGCCATACGCCCCTGACAGAACTGCGTGATGAGAATGGCATCCCCAGACAGGGGAAGGAGGGCGTGATGAAGGTCGTTCGCGACTACTACAGCGACCTCTACTCCCCTAAGACTACAGACACAGATGAAGCGGATAAGTTCCTGTCAGGTATCACTAACACTATTGATCCTGCAGGTAAATCAGCCATGGATGCTCCCTTGGCGTTGGAGGAGGTGCTCTCTGCCGCTAAATCCTTTAGGCAGGGCAGGACTCCGGGCAGTGATGGTCTCCCAGCAGAGCTTTATGTTGCGCTGTGGGATCTCATTGGCCCGGACCTGCTCGAGCTGTACGAGGAGATGGTGGTGGAGGGCAAAATGCCTTCTTCGCTGAGGGAAGGAATGATCACGATCTTGTATAAGCGTAAGGGGGAGAGATGTGACCTGAAAAATTGGCGTCCCATCTCTCTTCTGAACGTGGACTACAAAATCCTCGCCAAGGTACTGGCCAACCGGCTGAAGGCTGTCATTGGGCAGATTGTTCATCCAGACCAAACCTGCGCCATCCCCGGCCGCAGAATCGCAGACAGCCTTGCCCTCCTCAGAGACACGGTCCATTACGTGAAAGACCGTAATGTGTGCACAGCCCTGATCAGTCTTGATCAGGAAAAGGCCTTTGACCGTGTCTCCCATGAGCTGATGGGCAAGGTACTGCGTAAATTTGGTCTGGGTGAGCTGTTCTGTTCGTATGTTAACCTGATGTACCTTGACATTTACAGCTCGGTGTTGGTGAACGGCTGGAAGACTGACCCCTTTTCAGTTATGTCTGGGGTCAGACAAGGCTGCCCTCTTTCACCTCTTCTTTTTGTTTGTGTTATAGAGCTCTTCGCTGTATCCATCAGGCAAAATCAAGAGATCAGAGGGATCACCGCACCGGGTCCAGACCACCCAGAGGCCAAGTGTTCGCTGTACATGGATGACGTCACTGTGTTCTGCGCAGACCAGAGATCGGTGACAGCTCTCGTCCAGACCTGCGAGGACTTCGGCCGTGCTTCAGGAGCAAAGGTTAACCTTGGGAAGTCAGAGGCTATGCTCTTCGGAAAGTGGCACCTGTCATCCTCCGCCCCATTTCCATTCACGGTAAAGCCAGACCTCATCAAGATCCTTGGTGTCTGGTTCGGAGGAGATGGAGCGGCCCTGAAGTGCTGGGATGAAAGACTTGCGACAATGCGTCAGAAACTGGGATTGTGGAGTCTCAGAGACCTTACCATCGAAGGGAAAACACTTGTGCTGCGGAATGAGATTCTTCCTGTTCTTCAGTACACCGCCCAGGCCTGGCCACCTCTGGCGGCGATCTGCAAGGCCATCACACGGGCTGTTTTCCACTTCATCTGGGGCTCCAAAATGGACAGAGTCAAGCGGATTGTTATGTACAAAGATCCCCTCGAAGGTGGCAAAGGCATTCCAGACATTCCAACTATGCTGAGAGCCTTCTTTGCATGTAACTGTATCCGCAGAACTTTGATTGACAATTGTACCGGCTCTGCGGGGAACTCCATGTCCCGCTTCTTCCTCCTACCTATGTGGAGGACCCTTAAATGGGACAAGTGGGACAGCTCCATCCCTTACAACTGGACTACTCCATGGTTCTACCTGGATGTGTCCAAGTTTGTGAGGGAGCACCAACTGGAGGGATTGAAACCCGACTTGTGGAAACCTAAAACTGTCCACAAGCTCATCAGAGCAAAAGACGTCATGGAACCGATTTCAGGGCTCCCTTCAGCAACTGCCAAGTTTGTCTGGGAGTATGTGGCCTCCAAAAGGCTCACAAATAGACACAAAGACATGTCATGGATGGCCATTCAGGGGGGCTTGCCTCACCGGTCATTCATGCACTCCCGAAACTTGTGTAGGTATAGACATTGTCCCTGGTGCTTTGTGCATGAAGAAACCTCCATGCACATCTTCTGGGACTGCACCTACGCACAGTTGTTGTTGGATGCCCTAGAGACTGAATTCAAGGACTCCGTGCCCAGGAACTGTCTTTCATACCTTTCGGTATTGTATGGACTATTCCCGGGCACCCACACATATGGGGCGACCCAGGAAGCCTGGCGCCTTATAAACTGTGTTAAGGACGCTTTGTGGTTTGCCAGAAATCGACTCATATTGAGGAGGAAGAGAATGTCCGTTCAGGACTGCCGCAGGCTGGTTCACAGCCTGCTCAGAGACTATTCCATTCGGGATAGCCCGGAGGAGGAAGAGGACTAAACCCCTTTTCTTCTGGTCCTTTCCCCCTGTTTGGACTGTTTTATAAGACTTTGGGACCGTGGCCCCTTCCCCCTCACTTCACAATGTCTGTTGTTTTGTTGATGTATTTCTATTTATTGCCCTCCCCTTATATATGTCTGTCTGGTCAATAAAGCTTCGGGCATGTGATTCCTCCTCCCCCACCCCCTACCCTCCACACCCATAGTCTTGTATACTGTTGTGTAAATGTTACCGTTAGAATGCATAGTGCATAGTATAGTCTATAGTGTGAGTTTATCTTGTACTGTATTTTATAATATGTACTATACTGTCTGCATGTGTACTGTGTTTTGGCTGTGCTGCGACACGGTATATGTGTGATATTTGTTATCGTCTGTTTTTTGCATTCTTTATGTACAATAAAGACCTGCTTTTTCAATCAAAAAAATGCGTACTGGGCTATTCTCCATAGTGAAATCGCATGCCGCGTTATAGTAGCATGCGGTGCGATGTCCATATAAAGTGCACAGGAGTGCTTATACAATGAAATATCGAATCCGATCTCAATGCACCAAATGCGATGTGATGTGAAACAATATTTCATTGTACAAGCACCCATGCCATGAGATGTGATGGTATGACATGTGATGTGTGCATAGTATGAGATGTGATGGGTGCTTACAAATGTAAGCACCTGCACCTATTCCATTGTTTAGCATCAACCCCAGTATCAACACCACCCCGAAGCGTGGCGAGCGCACCGAGCCCCGCGAGGAATACATGTAAAGTAATCAGCGTCCCCTCGCTGTGCTTACCACACTATATAAAATCAACTCCACGTCGACGTGGATAGTGGGGGTATGAAAAGGTCGGCGGATGCGTTCCGCCACCCCTCGCGGGGCTCGCTGCACTCGCCATGCTACTGGGTGGCTTAGATAGTGCTGGGGAACGACAGGGTGCGGGAACGGGAAAATCGCATCGCATGGTACTATAACGTAACTCGATGCGATGCAATTTCAGTACGTTTGCATACGTAATAGATCTGGGTGCCCTGCTAGGAAACAAGTACCGGCATGCTATCTACATAATCATCAAACATCTATACCACTCTAATGCATGGGTAACATATAAAATACACACCTCTACACTTAACATGCTCAAGTCATAATGCCACCCATTTGAAAATATCATTATTCTTACAATATCCATTTATCCTGAAGTGAACGCATTGTAAAATGTAGAATATATTCAAAGTAGCCTTTATAATATGTATACATATTTACACTTGACTATCTTCCAGTTAAGGTTTTTTTTATACACTACGCATTTGCCTGGTTTTTTTCTTGCATATATTATGGATACAAGAGGTATGGTTAATGAATGCTTGAGGTTCTTGTACCAATGCAATGATCATCAGTCACTGTGGCTGATTAGTGAAGATCAGGATAGTGAAGCTCAAGATGCATTTAACATACATTTTGATGAGAGGCTAGAATTAATGTCTGTGAATGATCGTATACGATAACTAAAGTGCTGATATATATGCTGCCAATATCTCTAGTGGCATTTACATGGAAATTACTTTTATCATTGTATCTTATTATAATAAGTCTCTTTTTTGGTACCAGCAATATTTACATTAATTGCATTTCAAGACCAATAAAGCTCCTTCATTCAGCCTGAAGCCTAGATGTATTTATAGCCGTTTATCTGTTTAGAAAATGTTGTTATAAAAATAACAATAGAACAGACAACATCTATTGTTAATGGTCATTATTAACAATTATACTGATTTTATCACAATAAATATATATTTTTTTTAAAGCAATACAGTTACAGAACTTTTCTATTTGAAGTTTGTTTAACAATGTTTGAACTATAAGTTGGATACACTATTTGATTATATATCTGGCTGGTTGGAATGAAAATCTGGTAATTTATGAGAGCAGATGACAATCAACCATTTGCTGTAAACTTGACAAAAATGTTAGTTCTGATAAATTGGTTAAATATAGCAGATTTAGACAATTTTTCTGAATAACAATGTTTGTCCATTTCTTTATTTTTTATTGTTGGGGAGCAAATGGTTGTTTGCCATTTGCCCCCATACATTACCAGATTTTCCTTCCAGCCAGAAAGATTGGACAGGTAATCTTATAGTATGTATCCAGCTTAACTCAACATGAAAGCCCATCGCACATGCCTCTTAGTTTAAATAGTGTATTTAGGCACATTTTTAGAGCCACACATCTTAAGATGAGTTCATTGGCAGCATATGCCTTCATCAGAGAAAATATGAAAATCAGAAGTCAGTATAGGTGCATAACTGCATATGCATGTGTGCTATATTTGCCGACCCTCCCGCATCCTGTAGGCAGCTCCATTTTCAGTCATGCATCTCCTGCTGCCCTGCACTGCACTTCCAATCACCTAAATTCTTCAGGTTCAGCCAGTGGTGTCACTAAGGACTATTTCACACACTCTGGTTTTGACCGGACGGCAAACAGCCAGACTAACTTTGTGCCTGACAGTTGTGCCTTTCCCATGCACCGGCTCTGTGAGCCGGAGCTGTGTAAAGTTGTGGGTGAGATGACTTAAGATGTCAGGTTGGGGGCAGGGAGAGCTAAAACTACACACCCCAACGACCGATGTGTGTTAAAGGCCCCATCTCCCTCTGAATACACTGACTTGTTAGGACGGGGGAGCACCCTTTCCAGAGTGTAGATCCAGCTGCTACACGATGGTCGGGCCATAACCAGCCCGTGTGAAAGGACACATTAGATGTCAATTGTGACTTTTATGGATGGCACTGCTTTTGGCCGTGCAGAGTGTGTGAAATAGCCCTAAGGATTTTATTTGGAAGGACAGTGATTTGCCGTAATCCCTGCAGTTTGCTGTAGCTGCTCAGGAGTACTTGCTGATCACTCTTATTATTAAACCCATGAAATGAGAGAGCAACAGAAGCAACTACGGTTTTCTTATTTGTGATGGTGTGTAAAAATGTTTGCCAGCAATATTTCTTTAGTTAAACACATTTGTTTCATTGGATTATCTGTGTCCATATGTTGGCTAAAATTAGTTCATTCAATAAATATAGGTAGTGCCTACAGGTTGTAGACTGTCCAGTGTTGACAATAAAGTTATATTTAATAAACCAAAAAACATACTTATATCCTTAGGGATGAGTTCATACAAGTTGAGATTACATTGGGAATTTGTTGCACAGTCATTATATTGATCATGTATATTGTGCTAAGAGAGAAGAATAGAAATATCACAAAAAATTACAAAGATGCAAACAAGAAACCCCATATTGCAGGCAGCGTACATGCAAAACTTCCCAAATATATATTGTTACTAATGGTGTATAGAAATATCTCGCAAAGACAAGCATATAAAGATTGGCAATCCCATAGGTGGAGCTAGACACGTCCTTTGGGCAGAGTGTGACAAGCCCCTTCAATGGGGTGATGCGCTTCTTGTGGCACATTCTACTGTAATCTCCCTGATTCTAATTTTCAAAAGTAGACAAGTATGTTATGTGTACACCAGGCACACACAACATATGCTATGCAAGTTGATGGACATCTCACTCTGCATCAGACCTTAAATGTATTAATATTAGATTTTACAAGCACGATTGTCTGCAGAAACAGTGTTTTACTTCAGCTAGCCAATGTAATGAAGGTTAGAAAAAGTATTTTTACTATGCCTCAGATAAATGTTTAAAATAAATGTATGTCACTTACAGTACATGATCTTTTGTTATCCAAATGTCCAATAACATTTTTAACGAGCTGATTTTACACAGCAAATTGAAGAATAAGGTTATATACATTCCTTAGTGTTAAAATGGGTGTCACACAAGTGGTTATTGTATGACAAACACCTTCTGCCTCGTTTTTGAGCTTTGTTTCCTCAAAAGACATGAAAGACCAAGGACCAGATGGCTTGATACAATGAACAAGGGCTCAGGAGAGGAGAACCATAATGTTGTGAGGATGAAACATCTGGCATGCAGCCGGAAGATGATTAGACAGGTGAAGCATAGTGCAAACCAAGTAAAAGAGAGGATATAAAATGGTAGAAAGCTAACCAGCAAGTGGGAATCACACAAACAAAAAAACATTTTACATAACGGTCTAAAGTACTAGATTAATGTTTAAGAAAACTATCAATTTACCTGACAGTTTTCAAGCTTTACCTGCTGACATTATCTCACTTTATTTGTCTCTTTAGGATGTACAGTATTTATTAAACTATGATCAGCCATAAATCTGGAGAAAACAGCAATTTTCTCTGGAGAATAGCTGTCGCAGCACTTCATGCAATTTAATAAAGGGTGCTTACTGCCATCCCTATAGACTTTTATGGGGAAAGCAAAATGGATTAAGTGAATGGCAAGTCAGTTTGACTTCTGATTCCAATTAGTACAGATGTATTGCTATTGTTTTATATTAAAAGTGAGATCAATTGTCTGTCACTTGTGCCCCCACCTTTAATTGCCCCACCAGTACTATAATATAAAAATATTTATTGACTACAACTCATTTCAGAAGGACATGTGTTCATAAAAAAAACATTATAATGATATAGTTGCATTATGGTTAGGATAGGGCTACTGGCTGAATGTAAATATACCATTCCGCAATTGAAAATAAAAACAGGTACTTGTATACCTTCACGGCTCCCATCGCATGCCATATGTAGTGGCTTGCGATGGCATGCAATGCGATGCGATTTTACCGGGTTTTCTAAGCATTTGTGATAAAAAATCGCATGCCATCGCATCGCATGCCATGCGATGGCATGGTTTTTTGATCACAAATGCATCCAAATGCATTTTAATTAGTAGTAAACATGTGAAATGCACCCCAAATGTCAGTTTTCACACTGTACCACCCCCACTATCAACGCCAACCCGAAGCATGGCGAGCGGCCGCGGTACGCGTCCTACGACCTTTTCATACCCCCACTATCCACGTCGGCGTTGAGTTGAGAATAGAAAATGTGGCGAGCGCAGCGAGCCACCGAGCCCGAAGCGTGGCGAGGGGACGCAGATACCTTCACAGGTATCCGTGTCCCCTCGCGTGCTTCACAGGTATCCGTGTCCCCAAGCTCGCCACGCTTCAGGCTCGGTGGCGCGCTGTGCTTGCCACACTTTCTATTTTCTATGCCGACGTGGATAGTGGGGGTATGAAAAGGTCGTAGGACACGTACCGCCGCCCATTGCGGACTCGCTGCGCTCGCCACGCTTCGGGTTGGCGTTGATAGTGGGGGTGGTACAGTGTGAAAAATGACATTTGGGGTGCATTTTACATTATTTTAACACATGTCCATGTTTTTGGTGAAAAATGGCAACGCATCACATCAGATCGCATGCAATGCGATTTTTCCCTGTACGATGCACATCGTGGGGGCCGTGATACTACACAAGTACCTAAAAACACTTTCCGCTGTTAACAGCTGCAGGCAGTGACAGACTGGGGCTCCTCCCAATTGGCCCTGGGATTTGAGTACGGCGCACATACATCCACACATTAGTGGTGTGCACGCCCCCATTGCAGACTCATGAGGGCTGCTGACCAGTGTGTAAGAATCAGGACCTGGCCGCATGGCGTGCCCCATCTCTCCTGGAAACCAAAGCATTTACACAGCTAAGCTAGAGATCCTGGAAGATATATATATATATATATATATATATATATATATATATATATATGTTAGTTTTGGATAGGGGGCGCCACTTGTGCTAGATGTATATTCTTCAAACAATAATATTCCCTTATAATATAGAGGGTGTCAGCCTGTCTTTAAGTAAGAGCGATGGTATGTCACTCACGAGTAAATAGGTAGAAATGTAAAAAGATTTTGGCGACTAATTATTGTAAATAAGATAATTCGAATAAAAAATAAAATATTTAATGGGATGACAATGAAACAATATATAAGTAAAAAGACAATCGTATACCAAAGTACATATGATTACACAGAAAAAGCTGGTATTCAAGGTATACAGGTGTAAAAACAATAGATAGGTGGGAAATAGGGTGAGGATATATATAAAAAAGGGGGGATTTTTTTCAAAAGTAAAAAGTTTTTTTTTTTTTTTTTTTTTTTTTACTTATTAAAAAATATATGATATAAAAAATATATAAAAAAGTTATTAAAAAAGTTCTTAACTTTTGGAGTGATGGGAGGTAGGTGGCCCAACGCGTTTCGTCGAAGTGACTTCTTCAAGGGGTGGGAGACAAATGAGCTCAGATCTGTATTTATACCTGTATGCCTGTCAGTATCAGCTATGACATCATTTCCTGTTCATTAGTCAATTACTAAGGCTAAAATCGTTGGAACATCATATATTAGGACTGGACATATGTTTAGAGGTTAATTCAGGTGCAGAGGTGTAAAACGCTATATTTACAACATTTTTAAGTGGCTAAAAACGTTCATTTAGTGTAAAGTACATAAAATCGCGGCACTTCCGCCACGTTTCCGGCGTCCATACGGCGCTAGTGCGCATGCCCGGCTGTTCACTGTTTATATGAAGCTGTGACCTTCTCCGCTGGGTGCGCTTGCGCAGGAAGGCTGCGAGACTGTCAGAGGTTCTCTTGTATGGCTCTTGCGGATGTGTCCTTATCAGTGAGCGCCGGCGGCCATTTTGTTGGAGTTTTCCCATTAGAAAAGGCTGCTTGTAACGCTTCTATGGCTATTTTCATTGCGCCCATGTCATATATAAAAACAAAAGGAAGGATGGTTAATGCATTTGTTCTGGACTGTTGGGATATAATAGTATACCCATACAAATTATATTATTATTAAATAATTATTAATTTGTATGGGTATACTATTATATCCCAACAGTCCAGAACAAATGCATTAACCATCCTTCCTTTTGTTTTTATATATGACATGGGCGCAATGAAAATAGCCATAGAAGCGTTACAAGCAGCCTTTTCTAATGGGAAAACTCCAACAAAATGGCCGCCGGCGCTCACTGATAAGGACACATCCGCAAGAGCCATACAAGAGAACCTCTGACAGTCTCGCAGCCTTCCTGCGCAAGCGCACCCAGCGGAGAAGGTCACAGCTTCATATAAACAGTGAACAGCCGGGCATGCGCACTAGCGCCGTATGGACGCCGGAAACGTGGCGGAAGTGCCGCGATTTTATGTACTTTACACTAAATGAACGTTTTTAGCCACTTAAAAATGTTGTAAATATAGCGTTTTACACCTCTGCACCTGAATTAACCTCTAAACATATGTCCAGTCCTAATATATGATGTTCCAACGATTTTAGCCTTAGTAATTGACTAATGAACAGGAAATGATGTCATAGCTGATACTGACAGGCATACAGGTATAAATACAGATCTGAGCTCATTTGTCTCCCACCCCTTGAAGAAGTCACTTCGACGAAACGCGTTGGGCCACCTACCTCCCATCACTCCAAAAGTTAAGAACTTTTTTAATAACTTTTTTATATATTTTTTATATCATATATTTTTTTAATAAGTAAAAAAAAAAAAAAACTTTTTACTTTTGAAAAAAAAAAAAAAAAAAATCCCCCCTTTTTTATATATATCCTCACCCTATTTCCCACCTATCTATTGTTTTTACACCTGTATACCTTGAATACCAGCTTTTTCTGTGTAATCATATGTACTTTGGTATACGATTGTCTTTTTACTTATATATTGTTTCATTGTCATCCCATTAAATATTTTATTTTTTATTCGAATTATCTTATTTACAATAATTAGTCGCCAAAATCTTTTTACATTTCTACATATATATATATATATATATACACTGTTGTAGAGAAATAACTCCCTCTGCCCGGCACTCTCATACATCCAAAGAAAACGACCTCACACAGGTCTTAATGGCCGTTAAGACCTGTGTGAGGTCGTTTTCTTTGGATGTATGAGAGTGCCGGGCAGAGGGAGTCATTTCTCTACAACAGTGTGTATAGGACCAGCCAAGGCACCCCCCATAACGTTTGTTGAGTGGAGTACCGGATCACCTTTTGCAAAATATATATATATATATATATAAATATATACACGCCACATGTGCAAACCGATATTTGCGCATGCGCAGACCCCTGCCATGAATGGTCTCGGCGGGAAGGTTGTTCGCAGGGCCGTTTGTTGCATGGGGAGGTTTTGGGGCGGATGGCAGCGGGAATGGGGCATATGGGAACTGCTAGCATTTAATGGGTATGTGGAGGGCCAATGCCTGCCGGGAAGGGGCGGCTGACATCACAGAATGTCATCTGCCTGCCCTGTCTTGGTCCAGTCACATGCAAATGAGAGTTTTTCTCTGACTTACATTTGCAATGGCTGGACAAATCATTTGATGGTTGGCGACCATCGATTGATTTCTCCTGTAGCGGAGGTATGCGAGGGGATGTGTTTTTGTTACACATCCCATACATGTTAACAAATGGAATCACCAGTGGGGGGCAGGTGTTCGAACAGGCGGCAGGCAGTGTCTCAGGCGTTTGGTTAGCTGTGATGTTCACGTCTTACCGAACCAATTTTGATCGGCCCCTGATTTTAGATATTCAGATAACACACCTGTATGTACTAAACATTTGTAACATCACTAAGACATTGACTTGGTTTAAAATACACTCCTGTCCTTTTTGAAATATAGCTACCGATGGAAAAAAAAACTAAACTTATCTAATAAAAGGTGACTCTGCGCCTTACCTCTATGGGAGGGGGGGGGGGCACTCAAGTCTTTACGGTGCCAATTCGTGATTTACTCTGATGCGTACAGTCATTAATGTTATGATGTTCAGTTATTCAGAGTACCGGTAACTAGTTGCTGCATATGATTTTGTCGTGACTGGTAACCTAAAAAAACTGAAGTTGCGAGAAATTGTTTGTGTTGTTTTACTTGAGAGAAACGTTATGTTTAACATGTCTTTCCAGGAAGTTTGACATGATAAATTAAAGGTAATAATGTAATACTGTAGGTAAAGCTGTGATACCAAGTAGTCATATGCAGACATTTTTCAAAACTCTACAGTACATAGCTAAAAGAGAAATACAGAAATTAATAAACTAAGGAAAATCACTTTCCTAAGTTTTATGTCTACAATTACCCATTTTCATTCTCTTTATTTCATTTTTTAACAATTTTACTTTTAAATGTGTTTTTACCTTCTTCTTGTATAATAAATTGTTGTATTGTTTCGCTGTAAACTTTTCCATGGCAACTTTTTCATGAGATGTAAGAGACAAGGAAACCAGTACATCATTTTCAGTTTAAAACATGAAGTTAATCATTCATTTCTCACACATTCAGAAATGTTCTATCGCCCAAGGCTATTTTAGGGAACAAAAATACACAGTAGCAATTTTAATATGGTAAGACTACCCTAAGTACAGCTGTGTAGTAAGTTAATTGCTTCCGTATATATTATTCATTGATTTATAATTGCACAACTGAATCTTACTGTGATAAGCTTATACAACTGGGATCATACATTATCCCAAAGGTTTCATACATTAGGATGAAATCCCAGTTACCACCATTTTGCATAATCTATGATTCATTTGAATAAAATGCAATTTTATTACCATTGTGAATTTGTATGAGACCAAATTTCACAGAATTCCACAATGGCAAGTATTTGATTCTGATTGAATTTTGCAGGAATTCTGTATAGTTTATGCGCCGCATAAACTTTCATTTGACCAAATCTGAAAGTGTCTTCATGAAAAAGTATAGATAAAGTTTTAAATGTAGTTTTCCATTGAGCTTTCAGGCATTTGATTTTCTCCCAATGAAGTTGTGGCTGCTGGAAAAGGATGCAGTAGTGGAGCACATAGCTTTAATGAAATTCTGTGAATACGTGATTGTTCCTTTGAATAGTATGTCAATAATTCATTTTCATTTCGCATTAACCTTTTAATGAGAGATCTTCAAGTGCATGCAGCCTAATAGGTCCCTGCAGTATAGTGGTAGAATAAATATACTGCAACATGCATAACTAAAAAAAAAGAGGTAAACTGAATGTTTTGTACATTTATGTTTGAATTTAACAATGAGAAACAAAATTAATAATTGTAGAAATGCACTGCCAAAAGGATGCATCAAACTAGGCAAAAAGTTACGAGTTTATGTTCATTTCTAAGTCTAACTAAATTTGTCCTGATTTGGAGTTGGCACCATAGCGTGGCAGTCAATGTCTCCTCCAGGTCTTTTTTATGTTGTTCTTTTATCTTGTGGAAGCCTTGATTTGATAAAGGATACGGTTATTATTATTTTATTTTATTTTTTGGTGGTGGGAGAGGATAAGAATAAAATAGTGTTATTCTGAAATGTAGAAATAATGGGTACTTATGTAATATCTGGGCTCCCGTTTTTCTTATGAGACGCGTCCCCTCGCGGGGCTCACTGCGCTCGCCACGCTTCGGGCATGGTGGCTCGCTGCGCTCGCCACACTATATAAAATTAACTCCATGCGTAGTTGGATAGTAGGAGTATGAAAAAATGGGGTGCATTTAACATGGGAGTCCAGATAATACATAAGTACCAAATAATGTTATCTATTAATTAAAGAGTAGAATTACTAAAACAAACTAACTGATTAGGCAAACAATAAATCAATCTATGTGGAGTTGATCCTTCTACAACAGTACAGACAAACTTGAGAGTCACCGACTGCAGTGGTTCTTCTAAGTCTTTCCCTGTGCTCAAGATGTCTAAAGTCATTTATTTTATAATACATTGTGCTTTCTGAATATTTATACATTTGACATATACTGTATAACCACTTTGTTAAAACTGTAACAGCACTATACCCAACACTACCTCTGGCAAAAGAGATTAAAAGCCAAGTGTACCTTTTATGTAGAACATAAAGGTTCTTTCAAAAATATGCTGACTACTGTAGTTATACTTATGAAAGTTACAGTAAAAAGCGGATTTCATGTATTAGTCACATAGTAAGTGTAACAAAAGTGTATCAAGTTCAGCCATTTATTTTTTTCCGCTCCCCACATTGAAGGCTTAAAATCTATGATAAAAATTCTGCCTTTATTAATTTTTAGGCTAACTTTAGAGAAAATGTATTAACATTCATACATTGTACCAGCATATTCCATCGCACTTCAAAATTAAGTACAAATAAGAGCTTATAAATGAATGCTTTTGAAATCCAAATTTGCATCTCATGGAACATCTGATTGTAGAACTAGAGCAGCCAATCAGAGGAGCTCTGATGTCAAAGGTTGCCTGATAATGAAAGCACCTGATAACTGGTGCAAATACTGTATGTTTAGCTTTTAGTGTTCTTTAATGATTTTATTTTTGTTTGTCTTGTTATTTTAGAATCAGAATCCGCTTTATTGGCCAGGCATACTTGCGTATACTAGGAATTTGATTTGGATTGCTGTGCAACAGCCAGGGTGGGAACAAGTAAAACAGTGGCAGTACATATTTATATATCACACATACAGATATGCACTAAATGTATCCTGGTGTGGGACACAGACATGGGGAACATATATTTACTGAGCTGTAAAGCACCCAGGCAGCCATTCAGAGGCGCCACTTGGTGATTGCACAGCCAGATAGGTAGCAGGCAAAAACACAACAGGGGAGACACGGGGTACATGTTCTGGCTAGTGGCACAGATCCTAGGCAGCCATCAGTGGTGCCATCTTAACATTGCTACTCACAGGCAGCAGTGGAGTGGCTCAACAGCCATCTCCCTTCAGCACCCATAGGAGTCAGCTTGGGTGGATCCAGAGGCTGTCCTGTTGAGGGCTTAGGGGAGGGGGGGCAGGGTACCAGAGGCCTTTGGTACAGGTTCAACATGGTATCTTAGTATGCGCTAGTGGTAAAGGGTGTGTGTGTGTGTACAGTACTTAAATGATTAGGCTTAGATGGCTGCAAAGCAAACACAAATCTTGTATTGCATAGTAAAATTGTGGTGCCGGAATTTTATGTACATTCTGTAGTAGAAATTTTCATGAGAACAAATAAAGCGAAAAAAATGTAATCGCATTAAAAACAATAAGATGCATGCTGTAGTAGATGGACAAAGATGTGGTGAGCCATGTATAGATTAAGTATAACGGGTAAGCATTGTAAATGATAATTAGGAAAGCCTATGTCAGATATCCCTAAAGAGTCTCTTGACACATTTCTTTTCAGCATGAAGATTCTGATGAAATATGCAAGGGTAAAAGACCATCATTCACAGCTGGTATTGAGTTTGTGCAATGTATGATTAGAATAATGAGTGTTCTGTGGAGATGAGATTGAGTAGGATGTAGGGCATCACTTTGAGCAGTTATACAAGAGCAATGTCAGGACAGAGAGGGGAGCGACTGAGAGCTCTTATTATGAAGAACAAAGCACAATTTGTTTAACGGATTTAACAGGTTGCATTTTTTTTTTAGATTTACTGTACACCATTTTATTTAAATGTTAAAACTTCATACATGTTGTTTATTTTTTAGAAACAATACAACATTTTTAAATTTTGAGGTTTATTTACTGAAAGCAGTGTTTCTTCCCTGAAATTTGATCTGCAGTCACCCTATAACCACATAATGTAGTGGTTGCCATCTGATGCCTCACAAATCCACTTGTAGCTCTCTCCTAATCAACTCTCTTAGGAGATTATTTATAATCCATTATGGGCCAGTGAGACATGTAATATTGCTGGTTGCATGTTTAATGTAACAGGACCATTATTAGGGCCCAATATGGCTGCCTAGTAACTCCAAGAACTGAAAGTTTTCAGCATTTGCTTGCAAAAACCAACGCCATCTTCAGATCACACTTTTTCTCAGAGTCCCACTTTTTTAATTGGATGGTTAAAGAGGTGAGTGATTTGAGCTGATTCCCCCATCCCCTGATGCACAGTGTGACCTGTATGCATGTGTGACCTCATGCATCAGTAAGTATCACTGCTACTGGACAAAGAGGGGTATTCATTCCCAGGTCACGACACTCATGGCCCTGGCTCAGTCTTGGCCTGCTTGCCTGTTTGTCGGCAGCTGGGATTCAATGCAGTTGATGAAAAGGGGGCGTGGACACGTAAATGGCCATGGATTGTTGAGATACAGCTGCAGTCTTGACAATCCACGGCCATTCTCGGCAAAATGGGCCTGATGGATTTTAAAGTCAAATTCGTTCTGCCGAGATGCCTCTTCAATGCTGTTGGGAAAGACCACAGAGTGAGCATATCTATTAAATGTTTAACAAAATACAATTACTCTTCTCATTTGTGTGCATAAATTGTAAATATAAAGGGCTGAAACCATGCAATTAACTTATTGTAGTAGAGTTTTGTTACTGAAAATATCACAAACTATAATGATATAATTTTAATTAAAAAAAAATAATTGGGAAAATTAATTATATGTAAATAACTCATTCCTTGCAATACTGTCTTTATATTATATTAATTACAAGACTATATATATATATATATATATATATATATATAACAATTATACTCTTTATGTGTTACACTTTTTACATTTCTGAATTAATTATGTGACATTTTTTCTTTATCAATATCGTGTCAAAAAACAAACTAAAAGAAATTCCAAATGTTAGAATAACCACCTTTCTGTATACAGAAATATTTAATTGTATACAGTATACGCCGAATAATCATGTGTATACTGTACACACATTTTTAACATTTAACTATATATGACTGGATGACACTTGATTTCTTTGCTTGTTT
Organism: Crinia signifera; assembly: GCF_055691185.1. Lineage (NCBI taxonomy): Eukaryota > Metazoa > Chordata > Amphibia > Anura > Myobatrachidae > Crinia > Crinia signifera. Next base: position 163,954,440 of record NC_139220.1, on the reverse strand, counting down.
TATGCTTGCACATAATGAGAACATTTATTTGCTGCTGATGACTTTGTCTAGTACTGAAATGTTTACCGGGGCATAATTTGCTTCATCGGTAAAGCAAAATGTAAGTATCCAATTTAAACTGTTATCCAGAGGCATCCATCACTTTCTCTTAACAATTTCGACTTGATTATCAGGTTTTCAGATCCTTGCTTATTTGTGTAGCTATGTGACATCATCTGCTGCCTATGATTATCTTACCTTTACAGGTTTTCAAGGAGATTCTGTAGAAGGCAACAACTGAAGCATTAACTTTAATAGATTAATCAAGATGAGAGAGAGGGAGAAAATGATCTGTTCAAATGTTCATTGATTAATCTCCAAAACACTTTAAAATGAGAATACTATGTAAAGCCCAGGCAATGCATATATATATATATATATATATATATATATATATATATATATATATATATATATATATATATATATAGATAGATATCTATATATATATATATATATATATATATATATTTATATCGGAAAGTTAAACCCAAATCCAATCCATTCTAAAAAAGTAGAAAAACAGTACAGCTCGATTAGTGTCTCAGACCCTATTTTCAAACCAATTTGATGTTCCTTCAAGCAATAGAAAGTCACTGCACTAAGGGCAGATGTTATCAAATCCTCCACAATTGCTTCCCAGATTAGTACTTAAAACTAAGTAGATTCATTACATCATTAACATATCAATATCAAACGTATATACAATGCCGAGAATAATTGACATTTTGTGTCATTGTCTCCCTGACTCTTTTGCAACTTCAAGGAACTAGTGAAATTAAATCCTGCTCCTTGTTTATTCATCAACGAATTTACACAAGGTGAACGGCAAAAATGCCTTTGCAATTAAATATTTCTGTTCATCACATAACTGCATGCAGTTTTATTTTTAATGTAGAAGCAATAAACTTAATATACAGAAATATAAATGAATGGCATTATTTGCTATTTGCTTTATTTCTGTGCGTTAATTGCAAATTTCATGATACTGATTCTGCAGATCTAAACGAGGCACCAAAAAGGCTGTTACAGTGTGACATGGTAAATCTATGCTAGGCAGAGCAAGTGTTTTATATATTATCATGTACAGCAGAGTAGTGTGCTACAGCTCCTGGCAGCATCATCTCAAAACTTCTACAGGGTCATCTTCAAAAGACATAACATTTTATACTGGATAAGGGTATTAATACAGAATATATGAATGCATCACCAGTAGCGCACGCAGGGGGGGTTTCTGAGTACCCAGAAACCTCCCAAGGAGTCTAAGGACTCTAGGCTGAAAGCTGAGGGTCCCCTCTTTCCATGGGTACAAGAATTTTTAAAATCGGCCCTTGGGAACCGGAAATATCTGACTTCAAAGCAGTGGTCCCCATCCAAGCCTGTTAATTGCTATTCCCAGTCAGATATTTCAGGTTCTGTCTGACTTGGAGTTTTGCTGAGGGTATATTCCAAAAGCTGGGACTCCCCCCTTTGAAAGACACTAGTAGCTTGTCTTTACTGTTCCCAGAACCAGAGATATCAGCCTTCCAGTAGCTGGTTACTGCTCCAGCTCCACACACCTGGTATGTAGTTTTATATTCTCGTTGGCAGATTGCTCTGCCTAGTGAACTCTGATCCCCTAGTCCCCAATACCATTTGGTAGGTGGGATTCTCCTGTTTTATTTCCATTAAAATCTAAGAAATCTATTTCTGGGAACTGGAGATATCTGCAGTCAAGCAAGCTGTCCTCCCACCAGAAAATTATGAATAATAAGCCCACTCCACTATAAACCCCTCCTCTGCATATTAAACATCCTCTACCACCCTGGAAGTTATGTATCAGGGCCCCTTCATTCAGCCCAATGCCCCCTTCTCCCACCCCATCTCCCACCATCTGTACAGTAAAGGGGTAATTAGTGGAAATTACTGATCCAGGCCCTACATTCTGAGCGGTTGATATAATACCCCCTACCACCCACGGGACATCAAAGATTCCCCCACCCCTACCACTGGAGGATCGGTAGGGGCCCCAATACATTGCTATGCCCAGGGGTCTACACTCCTGTTATATATATATATATATATATATATATATATATATATATATATATATATAATGTGTGTGTGTGTATATATAATTATTATTTTTATAAATTTGGTCTATCTATAATTCTTTCACTGACCCGGCATATACTAGGTCACCTAAGTGTCCATCTCTGTGCTTTGCTCCGCCCCTCTGGAAACCCCCTTCTGAAAATCCTGCGTTTGCCCCTGATCACAGTCATCTTATTGCATAGAATTTTTTTGTCTGAGGGGAGATGAGTATAGTGGAGTGTCATCTGTTTGAGATTTGTTAAGTTGTATGGGGGGGTGTATACTGGAATTTTATATGGTGGTGCACTGTGGAGTAATATAGGAGGGGGGCTGTATTTATGGAGGTTCAGGTCCACTGAGTGGGCTGTGCAATCAGTCCTCCAGGCTCCAACAGTAACACAGCCGGTAAGGGGTGGCTGGCACTGCTGTTCTAACTGTAACACACAGTGATGCAGGCAGGACTGCCATTATACATTGTGGGGCCTACCCTAGCTATTATAGTTCTAGTGAGGACTTCATTGTGAAATGATTGACGGGCAAAGGGGTAAGAGCGTTTACCTCTACCCTTGCACAGAGGCGCAATGATACGGTTTTTGGCACAAGTCTTATTCTGCAACTTCATACACAGTGAACATGGCATCTGCATCTTAAACTCCGTGGCCATGCTGTGGGACCACAGGGCTACTCTGAACTTTATGACCGACTGAACAATATCTAAAACAATGTATATATTTCTGATGGCTGCACAGAGAAGCCTATTGCTAAGTCACACAACCTTAGGAGGGAATGTTACCTCATTCACCATTAACAAAAAATGACAGCAATAAAGGAAAAAGGCTATGTCGCAGGTGCTAGTGTCAATAGTTGATGATAAGGTTCCCATTACTGGCAATGGAGGTCCAGAAAAGCCTTTCCATCTTTAGCCAAATCTTTCCAGATTGGCTACATCATTGCCAGGTTGAAGTGCTATGTTCATGCATGGATGGCTGCTCCACATGCACTTTTGACAGTAACTCATTGTTGCAGCATCGGATGTTAGCAACACAGGAGAGGACACTGCTCAGGTGGCAGACACTGCTGGAATTTGCAGGTCAGGTAAATAATGTTAGTACTAGCCACATAATAGTAAGTATCAATGTTATATATTAATGCAATATACTACCAGTAACTTCTTTTTAATGAAACATTAAGGGGTACATTTACTAAGATGGGAGTTCTATTGAAGATGGGATGTTGCCCAAAGCAATCAATCGGATTTCACTTCTTATTTATTTAGCACCTTCTACAAGATAATTGATAGAACCTGATTGGTTTCTATGGGCAACATCCCATATTCAATAGAACTCCCATCTTAGTAAATTTACCCCTAAGTTTGTGGCTTCCTGCTTCTGCCCTCACCAAGTCACAGAACTGAGCAGGTCAATAATTGGCACAAAGCCAGCACACTAATATATGATTGTTAATGCAAGCATCCTGACTGGCTATATGTTGTTCTGGATTTTCTCACTTGAAAACAGAGGTAATGGACACGCAGGTAATGAACAATGGGCCTGATTTATAATTGTATGCTATCTTTATGCAGCATCTGTGCTAAAATATGAAAACCCTGGAGATGTCTTAAGTAAGACAAGAACCACTGCATGCTTCTTTGATATGCTGATTTAGTTTAGTCATGCAGCCGGGGCCATTTCAGCTGCATCCAATGATTCAGCCACTGGTTTCAGAATGCTCACAAAATGGGTATGGGTTGTTAGGTTGAAAGTCAAAAGGTCGACACATGAAAAAGATTGACATGCATTAGGTTGTCATGGTCAAAAGGTCAACGCAAACAAAAGGTCAACATGAAAAAAGTTCATTTTGTTGGTGTCTGTATCGACATAGGTCGACAAAAATATCCTATAAGTGTACCATGCCCCCACACTTGTTGCAAACAAAAAAAACATGAAAAACTTATGTTGACATTTGCTATGTCAACCGTTGGCTTGTGTCGACCTTTCAGCTATGTTGATATAATGCATGTCAACTTCTTTAATGTGTCAACCTTTTGACTGTCGACCAATAGTGGTCAACCTTTTCACTGTCGACCTAGACCCCGTTGACCACCTGAGTTCTTCAGCCACAAGGTGTCTGACATTGCACATCTTGATCTGCAAGTGCACAATGCAGCTCCATATTAAATTCAACAAAATATGAAACACCGCTCCAGTACAAACATGAATCCGGCTCAATAAAAACAAAAAATACTTTGAGGATAGTTAAATATACAGTATGTTTTATCAATTTACTTGGATCCCTGTTTTCTGGTCTGACAATATTTATGGATGTTTAAACGTTTAGACCAGGGTAGATAAGGAATACTGCATGAGTCACCATTGGCAATGGAATACAGTGCTTTATAAGATTTCTTCATTATTTTTAAATGATGTGTCTCTATTTGAGTTGTGTTGCTTATTTACAAAGATTATTTTCCAATTACTGCCCTAATTAAGGGATTCATCGCTGGCATAAATCTTATGTTTTTATGTTTGTTAATAGATATCTGCATTACAGTCTACTTTGCTACACAGAGTGAAACATCAAAACTTGTTTAAAACAGAATACTCCATATTTACCTTTTATATGGTTTGTTATAAATGTCAAATACATTTGTATGGTCTTTATGCATGCTGTATTTGTGAGGTTTTATGTACTTGTATATCCACCCTGTTGACTACCATTACAGCTGGGGTGGGGAACCTTTTTTCTTCCAAGAGCCATTGGAAATGGATAAAATCCTTCAGGGGCCATATAAAAATTAGCAAATTAAAAAGTACCCTGCTTTCCCTGTCCCACTCTCCGGCTTCCGCTGAATAACTGCTGCTGGTTGCTGCTGCTGGATGCCTCTCGCGAGAACTCACTCCCACCTTTGTCGCCACCTAAAGCGAGAACTCTCCCTACCTTGTCTTCTGGGCAGACAGGCCAGTCAAACTGGCTATGGGGGCCGTTTACAGCCTGTGGGGCGGCGGTACCCCACCCTTTCATTGCAGCATCCACATTTTCACTGCTGCCTCCATCAGTAAACCATCATGACACATGCACAGTGTGAATTAGATGCACAAAGCAAATTAAACATTGCTTTCTCACATCTGCTATCAATGCTTTGTCCACCCCAGGACCTGAGAGATATACTGCATCCTGTATGCACCTTAGCATTACAAGCATCATTTAAAGATGGAGGCTATGTATGAAGTGATTGCTACTAGCAGAATTATACACTGTTAGTACCAATCTAGGTGTTGGTGATGTGGCCATTTTGTTTATAGTCAAACATTTACAGTATGTCTACATTGATTGTACATTTATGAACTTTACGCATCGGAGACTAAGACCTATAAATAACTAATACCTAAGGGGCCAGCCCTTCCACATACTACCCAAAGCTGTCACTGAGAAGTTGGCACAGCATAAGACAGTGGACCTAACTGCTGGTACCAGGTAGGTGTAATCTTGGTGCTGGGTGTTTAGTACGGGCACCCTTGACCCCAGGGATCATTTTGGTGGACATCCAACACCCATTATAAACACGCTCATGTAATGAAGTCTTTTGCTAAGAAGGCATGAAAAGAGCATAGTTTTCAGCATGTGAAGTGACAATATAAATACAATAATGCAAAGAGTAAAAAAGGTTAAACCTTTGAGTTCCTTGTTCGTTATTTTATAAAACATAAGCTTTTAATCCAATTAAATTGTGCAACATTTCTTTTAAATAGTATAGGCTCTTTTCTCTTGTTATGCAGATGTTAATTAAACTAATGTCTATCAGTACAAATGTGTGTGGTTTTATTTTAATAATGTGACGTGTTGTATTTAAAATAAGTGCAAAGTGGCCCAAAAGGGCATTCAATTGAGTTCATATGAACTGAAGGTGTCAAGCAATTTAACATAGCAGTACAGATACAGATTCTGATTACATGAGACCTTTACTTTATAATGACGGTTATTATCTTCCTGATGTAATAAATGATATTCGCATTCATTAGCATAAGTAGCACTGTGTTTCATCCATACTGTTCAGCAGTATTTGCCTCATACTTTCACTATTCATTCTGCAGTTACACAAAGATGACTACAGTAGATGATATGCTGTATACAATAGTAAAGTGTCAAGTTTTGGTCTTTCACCAAAATCTGAGCAAATGTTTATCTGTTCTACTTTCATTTACCAGATTAATCAGGGCTAACATGGCTTTTAATAAAACAGTAATATCAATGAAACAGGAAGTTCTAGCAATAAAAAATGTTTTAAATAACTGAAATTTTAACCTGGCTGGTATAGGGATAAATGTTATTAGACTTGTGCATGCACCAAAGTCACCTTTTAGTTCCCCTCCCCAGGAAAACCTTATCTGGTAGATTTTTTGGCATACTCTACTCGGGCTGAGAGATTCTGACTAAGCGATTTGGTTTAGTCAAAATCAAGATGTAGCTGCCGGAGATAGCCACCTGCCATCCTCAGTCGCAGCCTGTGTGTACAGTGTGCGGTGTCTAGTAAAAATTGACATGCCTGCACAGAATATTTGGCTGGGCGTTATTGATGCCACGCATGCCTGCTATCACCAGCAGTGTACACATGGGGTGATTTTGGCAAACATTCTAGGCAATTTTAACTATCTAGTGGCCTGAACCCATCCGCAATTAATTTCTCTGTGCAAGGCAGATGTCCGTATATGCATTTTGTACACAAATTGAAACACATTAGACAACAATGCTGCTTCCAAGCGCTAGGACAATCAATTGAAATTTGATTATAGTCGTCTCTTTTTTGAAACTTCTCTTTTCTCCTTATGTTATGTGGCAATTTCCAAGTGTTCCAGGTGTTTCTGTATCCTCCAATATGGTAGTCCAATTGCATTGATTAATTGGGTTATCCAATTAGCTCTTACACACTGGGAGGGAAAATATTTGTGTTTTTTTCACAATCTTTCTCCAATTGTTTTTTCCAGGCTAACCGATTTGGTCACCCAAAAAATGTAAATGTAAAAAAAATAAACAGGTACACAGGTTCAATGAAATGAAAGCATTTTTACATAGTTGTGTACATGTGCACATGCTGGCGTGTGCCGTCACTGATGCTAATATAATATGGCAAAACTGTGTTAAATTGTACAGTGAGTACTGCTGGTATAGTCAGGGGTCTAAGGTGCTTAACCAATCATACACTAACCATATCTTTGCTTATATATTATGCACAACATAAATATTTACTTTCTAAATGTATGTCTCCTGACACCTGCCCATATCTGAGAATATGTCTAGGCCTACCGTAATGTATATGCACTCACTGAGCACAGATTTTAGATACTACTTTTTCAATGCATGGGGAATCTTGTGTCCTCCACAGGATGACCATTTGTCCTTTAGCAGTGTGCTGCCACTTGGTGTAATACATTTGGGCTCTTTATGCCGGATATGCAATTCTATGATGATCACACTTGTCCAATGGCTGGTCATATCCTCTCATTGGGACCCTGTCATTGTATTTCTCTGGGTACCCTTTTTTGACTCAGGCCAACATTGGACATAGTACTGTGATCTTCAAAGGCTCCTGACTGTCCGGAAGCAATGAGCATAACTATGCTTTTAATAATCAAATTGTGTCAGATGCAAAAGTATTCTATAGAAGATACTGAGACATCATGGCTTATTTTTGTCCTTCTGCTATACTATTCTGGTTATTTTCTTGCTAATCTTTATGCTGGGCTTTCAGCTATTGACTATACATTATTTGTTTATTAAATAAATAAGTGAATATACTGTATGTAGTCATATTATGTATTAAAAAACTAATAGAAGACCATATACTGTTCATGTTTTAAAAAGCATAATTTGGATGGCTGCATGCAGTTTTTATTTATTGGTTACTATTTCAAATTGCAGGTGTGGGTTGTAAGATATTTAGTATGTGCATTAATGGCAGAAGAACTTTATTGCTCAAAGGCCAAATAGTATTATGTTAATGGTAGCCTATGGGTAAAATATGTTGTTGACATCTAGCTGTTTCTAGTTGTAGTAGAGGAAAACTATTCCGGCCTGCAGACATAGCTAAGTTGTCTCATATTATATGTTCTTAAAATAATCTTCATTCATAGATTTCATCATTTTACATAAGATCTAGCTACTGTATATATAATGTGTGGATTTTGTTCAATCTAGTGGCTCATTTTATAAGAATGTTCATATCTAACTTCATGACCCCAATGATCAGTATCATTTTTCGTGCAAAAGGCATAATATTCCAGATGTCCAGAATCACATTATATGGCCTCAATACGTATTTAAAATAATAGCCTTGTTAATGTTACAATTTGAACTGTTATGAGTACAGAATAGCTTTTTTCACCATCCGCATACCTATAATGTGACCCAGTGAGGGGAACATAGATAAAAAGGAAGTTATGTCTTTTTCTGCCAAGATCCTCAGATGGCTTCTGGATTTATACAAGTCTTCCATATGAAAAGGGTCTCAGTCAAGTTCACACCTTCTTGTCTGCTGAAGCAGGTAATAATGGTTGCAATAGTTGTACTTGAGCTATAAAATGTATTGTGGGAGAAATGGCAAGTAAGTCATACAAGCTGGACATTATTTAATATGCTTCTACACCCACACTAGTTTAGCACACAGTAGTTTCAACATTTGTTTCATATAAGATACAGCAATAATTTCTAATCTTAAAGTTGTGTATTAGGGGCGTCTCTGTTAGACCATCTATTTACATCACCCCTCACAATCTTTCTAACTTACTTATTTGCTTATTTGCATCCGGTTAGTCACATCAACTTAAATGGTAATTATTCTTTGCACAAAGATGAAAAACATTTCTTGTTTAGAATATGTTGTGTTTACCATATATTTCCTTTAGAAGTCTTCCTAACACCTTCAAGAGTCTGGCCTATGAATGATTAGGAAGAGTGTGGAACCATTATTGCAAGGAATGATATTACATTGTTTATCCATCCCTTATTACAATTCTTAAACATTATATAAAATGTTACTGATTGGCAGAGATATCTGCTAAGTAGGCATTGTTGTGCGGTGGAGAATGATTTGTTTCACAAAAAATCCCTGAAGTGCATAAATCCTCATGTGTGTGTTCACTATGCATTGGGAAGTTATTATTTATTTGCACATTACATCTATTTAGTACATGTCCAATTATCTAAACATTACCGGTCTCATTCATTTCCAAAGCAGAAACATCAAGAGATTTTTGACCAAACTGTTTGTTTGTCTTATTGTGCATTCACTTGCATGTGCTCCCATTTTAATTGCATGTATCACACACATTAAGGTTGGGTTTTGGCTTGCATAGTAGCTAACCTGACCAAACTAATGGTTGCAAAGTGATTAGTCCCATTTGATTTTTCACATGGTTCAGCTCACCTCCCCAGGGTGGTGCTAGCTGAAATTACAGCACAGGCAGCCATATGTACAGAATGGAGCTACATTTGAATAGAACCATTTGGTGCCTTTGTGTGGCTGCCATCATGAATAGATTTGAATCTGGCCCAATGTGATCACCTCAATATAACCTCCTTGGAGGCATGCTCTTCACAGAGCTATTAGTTACCTTTAATACATTCATGGTGCTCTATACAGGCAGAGTGTAGCTGCTGTGGGCTACAGTACAGGGTTGGAGAGAACACCTGTGGGGACGGATTGACAGTGAGATAATGGATGGAGAAGGGCTGTTGGATGGGACTAGGTGTATCATCTGGAAAAGGGATGTTCTCCATCTGAACACTTCTCATGTTAACTCCAGACAGTGACTGCACTGTGACTCTAATGGGTTGTCGGCCTTGTTTACCCACTGTACTTGAACACCCTGTGATTATGACAAAAAAAAACCTGGTGGAAGAACCAATACTTATTATGTTGGCTGCAGCTTCCGAAACACTTGTTCAACTATATGGATGAAGCTTTACAGATAATCTTATTAACAAGCAAGTAAACCTGGCTTCTGCCTTGCATCTGTCTGAGAATCAGGTAATACTGTACATTTATAAAATGTGTTTAGCCATGTTCCTGGTGTGGTCGCATAATTTGTGACCACACTAGTCTATACGTTCCCTTACTTGGTTGCAAGCCAAACGACTAGTCAGAAAAAAAAACATTGGGTGGCTGTCGGAAGATAATCTTTAAGCATCTGCCAATCTCAAAGGAACTTTCAGGCCCTCTGCATCCTTGTTCCCTCCCCCAGTGCCTGCTGTGCATCCAGTCACTGCTGATTGTGCAGCCTGACAGCACCCTCTACTCGATTGACTGCAGAAAGAAGCAGCACCAGGGAAAATGTAGATGAAGCAGCCCTCTGTCTCCAGTGTATACCCAGTGGCTGCAGAGAAGAGCAGCTCCCAGGAAATGTAACTGACGCAGTCTTCATCCTCCTAAGGTATACCCAGGGGCTGCAGAGAGGAGCTGTCAGCCAGTCATCGATGGCCCATTATATTAAGAGTTGATATTGAAAAACTGAAGAAAAAAAAAAGATTTTAGAGTTATGTGATTCAAAAACTTTTTTTTTTACAAAAAATTGTGTTTAAGTTTTAAATCAATGTTCTTAACTTAATTCAATCATAAAAACAGATGATTTCTAAGCAGTTTTTGGGAAATAATACACACCAATTAAGTGGTTAGAAATAACACGTTTGCCATGTTTAACATACATACAGTATACTTTTCAGATTACTGTTTCCTTTTATTTTATTCAATATTTTTCTATATCAGGTACTATATTTTCTATTGTTTAAGGTATTAGTCTGTCCACAATATTAGACCGTCCAAGATATTTTTTATTTTGTACACAACTTCCCCAGGTCACATATAAAATGTGAACTGTGTGAGTACCTGTAGTAGTAATAATAATAATAATAATAATAATAATAATAACAAAATTCTGAAAGTGTTTTCTGCAGACATAAAAAAGTGACCACCCATATTTGTTCCCACTGGATGTATTGGCATTAACTGTGCTTCAGCCATAACTTTTGGTAGTTCCTTTGTTACTGAAAAAGGATTTCCTTGTACAGAATACAAAATGTTTGTAAATGCTTGGCTGTCTTGCTTTAGAAACCCTTGTTCATCAGTTTGAGCCTTTAAATTTTACTTGTTGAAAGGATTCTGTTCTTTCAAATAGCTACATAAAGTCATCCACAACTAAATGCTAGAGATTATAAATGTATGCCAACAGTCTAAAGTTTGACCTTGGCTTTTATTTTTGGTCATTGTAAAATAAAGTAGTTCTCCCTGTCTGACAGCGTAAGTGCTTTCTGTTTATGTTTGTATTCTCTATGTTTTAGTTTGCGCTGTGTTTACTTTACAGTGTCTTTCTTCTGTTTAGATTGTGGGTTTTTATATTAGATGGAACATTGCAGTGTGAAATGTTTAGATTTCCAACATGTGAATAATAAATAACTCAGTTAGTGACCTACTGTAAGATGATCCTGAGGCAGAATTATGTAACTAATTCAAATAAAAATAGTATTTTAGAAGGATGTATATTAGTGCCATTTATTTCTGAGAATTCTACTTATTTGGATTGATACACCAACACAGAACATTTTGCTGATTTGCTACTGTACAATAGTTTGCATGTCCTTGCACCTTTTACTGGACTTGTTTTAGGTGATAATCATTGCCTGTGGCACATGTCTAAACTGGTACATGATATTATACTGCAAATTCAGGGAGAAGGTTATGATAGGAAGAACAGAAAGAAGGGACAAGCACAAGGCGAGTCGAGCAGCGCTATAAATGAGTAACAATACCAGATGATTGAAAATGTATCTCAATTTTACTCACATATAAAAATACCTGAAATTACAATGGTACAATCGAAACAATGCAATAAAATAATGGGGGGGGAATAAAAGTAAATTGGAATGAAATAGTATTCATTTAAAAACAATAGCCATGCCTCAATGGATTAGTGTGAAAGGGATGATGGAAAGTTATCATTTGTGGGAACAAGGTAAGTGCACATTACCAAATGATGAATTCAAATCCTTTGTAGGTGAAACAAAGATGGTGTCCTCACGATGGATACGGCTCTGTTGGTTGCCGCTGGAGGAAACTGGTGTACTCTGTCCTCCTATTGGGTGAATGGGTGTTACTTGAGTCACCGGAGGAATCCTTGAAGTGGTGCACCAAAACTGTCGTCACTTAATCAGGCTTCCGTGCACAGTTGAAGACTCACTGATATAGGTGATAGATGTATCCTTTTGGTCACCTGGAAGTCCTGTGCACGTGTCCGCCGATGTAAATAAGGGGGTATCAGTGGTGGAAATTCACATCGGCGGACACCGTGCACAGGACATCCAGGTGACCAAAAGGATACCATCTATCACCTATATCAGTGAGTCTTTAACTGTGAACGGAAGCCTGATTAAGTGAAGACAATTTTGGTGCACCACTCCAAGGATTCCTGATCCTGATTCTCACACCCTATTACATTTGGCCCAAGATGTCATATGACCCAGCACACTACATGAACACTGGACAGGTTTTTCAGATAGATTATAAGAAGCATATTTCAGAGAATGAAACTAACATATAAGTTGCACTATAGTTTGCCATAATGAACACTAATAGAATCATCTATGTGGCATTGATAGTTTGAGTGGATATTTTTATATTTCTTGTATACAATTCTAAAGATGCATATAAACATAGCATTGTTCTACTACTTCTACTGTTTGATGTTAATTTATTTTACAATCAAAAATTGTTCAGCAGGAGGCAATTCATCTGCACCTGCTTTAGTGTGAGTTTTTAATATATCAGTCTGTTGTGCATCTGTGAACATGCTTGTGAGATGCATATGCGTATATAAACCAAGGGCATTGAAATAAAAATAATAGTTATCTTGCTTCTGAACAAAAAGAATTTCAATTCAAGACCATATAATTACAACCTACAAAAAATCTGGTATTTTCTTTCTTTCCGACAAACATTGTTTGGGCTGCAAATAATTTCTCTGTAAAATATAAAATTCAGACTTAAATATTACTGTTTTTCACTTCCCTAATTGAAATTAAATTGGTCATCTGCGCAGTAAAATTATTTCTGGAACATTGGATTTGTTTCACAGAATTATATGAACATATTGTAGAATACCCAGTATAAACCACAGAATGTCATTGCTGGACAAACTCAAACTACATATTATGAATATGAACTAGATTGTGCCAAATGCTAGGGGTTTTTTTAGTCAAACAAAGCCAAATGTATTATTTGAGCATGTAAAATAAATAGTGAGTGGCTTATCAAGGAATGTGACCTTCTCAGCCAATTAAGAGCTTTTAAATTTCTTGTGTGAATGCTCATAATAAATTATGATAAATGTTCTTTTCCTCTAGAAACATATTAATTAGACATAAGGGAGATAAGCACTCAATGCTGCAATGGTGATTGATCATCTCTATGACTACCTCTTGCACCAACATTTTATTCTACAAAGATACATTGGTATTATATAAAGTATTTTTGTTCCATTTAAAAAATATTTACAAATAACTGTTGTAAATTCTCTAAAAAATGTATTGGCCAAAATTTGTTAATAGATAGTATTAGATGTTTTTGACATTCCGTAGCTTAATAATAATAATAATAATAATAATTCACTAGTTTAAAAATAATAATAATAATAATAATAATAATAATAATACAAATAATAATAATAATAATAAACATTGATATTGAAAATATTGTAATAAAATATAAATATTTGTAATTTGATACATGTTTATTTAAAAGATGTTTGAAAATTCCAGATTAAAGGAATCAGAACCAATGAAAAATACCCAAATTTACAGGGAATTGTTACATAGTTACATAGTTACATAGTAGGTAAGGTTGAAAAAAGACTTGCGTCCATCTAGTTCAACCTATTTATTGTCATTAGATAATAATTTTAGCTCAGTGTCCTTCTGCATTGTAATCCAGCTCCTTATTTTAAGATCACTTCATAACCTCATTTGGATGATTACAATAAAGAATTAAAATCAATGTTATCAGTACAGTCATATGGAAGCTGAATAAAGTGTTAAATAAAGTCACGATCAATACTTTGTTGTCTCTATAAGTCAATTTTCCTTTATGTTAAATCTTCATTCATGCTTATATTGACTTTATCTTAAAAAAGGTGTTAATACATTGTTTAAAAGAAAATAGATAGTTTAACAAAAAAATAACACAAATGTACATAACATGTTGTTATCACCGCATGTCTTTCTAGAAAGTGCTTAGTAGATTCCAGTACATGAATACTAGGCATTCTCTTGCCTGAACTCTGTAATGTTATCCTACCACTGTATCAACTGACTTACTTACTAGCTTTTAAAATGTACTGTATTATACTATTGCAGAGTGAGCCTGAGATTTTGGTACATGTGACCAGCTCACAATAGCATACTTCTCATTTAATCAGAATAGCCATCTGTAAAGAGGATGAAGGCAACGAAGTTCCACAATACAAATAGGGGAGTAAAGTAGGTACTGTAAACTAGTTTGCATTTTCTGCCAAGGATATATGCCACCATTGTACCTCAATCTACCCAATAATTTATTTTTTCCAGTCACATTGTTCTTAGTTTTGGTTGGTAGTTATATCTTTGGAAATTAGAAAGTGAAATATTTTATTAAAATAGTTTTTTGTTTTGTTATTCTTCTTTAGCCCCTTTCATTTCATAATTTCAACCCACAACATACACATCTTCTTTTATTCCTGCAACTCCATAGGCCAGATGCACCAAGCTTCAAAATATGGTAAAGTGCAGAGTAATAAGCAACTAGACAATCTGCTCCTTACTTTCATTTTACACACCCATCCTCTAACATGGCAGTTGAGAGCTGATTGGATGGTTCTTTATCACTCTCCGCTTTATCATATTTTGAAGATTAGTACATCTGGCCCCAAATGTTTCACAGAAACAGTTTTGAATGCTTCCCCAATGAGTTTACAAATCATATAAATATATACACATATAAGTGTGATATTCTAAAGCATGTAGTAAATGACATGTAGTATTTATTGTATACTTAAGTTTGGGATAGGCCCAAATGTAAGTCTTACATATATGAATTGCAGACATAATGGTATTAATATGCCAAATGTGAAGTTGTCCTTTAAATATAACTAATTAAACCTTTAACATTACAATATGAGAAATATATAAAATACAGACACCAATATTATTGAGTGGTAATACCAATATTATTGAAAAATTGCAATAGCATAATACAGTAGAAACAAAACTAAGTCCAGCATAATACAAATAAACATCAGTAATCACTGCACAACTATGATATATATGATAGGCAAATACGTTATTGCATTTATGTATTTGTTATAGGAGAGTGCCATGTTTTAATTGTTACTGTATGTGCAGCACCATTTTGTAATAGTACTCTGGTGTATACCATACCAGCACTTAAAGAGACTGTGCTGATTAATTTGATACAGTATATAACACTTGTAAATCTGTGTGTGACTGAGTCTCTGAATCTGTATACAAGTTGGTACAATGCAACAGTTTTTTTCCAATACAAGTTCTGCTCTTAAAACAGACGCAGTCTGTATTAAGACATACAGATATACAAGGGTCATATATCAAAATACTCAGGAAAGTCCCCTCGTATGTCCTAGCAACGTTGCATTGTGACTAAGATGTACTTTGTACGACAACAAAAAAACACCGAACCTTAGAAAAGTTGCACGGGACCTGACCGCTCAATTACACCAGGCATCTCGGGTTACATGGTGTATTGTGGCTACATATGTAATCTATACACCAAAAATGTCTACCAGAGTCCTCTGCAGCACTTACACAGTAATGAGGAACAATGAATCCTTAGGTTCGCCTATGGCAAACTGGCCTATGTAGTAACTACACTTGCACCATGTTTCTCTACATACATGATCCATAGCTAAAGGCAGGAACATGTCTAGAAAAAAAACATCCTGAATTTTTGCCGCCACTCAACTACATTAACTCCTTTAAATGTCAATCACTCCGCTTATAAAATGTGAGTTCAAGCATGATTGCACAGGATTCTTGGTATTTTTGTAGTGCTAATATGGCACATGAGCAGTCTGCTGTTAATTGGTCCATTGCAAAAACATTAGCTTTGTATACAACCATAAAATAGTCCTTTAATTGTATCTTCCCAGGTCACATTCTTTTTTAAAATGTACTTTTTCATTTTACTAGTAATATCTGGGTTTCCTTGTTTACCCTTTTTCATATCAGACCTTTAGTGCAAACAAGTAAAACAAGATATTACTAGTGAAATGAAAAGGCACATTTAAAAAAAAGAATGTGACCTGGGAAGATACGATTAATGGCCTAAATCATGGTTGTATGCAACACTCATTATTTTTGCAATTGACCAATTAACAGCAGACTGCTCATGTGCCATATTAGCACTGCAAACACACCAAGGTACCCTGTGCGATCATGCTTGCACTGATATTTTATAAATAGATATAGACATTTAAAGGAGTTAATGTAGGAGTGGCGGCAAACATACAGGCTGTTTTTTTTCCCTGCTGTGTTTCCACATCACAAATTCTTATTTAACTACCACTTTTTAAATTAGAAAAAAAGTTTTTAGAAATCTTAAAGGTTATCTCATGTATGTGTCATAACACATGGATATACCATAATATACTATAACTATAGTGTCACTTACTGTACTTAAAACCTTTGTTATCAGCTTTCATTTTCGTGGGCCTTAATCCCTCCTCCTTTAACTTGTGGAAACTTCAAACCAAACTAATCCATAAAGGATTATCTTTCAATCTTTCTTTATTATTTAGCACAGGAAAGATGTACAATTGTACATTGTATAACATAATTTTCATTATTCCATTTTCTAATGGGGAGATTTAGTTACTTATGTGCAGTGTTACATCCAAACCTTTACCATTGTACAAGATTTTACCTGGATTTATGAACTTGTACCTGCACATATTTAATATAAAATTACATCTTTTTTATATCCCTAAAGTTAGTGTAAATCCACTTGTCTCACTTTGCAGTTCCTGGGCTTAGGATATGTCCCAACAATGTACATCAATACTTAGTAAAAGGTTAGTCATTGCAGTTTAACTGTTTGCACATATTATTATCAGTATATTTATATTTTATCTATGAAACACCATAAGCAGGAGGCCACTGGAGGGCGGTACTGAGCCGCCGAGGAGAGGTACCATAGAGGTACCATGGAAAGCAGGGAGTGGGGAGCTTCCCTCTCACCCCCCCAATTGCGTGTACTGCCTGCCAAAATCTCCCCACCCAGCGGGCGGCGGGCGGGGGATTTGCCTGGGGCGGGGGAGGCTTGCATCGGCCCTGACCATAAGCTGTACACAGCACCATACAAATGGTAGACATAAATGAAGACAAAAGAAGATGGGATCCATGGTTGTAGCTACAGCTGCTGTATAGGGAGGGTGTAAAGCTCCCAAAGGTTATAACAAGAGAAAATTAAATAACACAGCGCTTGGGTTTGACTGAATTAATAGACAATATCACTTAAGTACTGAATATATATTTAATGAATAAAATAGACATACAACAATATAAATAAATAATTAATAAAAAGAGAATTCTCATAAATGAGTGAATAAAAAGGAATATATTGTAAAATATATATACGATATAATGGAGTTCCAGCTGTCATGTGTTTTCCATGGAGAGGGTTAGAGTTCTATCCATATGCCCAATGAGTTTATAGTTACCAGAGGGATGAGTTGGTGTCCCCTTGCTGGAGATGAGATGGAAAGTCCCAGTGAATACCCAGTGCAGGATCCAAGATCACTCAAAAGCGTAATTGGTGCAGATTCTATGGTAAATTTATACCTAGCTTGTTGCTGCAGAGTGGTGGAGAGTCGATTGTACTTAAGTGGTATCGAGGCAGATGTATTAAGCCATAACAAGAGATAAATGCAAGGGTGATAAAGAGAGGAAAAGGTCCAGCCAATCATCTCCTAACTTCCATGTTACAGGCTGTGTTTAAAAAAAGACTATAAAGAGCTGTTTGGCTGGACGTTTATTGCTCCTTATCACCTATGCATTTATCTCTTGTTAAGGCTTAATACATCTGCCCCATTGTCTATTAATTCAGTGAAACCCAAGCGCTGTATTATTTATTTTTCTCTCATAAATTAAGATAAATGCAATGCACAACAGTGAACGATTTCACAAGTACACTATATAAATATTAACATTGCAAATACACCATAATCAGAGAGGAACAATCACAGGGAGAAACTCAAGGGCAGATTTATTAAGCTCGGTGAAGTGTTAAAGTGTCTGGTTTTTATCACCGGCCAATCAACTCCTAACTGTGAAGTTATAGGCTTGGTTTGAAAAATTACAGGTAGGAGCTGTAAGCCCCACCATGATTGACAGACTGAGGGTGTTTGGTTGCAGGAAGGGGGTTGGTGACCAGGTCTGTTCCTGATGGATACCCAGATATCGATGGTCAGATACAGTTAGAAGGTGTTCATTGACACCAGACTCCTGCTGCTTTATTGGCATACTATATAAGCATACAGTATTGCACAGTCGCCTTCCTGCAACTGTGCAGGGCCGCCAAGAGGTATGCCGGGCCACGGTAAAATTTTGCGGGAGGGGTGGTCACCTCATGTGATTAGGCCACACCTCCAAAATGTTTAGGGGGTAAAAAAATACTCGTAAGTCGAGGGGGAGAGTTATTGTCCTCCCCTCAGCAGCAGCACACACCTAAAGCATGTGCAGTGCTGACAGCAGGCTCAGCATGAGCTCTCACGCTGTCAGTGAGACGCTCATGCTGAGCCTGCTGTCATCACAGCACATGCTGTAGGCGTTTGCTGATGTGCAGGAGGGATGGAGGGTGAAGGGGGGGGGAGACCAGGGCCCCTCCAGCAAGCCTGGGTCCGGGTAATTAGTACCCACTCCCCCCCCCTCTCGGCAGCCCTGCATCTGTGCAATATCATACAACTCTTACTTCTTTCAGCAGAAGACAGAATAGCTCTTAATGATCCTATACCCATCAAACAGGCAAGCAGACAATATCATTAAAAGGGAGTAGGAGATCAAAGGTGAGGGACACTGGTAAGGAGAGTGCTAGGGAAGAACAAATGAGAAGAGTGCAATGGCTAAGAGATTACTTGCTATAAGAAGGGAAACAAGATGGGAAGGAGGAGAAACAAAAATCTAATTTTGCAATTTTAGCCACAAACCTCTTAAAAATTTAACCTCCTATGCACTGTACACCTTAATTGTGACAAAGTATAGAATCTACGTTATTCAAGCATCAGTCTCTGAAACCATAAGCCATCCCTGCTCATACCGTGCATCATGTGTGAAATAGACAGTGGCATCACTTAACCTGATGACACCTGGACGAAATTTAATAGATTGACAGATTCAGAAAAATAAATCTCCAGTTTTTTTAAAGCTGCAATCATTTACACTGCAAAACTAGTTTGCTTTTGAAGTGTAAACAATTGCCGCTTTAAAAAAACTGGAGATTTCTTATCTCTCATTTTCTGAATCTCTCATCCTATTAAATTTCACCCCTAGAGTGGCTGACCATGAAAAAATGGTGTGGCCTCCAATGAATGATTTGGCTTCACAGATGAGCCCTAGTGGCCCATACACCCTGTTTTTGGCACCCCTGGGTTTTAGCAGTTGTGGGCTGTACCAGGGCAGTGCTTTTACTGCAGTGCTGGTTCCTACACAGTGACAGGAGCTGGGTGCTATATGTAATGTTACAATGCAGCAGCCGACTTCTGTCACTGAACAGGAGCCGGCATTTTAGTGTCCCCCCTTGGCGGACTGTGGCCCGACCCCCTCACAGTGGTGCCACTGGACATAGAGTATTGAAGAGATTAATTCTTTAGGGTAACAACTTTTACTATTAAAGGTTAGAAGAGTATTCCTATCAGTAACATTACAAATAAGGGTCACTTTTCAATATGTAGTTTTTATCCTGAAGAATGTACATTAAAGAAAACTGTGAACCAAAGTAAATTATATAAAGGGAATACTCTGTTTAAGTTGAGATCTGATATACAATTTTTAATACAAAATCATCATCAATAAACCTTAGCCAAGATGGGTGGCAACATAGAGTTAGGATGCAAAAACCTTTTTTTCAAAATCACTCATAAAGAAAACTGCATATGAGTGTGCATTAGTATAATTTATTACAGGACTTGACTGCTGATTATACAATTTTCCTTCCAACGAAGTTATTACACAAAATGAAAGCTAAAATATTAGTTCTAAAATGGTAAATGTATTAGACTTATTAATGTTATGTGACACAGACTCAATATCATCTTTAATTGAGATACTGTTACCATGATGACCATGTCCATTGGCACCATTAGAACTTTAGTCCAATAACACTTAAGATTTCTCAGCTGGTTTTAATACAGTAGCAGTCCCTTTTTCATAAGATTTAGCACTCAGTTATTACCATATATTGTATAATATTGCATGCTGCATAGTAGATCTAATGTTACTTATATAGGCTATTTCTGTAAATGCAGTTTGGGCCAGAGAAGATGCAACTCCCCAATTTTATCTGTCTTGCACATGTTTTGTTAAGTATAATTTGCTAGAGCTATTGTACAGTATTTTGATTAACATGGCAACATTTCAATAAATAATATAAAAAATACAGATTTAAATTTTAGCCCATAAAGTACTGGTGGGTGTTCTAATAAAAGAATAAACATGGCAGCTGGGCTGCCACTTGAAATTAAGGGGCCCAAGACAGATTTGTAGTGTGTGTCGTCATCCCCCCTCCTCCCCCCCCCCAAAAAAAAAATGAAATACTGTATGTAATTTTGGGGATGAAAATGTACTTGCAAATGTCAGAAATGTGCTTCATCTCTCATAGGCAATGTTGGTGACATACTGTATAGAGTCAACTTCAGGATATTGTATGCAATGCCAGAGCTGCCAGGGACATCAGTCAGGGTCCCTAGATGCTACTTTATTTGCTCTGGTGCCCCACAAACATTAATCAGACCATGCATGCACAGAAAGGGGAATATTTTAGGGGGAGGTGGGGCAGGGAAGGGGAGAGAGGGCCGCCTCATACCTGTCTTGTGTGGTGCTGGCGGTCCCCCTGAGTCCCTGCTTGTGTTTGGAGGATGGCCGATGGGCTGCTGCTGGCTGGGTGGCACAGCAGTCCATCCCTCCGTGCCTGCTGCAATGTCTGTGCCTCTGCGCTCTATCTGTCCTGCTGTCCTGCGCAGAAGGTTCTCTGAGGTTGCTGGTGGATCCATGGAGCGTCATGACGTCAAGCATGCCCGACCTGCAATGAACCTCTGGGAACCCTTGTGTGGGGGTCTGGGGGGGGGGTGCAGTTGGCAGAATGAGTCACCCAGGCCCTTCCTTCTCTGTCACATCGGCCGGGCCCGGGACAGCAACCCCCTGATGGCGGCCATGATGGTCTGTATTAGCACATAAGCACTGCATAAACGTTATATAAATTCACATAGAGGTATTGGCTAATTATGTAGCAGCCTGATTCCTGAACACATACAGGAATCAAGCTGCAGTTACACAGACCCACCAGAGGTGGCTCATACCAAAAATAAAATGAGTTACGCTACCAAAATAAGCCTTACGTTTCCATAGAAAACTACAGCTAAATCGCTAGGTTAGTGAAATAAATAAAACATATCCCTGGAGTAGGTGACACATTTAATAAATTATGTGAAAATTAATCAGGTCAAGGAGTTAAATAGACCAAATTGTTGTTGCAGCACCTGCTTCAAGCAAAGAATTGTGTGCTATCCAACATTGTTATACTGTATCTTGAAGTCTACACATATTTATTAAGTTGAAACGATCCGTTAAATATATACTTGTACTTATCATTTTATTAGTAACAATTGCAACAAAGACCACCTTTGAAGTTTAGAGAAACTGTAATTCACTAATGTGTTCTTTCATTTTATTTTTGTTTTATTTTTAAATACATTTAAGCTGTGGACACACGGTGCAAATCTGGCTATTGATTTTTACTACATATTCAAATAAAATAGAAATTTAGTCAGAATCGCACAGTTCATCCATGCGAAGCCAATTCAATGCTGATGCGCAACCCCGTTTAGTCAGTATCGCCTAGAAAAATCGTCTGTGCAGGCAAGTATGTTTTGACTATCTTGTCTGTAGAATGTATTTGGCCTATGGTCAAATTGCAAGATAGTCTACATCTAAAGCACATCTAAAGTGCAGTCAGCCAAAATTGGATAGTCAAAATAGGCTATGAGCCAGAATCTCACCTTGTGTCCAAAGCATTAGAATAACTCTATTTTTATTGTTCTGTAAGTCAATAATATAAACATGTTCTTATTTCCCATTCATTTTGTATTGTATTTTTAAAAAATACTGTTTACAGCTTCTGAGTAGACTTAAATATGCAGATCTCTCCTCATACATTTTTGCTGTAGTTGCACCAAACCACTCCTCTGCTGGTGTCAGGTGTCATACTTGCCTACTCTCCCGGAATGGTGCTCCCAGCTTCCTGGAAAGTTTCCAGGTGCCCCCCCCCCCCCCCCACACACACACACACAACCCCCTCCCCCACCAATTTTTGGTTTTATTTCTTCCAGTGCTCTATTTGGTTTCAAGAGAGGTACAGACACACTAATGTACAACACATACTGTATATTATTCTGCATATTTTCATCATGTACCTAGCAGCTACCTGTAGCACTCAGAGTCCAATGCCGTCACATCTTCATGCACACATTCGTTAGTCCAGCTGGCAGGGATCTCCAGTACAGAGCCAGCCACCGGCACTCACTGA
The DNA here is from genome assembly GCF_055691185.1 of Crinia signifera. Lineage (NCBI taxonomy): Eukaryota > Metazoa > Chordata > Amphibia > Anura > Myobatrachidae > Crinia > Crinia signifera. The sequence goes on along the minus strand of NC_139220.1, from coordinate 163,931,480 downwards.
CAGCCTGGCCCCTTTTTGTGCTGCACAGCAGCAGTGGCACTTGTTACTCAGTAGTAAATCTTCCCTCCCTATGTATGTCTTAATATCCACTCCATAGCTCCCACCTCTACAAATCATTTCCCCCCTTCTCCGCACTCCATTTGACAGGAGCTGGGCAGCAGCAACGTTTGGAGGTAGGCAATGATGAATGCCGGGGTAGCTGGTGCACAAATTTAATGCCCCCCTAATCCAGTGCCTGACCCCCTCTGCCCCCCCTTCAGTTATGACCCTGGTCTCTCACACTGTGCGGGGAAGAGGGTTCCATAGAGTTGAAGATACAAAGCTAAAAGCTCTACCCCCAGATGATTTCAGGCAGATCATAGGTATTGTGTGTGTCTATATTATATATATATATATATATATATATATATATACATATACTGAAAAACCGGACCAGCTGCCCTGTGTGCCTCCAATCATAAATCATGTAGCACTACTCCAAACAAAGTGGCACTCCAGGGGCGATTCAACTGCAAAAAAGTTATTGCTTCATTGGGAGTGCCTGGCCCCCTGCTATATATATATATATATATATATATATATATATATATATATATATATATATATATATTCAATTATGTGGGTGGTGGACATGGTTTTGGTTCCAATTGTCCACATATTTTATGTGTGAAAGTCAATGGCACTGACTCTACCTATCACTTTGACCATATATAATTTATTTTGATCCTAGACCACCAACCTGAGGCACCATGTAAGTGTCTAGGCACACCATTTGGGAACCAGTGCCATAGAGGTACACAACAAAATAGTTATTTAAATGTACCATAGTCTAACAACTCAAAGTGCTCGGATGAACATTAAAGCCATACATCACAGATAATTGAATATGTCTTAAACTTGTGTAGATGTTCCTTGATAAAAAGTGTGGTAGGTGTGCACTGTTTATATTTTGTTATACATATTTTAAGATGATATAGAAGTGGAAAGTCTCTTATCTAAGTGGACTAGATGTACAGTATATTAATGATAACAAGTTTAAACACTTCTGGGCAGTAAGCTACGTTCATTGCCAATAGCATGATATCTGCATTTATATTTTAACTCCAGATAAGCAAGCAAAGAAAATATGAAAAAGGTTTAAACATTTCTTAAATAGATTTTATACCCTGAATGTGTAATGTGTGCATTTAATAAAGTCAGCTCACATATATGCTATGCCCCATTAACTAAATTGTAATGGTGTGTTAGAAGAGCTATTTTCTGCATGCTCTTATTAGTCAACATTGAGTTACCTCAGGCAAAATAATGACCATTCCTGTATCAGTTAATGAAGTGTTCACTGATTTAATCCTGCTTGGGGAATCTCTGTGTTATTATAATCTTTCACTTTACAGATAAATTTGTGTTTTTGCAGTCATCCGCAATGTAATCTACAGTATGTGTGATAGATAGAATGGTGGAAGGAAGGCCAAATACTGTTCTTAAGACATACCTATTTAATATGCATGTTTGCTAGTCTACTTGCTCAACAACAATCATAAGCAATACAATCCAAAGGCAGACAGGCAGTTATTAGGCATATCTATAATTTTGCTAATTTTGTTTCGCATTTTGATGATGCACACAATAAAAGCCATTGTTTAAATTTGCAGTTGTACAAAGGCGTATGAAATTTGATTGTGGTTGTACAAAGGGACGTGAAATGTGAAGTCAACTAGGTAATAAAGCAGCAACTAAACTGTTTTACCAATAACCTTTAATATGTTTAGCATATTCATGAATTTAATCTATGTCTGCTTTCATTTCACAATGCTTGGCTTCATTTCAATTGGTTCATTTTCAATACAAATCACATCTTGCATATCAGTAGTGGAAAGTAACTACTTGATAAATATCATTATTCCTCAACCATTCAACTGTTCTCTCCATTTAAAAGTATTTAAATAGGGTTACTGGTGTTACAATGATAATTTTATGAACTTGAAACTCATACTTGCTAGTGGATACCGAAACTAGTATTTAAATGGTTTGCTGCATTTTGAAGAATGACAAATGCATAGAAATACGATATTTAATTTAAATTCCATTCTAATTTAAATTGAGCCAAAAGTGCTCTGGATTTCTTGAAAATACAATGTATGCATATCTGAAAAGTTTAAATTTAGGGCTGCTAGACAGTTGTGTAAGTGTGTCATTATCGCAATACAATGAAGGAAACTGTGAACATGTCTTACGAGTAGATCAATTTTGACATAATATCTAATAGTGTTTTAAAGTGTTCTTCTGTCTATTAAATAGGCACCTAGAGTACAGTCAGTACAATATGATACACATTGTACATTTGCTTGAAACATGGAATACAATACAAGTCGTGTTCTAAAACATTAAGAAATGTACTTTTCTGGAAATCTAATTGCACGTACAGTACAGTATGCACAAAATGTATCCTTTGTCAAGCTCTTTATTTTCTTCTTTAGAATTGATTGACTAGCCAGTAGTCTAAGTTCATATATCTATTCCCTAGTGTACAGGTTTAAATCAGCAGGGTATTGCATATTTCTATTTACATTTGTATTACACTTTGAAAATGCAGAACATATTTGTTAATGGAAAATACTCAATCTGTAAAGAAGTTGTTAGAGTAGTAACACTAGATGTACTAAGGCCACATGCTCTTGTAAGCCCATGGGTAGTAGGTGCGGCTTCTTAATTGCTTATTTATTAAAAGTAACTCTGCATTTATGACCAGGACATTTTATACTGGGTGAATTTGTATTCTCTGTTAAACAGTATGAGAAAAAAATCTTAATACGTTTGAAAATGAACATATAAAGTTGTACAAATATGGCCATAAAATAATTAGAACAGAGTAGTAGAGTTTTATGATTAAATAGTACTAATATTTCATGAATCAGCCCCCATATTCTGTCATATACTAGTCATTCTGCGTTTGGAAGCGGCATTCAAACTCAAGTATATTCTGGTTGAATCATTAGTCTTGCTCTTCAAAGTATGTTGACATGTTCTCCATGATTTCTCAAGATAAGTATGAAGATTATGGACTTTAAAGGACATCCTGGACCCCATTGTGCTGAAGCTCTTCATCAAAGTCTGAAACCAACTGCACATAGTTTTCTGCCTTGTGACTAGCCCCAAACCACTGCAATAAAGCTGGTCCAATCAATTTCCTATTGAGCTGGCTTCTTTGGAAAATCATTGTACTGCAAGATCCACAGAATACAGGCTTTGACATTTGTCTTAGGCAGACACCAATGGCTCTTACTAGATGTTATTTGTCCCCACATAGAACTCTGCCTACTGTGGCTAATGTCATCTGTTGTAGGTTGCCTTGGTGTCCCTGCTGTCCCCAGGATGTACAGTGTTACTGGGCATCCCTCTGGCAGAAATGAACTGCTCAGCAGCCCCCACATTGAAACCACATTTTAGTCTCATAAATGTCATTGAAATTTATTTATTTATTTTATTTATTAACAGTTTCTTATATAGCGCAGCATATTCCGTTGCGCTTTACAATAGCAGACAGTAATACAACAAAACAGGGTATTTACAGACAGTCAAAATGTAGGAGGGCCCTGCTCGTAAGCTTACAATCTATAGAGAAATAGGCATTGATACATAAGGATAGATACTGTATTCTTTATTGCATCGATTCCACCAGAACGCAAGGTTCTATGACTGGTTCTGGAATTTGATTAACTTGCCTGAAGAGATGAGTTTTAAGGGAACGCTTATAGGTTTGGAGACTGAAGGAGAGTCTTATTGTGCTTGGGAGGGCATTCCACAGAGTGGGTGCAGCCCGAAGAAAGTCCTGCAGTCGGGAATGGGAGCGAGTAATGAGTGTGGATGAGAGACGCAGATCTTGGGAGGAGCGTAGAGGTCGTGTTGGATGATATTTTGAGATAAGAGAAGATATGTATATTGGTGTAGTTTGGTTTATGGCTTTGTGTGTAAGTAAAAGAATTTTGTATTGAATACGGTAGAATACAGGTAACCAATGAAGTGACTGACAGAGTAGCTTTGCAGACGATGAACGTCTGGCTAGGAAGATTAGCCTTGCAGCTGCATTCATAATGGACTGTAGTGGTGAGAGTCTGTATTGGGGAAGGCCAATAAGGAGACTATTGCAATAATCAATGCGTGAGATGATGAGAGCATGGATTAGAGTTTTTGCAGTGTCTTGTGTAAGGTAAGGGCGAATTTTAAATATGTTTTTTAGGTGCATGTGGCATGATTTTGAGACAGATTGAATGTGGGGTACAAAGGAAAGTTCTGAGTCAAGGATAACACCTAGGCAGCGAGCTTGAGAGGTAGGAGTGATTGTCATCTTCTCAACAGCGATAGAGATATCAGGTTGGTAACTACTATTTATTGGCGGAAATATAATTAATTCTGTTTTTGAGATATTAAGTTTGAGGTGGCGAGATGACATCCTGGATGAAACAGCAGAAAGGCATTCAGAGACACGGCTCAATACAGATGGGGACAGGTCCGGGGAGGATAGGTAGAGCTGAGTATCATCCGCATACAGATGATACTGAAATCCAAAGGAGCTGATTAGTTTGCCAAGAGGTATAGATTGAGAAAAGCAGGGGACCTAAAACTGAACCCTGAGGTACTCCAACTGAAAGAGGTAGCGAAGAGGAGGTAGAATCAGAGAAACGAACACTAAAGGAGCGGTTAGAGAGGTAGGATGAGAACCAAGAGAGGGCTGTGTCTTTAAGACCTATGGATTGTAGTGTTTTTATGAGAAGTGTGTGGTCAACCGTGTCAAAAGCAGCAGAGAGATCTAGAAGAATTAGTAGTGAGTAGTGGCCTTTAGACTTAGCAGTGACCAGATCATTCACAACTTTAGTCAGTGCTGTCTCTGTGGAGTGTTGGGCACGAAAGCCTGACTAATGCGGGTCCATTAAGTTGTGCGAGTTAAGAAAGTGTGTGAGGTGAGTATAAGCAAGTCTTTCAAGTAGTTTGGAGGTGCATGGAAGTTGAGAAATGGGACGGTAGTTTGAGAGAGAGCTTGGATCAGAATTCTGTTTTTTCAGAATCGGAGTAATAACTGCTTGTGTGAACAATGAAGGAAAGACACCAGTAGAGAAGGAGAGGTTACAGATTTTAGTTAAGATTGGAATGAGCACAGGAGACAGAGATTTACTTATTTGCGAGGGTATAGGGTCAAGAGGAGAGGTAGTAGAGTGGGAGGCAGAGAAAAGTGCAGATACTTCATCTTCATTTGTGGGATCAAATGAAGCAAATGCTTCAGAGGGCTCAGGTATGGAATTGAGCATATCACCAACTGAGTTGGAGCATACCAATTCAACTCTGATCTTGTCAGTCTTATCCCTGAAGTAGGAAGCAAGATCTTGTGCATGGATAGTGGTTGGTGGTTTGGGTGAGGGAGGGTTGAGAAGGGATTTAAATGTATTAAAAAGACGTTTTGGGTTAGAAGCTTGAGCAGAAATGAGAGTTTGGAAATATGTTTGTTTGGCAGTTTCCAGGGCATAACTATAGTACTGGTAGATATTCTTATATGTAAAGAAATCCATTGGACTGTGAGATTTACGCCATTTACGCTCAGCTTTGCGTGAGATATTTTGTAGGTGTCTCGTTAATTTAGAGTGCCACGGTTGGCGTCTAGGCCTACGTGGAGTGTGGTTGCACTAAACAGAGTTTTTGAGCAGCATGGAGGCTTTTTGCTATAAAGAATAAGGACTGGATTTAGAGAGACACAGCAAAAGTTTCTGTATTGGGTGCAGTTTCTGTATTGGGTGCTTGGAAATAGATATGGATTCCCACCTTTAGGTACATTATTTCTGTATCTGCAGTATGTGACTGCACCATCCCTATGCACCCACTTGGGAGAGCAGCTAGCATCACTAATTGAAGGAATTTATACTGCAGCTACACCACAGAGCAGATCATTTTACACAGATGTCATTCTTTAAAGTATAGCTATATTTCTAAAAAAATCAATGAAACTCAGAATTCAGCTTGTAGAAATACAGTGCAAAATGAGGAAACAAAAGAGGAGCTAAAATATTTTTTGTATGCCTAAACTTTGCACTTACTTATTTACTGTGTAATTTTCCTTTCTAGGAAAAGCCCAGATAGGAGACTGCAGGGCACTTCAGGGGTGGGTCTTGTCATTAGGCCCTACCCCCAATATAGGGAAATTCTCTTGATGTAGCTTTTCCGTGGTGACACAATCCTGTCATTTCAAACTGCAATTGCCCTTCAGAAAGATACAATATTTCTGCTTCCTAGTTAAGTGGGCAGTAGGGAGGCAGGATCCCAGGATTTTGGCCTAAAATCGTCAGGATTAGAATCCCGGGATTGAAGTTTTCAATTCTGGAATTCCAGGATTAGTTCCCCCATGCAAAATCAACTTTTTTTTAAAGCTGGGAGGTGCTGACTGCTACTGACCCCCGGCGGTGCCTCTGTTCGGAACAGTATGCTGTGCTGACAGGCATGGCGACAGCCAGGCTGTGCAGTGTGACCCCAGACATCACTTCACTCTGTGCAGCTACCATGCATGTCAGCACAGAACACGGCCCTTGACCTAATCACCCAGCCACCCGACCGCTGTGCCACTCCCAGCCGCCCGCTGGATGGTCCTGCTGCTGTCTGTCACCACCACTGTGTAAGTGACAGTGCAGGTCAAGGGGGATGGGGAGGATTGGGAGGGGGGATTATAAAGCCTTTATAGTGACATGTGTGGGCGGGCAGTTTGGGGGGCAGGGGCATTTAGTTTTATTGGGGAGGCCAATCCTGGGAATCCTGGCATTGAGCATTTTTCAATCTTGAATCCTGGGATTAAAAAAAAATGCCCCGGTATTGGCATCCCTAGTGGGCAGGATGCGGGAGAGCCATCTAATCTTCCAGTGCTGCAGGGGCTAACCCATAAACTGAGAGTCTCCTGCAGCTTCTGGGAGGGTAGGCAAGTATGACTTTGCACATCTACAAAATCTACGCCATGAAACTCAATGCACCACCACTAGTAATTTCAGCTTATATCTGGACATTGCATTTTCATCCTCCCAATTCATGTAACATCTTTATTGTAGATTGTTTACAAATGCATTAACTTTAGATAGCTATAGGAGGAGGGGAATGGATATAGGAGCTAGAAGCCAATACCATCTGTTTGCATGAAGTTCTCTTTTATTTTGTTGCCTCATTGACTAAGTGTAAGTTGTAATGTGAACTGATATTGTGTTTCTGCATGCATAGACTAATGGCACCATTCAAGTACAGCAGAACCCCAGGCACCCATGGGATACAGTCGCTAGGTTAACATACATTAGGTGGACCACTAAAGGTCAACAGGGCTTAGGTTGACACAGGAAATAGGTTGACAGGCCTAAGGTCAACAGGGTTGGAAAGTCGACATAAGCATTAGGCCGGAAATCAACATGTCGACATGAGTTTTTCAAGTTCTTTTTTACTGAACGGGCCCGTATTTCATACCCTACCATCGACTAGGGCGTGGATAGAGAATAGAATAGTGTGCCGAGCGCAGCGTGGCTCCATGTCCAAAGCATGGCTAGCACAATGAGATACTGATACGGTGTCCATGTCGACTTACATCAACATTCGGCACAAAAAAGGGAAAAACTCATGTTGACCTCCCAATTGTCAACCTTATGCTTGTGTTGACCTTCTGACCCTGCTGAACTAAGGCCTGTTGACCTATTTCATGTGTCGAACTAAACCCTGTTGACTTTTAGTGGTCGATCGAATGTATGTCAACCTTCAAACAGTATACACTCTTGTATGCTCTCTGTCTTTCCTTAGATACAATGATTGCCTGTGCTTCTAGCATAGCAGATGGAAGAAATAGGCATCTTCTGGTCCTTTTTATTTTTGGAGTGCTACACTAAGCTGCAACATAATAGCCCACCACCACAGTCTGAGCTCATCCCTGCCTTGAGGATTAGTAGCTGGCAGTTTCACTGGTAAGAAATCGCTGTCATAGGGCGATGCTAAGTGTGGGTCTCTGCAGGGACATAAAACACTGAATGAGTGACATGTCAATCAATTACTTTTTATTTGTTTCCTGAACAATGGCACCCTTGCTGATCCGCAAGGTTTACCTAATAGTAGTGATAACTCTGGAAACCTATTACGCAGTGTGGAATATAAAATATGTTTAATGTTCACTAGAAACCCATGGTCAGGTCATGTACACAGTAAGTTAATACACCTAAGACATATGCAATGTGAATAAATAGAATAAATGTGTGAGCACTCTTAAGAAGGATGTATGGATCAAATGTAATAAACACATTAAATAGTAGTACTAAACAAATTAAAGATAAATCGCTGTTTATTAAAACTATTGTTGCTATTGTATTAAATTGTTGGACATCTTTTGTTTTAAATTACACTATTGTATGATGATAGTGGATGCAAATTGCAGTCATGAACTGGCCAAAGTTTCTAACAAGCAACAGAATGGTCATTATACATTTTCTTGTTAAATTTTATTTATAAGGCACCAGCGCTGTAGAGATAGCACCAGTGGCGGAACAATAAGTATTGCGCCCCCCCCCCCCCCCCCCCCCGCCAGGAACATTTTTGCACACCTCCCACCCCACCTCAGTTAAAACAACCCCTGGGGAGCAGACAGGGGGGTCCGTGCAGTGTGGGTGTACCTGCGGCGCTGTGTAGAAGCCGTGGTGAGAGGGTTCCCTGTGGCGCTGTGAAGTGAGTTGTCACCAGGTCCCTGCAGTGTTTTGGAAATAACCGGGCGGCGGCTTGGGAAGCGCTTCTGATTTTGAAAAAACTGTCCGCACGCTGATTGGCTGAATCTTAGCCAATCAGCGTGCGGCCAGTGTTTTCAAAATCAGAAGTGCTTCCTGTGCCGCCGCTCGGTTATTTCCAAGACACTGCAGGGACCCGGCGCCAACCCACTACACAGCGCTGCAGGGAACCCTCTCATCGCGGCTTCTAGACAGCACCGCAGGTACAACTGCGCCGCACGGACCCCCCTGCCCGCACCCTGCTGTACCCACAAGGAGGGGGGAGCTGGGGGCGTAACAATAGAGCCCGCAGTCCCCCAGGTGCCCACACTTAGTCAGCGCCTCCCCACCATCGCCGGGGCTGCGGCGCTATAGTTATGCCACTGGATAGCACACATTAGAACAATACAGGGTACACAGAACTAGACATAAGAGTAGCTGAATCTAATGAGTTTAATTTTCTTGATAATAAACTGACGCTATTCCTGCTCTTTAGTTACTAACTTAGGTACTTATGTATTATCTGGACTCCCATGTTAAATGCACCCCATTTTTTCATACCCCTACTATCCAACTATGCATGGAGTTTATTTTATATAGTGTGGCGAGCGCAGCGAGCCACCGTGCCCGAAGCGTGGCGAGCGGACGTGGTCTCATAAGAAAACCGGGAGCCCAGATATTACATAAGTACCCTAACTAATTCTGAAGCATGTCTTCTGTTCCATACCATAAAGTATCAATCCATCTGAGCAAATTAAGGGCCTGATTCAGACCTGTTCACTAGACTGCCTAGCGAATAGGTCAGGGCCGTCCTGCCAAACACCCACCCCAGTGCCACCTTCATCCCCTCACTAGCATGCAAGGGGAAGAGTACAAGAAGACATCCCCTAGCATGCAGCTGAATGGTAGAGACATCATGCGATGGTCGCTGACCATTGAATGATTTTTCTCCCTTTCAGAAATAAAAGTCAGTGTAAACTAACTTTTATATCCAGTGCTGGTCACCAAAAATGGGGTGGGCACTGATGTCATGTGATGTCATCTGCCTGTTCTGAGCAGGCAACTCCATGCTTGCATTCCCAGGGGAACACCCAGCATTTTCATGGGGACACCTATAAAATGTTAGGCATTCCCATGGTGTCTGCCCCCGCATGCACAGACCCCCCACCATCGAAAAATGGGGCTAAATTTGGACCCATATGAACTGGTCTGTATTGTCCCATACATTTATAAAGGTAAGGACTTGAAAGCCACTATAATGTTAAGTTTCCATTTTGTCCTTTGGTAAATGTTTGTTTGTTTATGTTGTCATGGTTATGTTGACACCCAAATATAAAACATTACCTGAGTTTTCAGAAGAATGAGACAAATGACGGCAATTAAATACTTTGCACTGACTGGAAATTGGCATACATACTTGCAGATGATGACAATGATGGTCTTGACATCTGTGTGCTACACAGAATGAGATTGAGCAGAGATGCGGCCATACATATAAGATGCATTGTAGAGTTTCCGCTAATGGGGGTACAATGTTTCTGAAGGCAATAACTACAATCCAATTTTTCTCTATAATGTTATGTTTATTTAGCGGAGTACTTCAGTGTTTAATTACCTGCTATCCTAAACCATCCTTGTGACACCATACCATACTTGACAACTTTGCTGCCAAATGTGAACCAAATGCATTTGTTTGTTGCCAAGTAAGTAGATTCCTATTGATTTAAAATCATCAGTGGTCTAACCTGTTAGAACTGTGGCAAAGTTTCATTACTATGTACAGACAATGGCACGTCTCTAAGTTGAACATGTAACTACTCTTTTGCTCATTTATATACAGGTCACTTCCCTTTAGTTTACATTATTTGGAGACCTATTCATTAAACATGTCATCAGATAGCCATGTATTTCCCACACTAATTTGTGGAGCACAAATATATATGCATCCATAACACTACTTTATTGCATACATTGACATATTTTTTATCTTGTATTCACAATAAAAGAAAACACAACAGACCCTCGTTCTATTTTGTCTTATATTGATTAAGTATCAAAACATTCCACTTTGATGTACTTTCAATAGGTTATTTATTTATTAACATGTATTTTAATAGCAGCAATATATTTGTGATTAAACAAGACTGGGTTATAAAATACAGAGAAAGCAGTAAATGGATCTTGTTTATAAGGTCTAATGGGAGTGGGGAACAATAGAAATGAGAAGAGACAGAGAATTGCACATATATGAATGATGAAATAGTCATTTTACAAATCGTAAGACTTTTTATCTATTGGCAGCTGTAAGCTATCTGATTGATCATGCCAGTGGAATATGCTTGACTCAAAGATTAAGGCATATATAATTACACAAAGCTCTGTAGTGAGATTGTGAATAAATCATTAAATCAATGATGCTAGAGCTTTCCTATTTTGGGTTTGAAGAAAGCTGTTGCTCAGGCACTTGATTTAGGAGCAAGGTTAATGCATGAAAGCAAGAGCCCTCCTTGCATCTGAATCCTTCTTGAGTTTGGAGTCCGATGATGAAGGATTGGGCAGCATTGTTATGTCCCCGATCTTCTTGGACTGATTACTGTATTCCTCTGCCCTCTCTACTGTGATTATTTGGTAGCTCAGCGTAGTCAGTATTTTGCTTTGGCTTCATGTTCGCTGCTGGACACTTAGCAAGAACACTTTTTGTAAATGACCTCCAAAGTATCCTTTCAACCAAGTACTAATCATCTACATATATGTCTGTGTGTCTAGGAAACACTGCCATCTGTTGGCAGTTAGTGAAACTACATCTATTTCTCTCACACATGCACGGACACAGAGAAAAAAGTTTGTGCATGTTTGCACAAGATAGAAGACTAGCTTTCGAAGCATTAGCTTCCTAGGCTTACTAGTATAACTATAGTTATCACTGTGTCATGTTTACTAAAGTTAACACATTTTACAGTTAATACAAAAAACCTTGCCTAACAAAATTATTTAATAGGGTTATTGGTCACAGGTCTTTCTCAATTCTAGTATTTGTTAAATTAGTTTTATTTGTATAACAATTATGTTTTTATTATGCCTGATTTTTGTTAATGTAGTGAATGCAAAAACACTGTGTTATAGAGGAGATTATTCCTAACATTTTATAAAGTTTCATGTTTTACACAGTACAGTATATTGATTGTGTGTTTTATAGTTTGCCATAAATATCTGAAATCTATGTTTTCTGAATAACTAAAGATCTAGGTTAAGTGTCCTAGATAAAGTATTGTTTCCCTAGAATCCCATCATTCACCCTATTTGACATTTTTCTATTGCTATACTATGGAAGGTTTAGTGATGCACATGCAATCAGGACTTATGTTCTAATTTTCGCTAATTGTGATTGTAAGGGCTACAGTATATTACTTTATTTCTGACTGTGTAATTTACCAAAGATGTGCAAAGACACTATCCAGTATATGACTGGTTCTGGGAAGAATTGAGTCAAATAAAACAATTTATTCCATGCAATAAGATATCTAAGAATTCCAAAGTGATCCTTTTAAATTATCATTTGCCTACAAATGCTAAACCAAATGCTATTGCCTTCCAATGTCCAATGTGGTACATACTGTAGCATCCTGAGAATTATTAAAATAAAAAGTTTAACTCTAAGGGGTTAATTTCGAGTTGGCTATACCTCTGGAGTTTTTTCGATGTATGTAAACATTTCTCAACTATGGATGTGCTCCAAAAATGGAGTTATTAATGGTGGTTTCTGGAGTGCTGGTGGAATGTTGCACAATGATGATGATGATGACGATGAGCAGCACTATGTGCCTTATTCTAGTTCACTCTTTCTGACAAAATCCTTCTTAGATGGACAAAACCATGTGCACTGCAGGGGGAGAGAATTAGATTTGGGTGAGTTATTTTGTTTCTGTGCAGGGTAAATACTGGCTGCTTTATTCTTACACTGCAATATAGATCTCACTTTGAAGTAAAACCCCACCCACATCTAACTCTCTCTGCACATTTTACATCTGCCCCACCTGCAGTGCACATGGTTTTGTCCATCTAAGAAGGATTTTGTCAGAAAGAGTGAACTAGAATAAGGCCCTCTGTAACAGAAGCATTTTTGAGGGAAAACCTGTGAAGTAATTTAATTTAACATGATTTAAATGTTGTTTTATGTAATATAATACTAGTACTTGTTTTTGTAATTAATTTGAAAATAGTGATAGACTATATTATCTATTGTTTATTAGACATACTACATTACTAACTGCAATGCCTGCCATTGCCCAGTTGTTGTTTTTTTTTATCTTTGTCTACACCTGTCTCCTATAGTATCTCTGCTTGCCACAATCACTCTTACTCTCTCACTCCAAAGCTGTGTACACACGGGGGCAATTTTGTCTTATATCGCGGGCAATATGGTCGCTGATCGACCATATTGCCCGCGATAGGAGTGTGCACCGGCGATATATCGCCATGTGCGTGCTCCCATTTTCTCCCCCGTAGTGATCGCTGGTCGCAGGAACATGCTCCTGCGACCAACTGATTTCCACTGCCGGGCTCCTCCGGCAGTTTCTTTTTCATCAGCGAATATCTCTGGTCGCTGATGCAAACGGGGATATATCCCCCCGTCTGTATGGGGTTCAACACATATTGCCACACCTCACCCCCTTATTTTTTCCTGTGCATCTACTGTATGACACTGGTGGTGGATTTCCAAGATAACAACGACTGTTACATTCAAATGGGATGACATCATTTTTATCAGCATGCAATTTATTTCAATTATATAGACTATATTGTGTAAAAATAGATAACATGACTTTGATATTTACAACTAACACTGTAAGGACACATCTCTAATTATATTTTATTCTGTCTCAAAGCATAGCCATAAACACTTGTGTGTCCTATGTGTGTCTGGAGTTCAAATTAACATTCATACAACTGAACACACTGTAGGCATATAAATATGATTTTGTTTTGTGTATGCACCTTTTCATTGCATATGTTCTCACACCTATAAGTTTCTGTGATCACTGATCATATGATTTTAGCCCATTGCGGATTGGTAGATGGTAGCTTATTATCTGTAGGGTCCTCCTTCCAAAACCACGGTCTTGGCATGTGTTTTTTTCATACATTCCAGTGGATGATATTTTTATGGCAGCTGTGACATATGATAATTATCATGACCGATTCCTTATAATTAATAGACATGCCTTATAAAAAATGATCAAACACCACAGTCATGGCCCACCATTAGGGATATTAACTGGCTTTTTTTACCAGTAAAAATAAAAGCATCCATATCTGATCAGGGCAAAGGTAGTATGGTCATAGCATTGTTATTATTCTCCCTGCAACAGTGACTTAGTAATGACCCCTCTCACAGCTATACACATAATAGAGGATGGTAAATGCAGTTAGTTAGTCTCTGTTGGTAACTGTAATAACAGTGTGACTGCCTCCAGCCCTGACCAATCAAAATGCACTCCCTGCCCAGCTCAACAAGATCAGGGAGGTGTGACGGGTTTGATCTAATTAGATTCTCTTCTATACTTAGCAATTATGTATCTTCCAAAAAAATGCAGGTAATCTCAAAAATATAATGCTTTTACAATTTAGTTTTCAGATGCACCAAGAATTTACAAATGAAATAGTGTCCTCTAGAGAATTAGACTATAAAGTAACCAATCAGCAAGCATCAATAAATTCTTAATTTGTATATATAACCTTACAAATGGAGCTTGCAACCATTCTTCCTGTTTTTACTGGGGAAAACATCTGTTCATACTCTCTGTAACTGCGTCTTTACACTTGTATGACCAATACCCTAGCTAGACAGTGGTGTAAAGAGTAGTGTGAGTTTTGTCTAGATTTCTTTCTTACTCATTGTACTATGCATTCAGATGCTGAGGACTGTTCAATGTCTCCTGTGGGTGACTACAGTATATTCCATTCTTAGCTACAGCTTCACTTGCGATGGTTATCAATTCCATAGCTTGAATAAGTGCATATAAGCATGTGCATACAAACATGAATTAGGCCCTGTATGCACAAATGACAAGTGCAGGAAACAGTCATGTTTTACAGTGTTCTGTATATTGTAGCAAGAATGCAAACCATTTATTAAAAAAAAACATGGAAGAATGAAAAATATACACAATAATAATACTACAACACTGTTTATAGTCCGTACACTGAGACTGGTCTAATTCTCTAGTGGGCGCTAAATTTAATCTGAAAACTAAATTGCCAATGATGAATTTCTGCAATCCTGACAGTCAGCTAAATCAGTTCACCCTTCTCGAATGAGTATTATGAAAATATAAATTACAAGTATAACCGAAAACATATGTTATCCTGTGTTACATTTTTCTAACCCATCATTTTAATATATAAATACTGTAAGTATTAACTTACTGTATGAAAAATGATCATGAGTAATAGCAAAGATAAATGTTTGAAGAGTACAGTAAAACGCATTCTGTCTAGATATGTGTGAAAATACAGTATGTTATTTGCAATGGTCCTCCATCTACAATTCATGAAACCAAGCAAATCACCACAGTTCAATACAACCAGGTAAAGATTGGGAACTAAACCTGGCCCTGGAAAAATTCCTAGAAGTCACTATACATGGCACCAAATGCAATGAAGGTGGAACCAACACCAAAATAAGCAGGATTAATACTGTACATCATTACATCTGCTTGAAAGTCATTGGTTTTAATATGCTGGGTATACTGGTGGCCACAGACCTTTAAGCTGCTGGGAAAAACCACAAATCTTCACATTTTAAATAATGCCCCACCTCCCCCCACTGAGACTGAGCACAGACTCCAAAAGCTCTATCAAGCAGACAAACAACTCATTACCAAAATCCCCTGTATATCACAAATATCTACCCCAGTGGAGCCCATAAACACCCCAAACATTGTTACACCCTCAGATAGAATCCACTCCTGTCACTTTAACAGATGTCACAATGGGTACAGATGGGTACCCGCCTTATACTGTATAATAATTTGCAGCATCGGGTACTCTTCTCTGTAAATTGGCAAATGTTGTCTGTGGGAGACAGAAGGGGGATGGGGCTACTTCTCTGGCAGGGCCACATCTTCTAAAAAAAGTAATTGGCTGATAGACAGCCTCAAAGGTGTGTTGGCCTACCAGGGATCTTCCCACTTAAGACTATACTTAATCTGCCCTTGAATACAACTGTGATAACATTTTAAAGGAACCTTATATTAATTGTACATTTGTGTTATCTACACATTTAAGAACAGTATTATGCTGAAAACATTATCTAGTCCCTTTCCGAAATAACTGTACTTAGCCTGAATTTATCATGCATTTATAGTGGTTAAGGTAGATAATACATGGCTGTGTCTTAAACATAGAAACATAGAATTTGACGGCAGATAAGAACCACTTGGCCCATCTAGTCTGCCCCTTTTTTTAAACATGTTACCTCAAACCTTATTTGATCCTTATTTTTTTGTATCAATATGCTTATCCCAAGCATGTTAAAATTGTACTACTGTATTTGCGTCTACCACCACTGATGGGAGGCTATTCCACTTATCTACTACTCTTTCTGTGAAGTAATTCTTCCTCACATTTCCCCTGAATCTTCCTCCCTCTAGTTTAAGTGCATGTCCTCGTGTTCTGTTGCTCCTCTTCCTTTGAAGAATGTCTCCCACCTGGACCTTGTTAAAACCCTTGATATATTTGAAAGTTTCTATCATGTCCCCCCTTTCCCTTCTCTGCTCTAAAGTATACATATTAAGATCTTTTAGTCTTTCCTGGTACGTTTTGTGGTGTAGGCCATGCACCATTTTAGTTGCTCTTCTTTGTGTCTTAGCTCTAGTTTGATTATATAAATCTCTTGTGATTTACATTGTTCATTTGGAACACTGTTTATGCATCCTGAGCTGTTTTTTTTTTTACAATTAAGCATGTTTATGACGTCTCGCAGGCATGTTATACATCAGTTTAATCATTGTAAAGAATAGCCATCCTAACATAAATATATTCATAACAGCAAAGTAAACATGAAATAATGATCATATATTGTATTTATATCGCCTAATAATGTTTATTTATTGTTTAATTTGCTTTTATAATCAGTTTATATTTAAAATTGCTGTTGTTTTAGCTGCATTCTTTCTCAGTTACCATATGAAAGAAGCACAATCTATTAGATAGAAAAGTAGATAGAAAATAGATTTTCTTTAAAATTTTGATAAACCTTCACCAATTATTTTTAAAAGCTTTCAGTATTGTGACCATGGTAATGTTATTTATGTTATAGCTTACTTATGTTTCCCATGCTAACAATCAACAACTATTGTTAAGACACAGTACCTGTAATGAGATACTGTATTGTGACTGTGAAACCACATGGGGGATGCTACACGGAAATAAAGGTCCTTTTTATCAGTTTGTTCGTGCATCTAAAATAAAACACAATCCAGATTGCACACCAGCATAACTTCCAGAGGAAATGGAGATGCCTGCCTCTGGGCTCCAAGCCCTGAAGGGGCACCTGCATGTACAACAGCAAATGTGTGATTCACAGCTGGATCCAAGTGTGACCACTGCTCTTTCAACAGAGCTCTTTGGTGCACCCACTGCTGCAGCATTAACCGTGTCTGTCCAATGAGCCATACTAATGCCTGCATAGGAGATAGGTACCAATCAGCCTGCCCTGCAGTGAGGAAGAGTGCACTCACAGCTGCTACTGGACTGTGAGATGGGACTTACCACTAAAAGTCTAATCTACATGCTGACATGCTGCAGACAGGTGAATTTTTTTAGGCTGAACCAGTTTCAGTGCCCCTTGCCACACAGCATCCCTGTAGACTAGCCTAAAGTGCTATCTACATAATTCTTTAAATCATGTGTGTTTTATATACAAATGCACATTCACACGCACATATTTGTTTACACTTTTTGGTTTATAGAGCACACACATATGTGTTTACACTTTTTGGTTTATAGAGCACACACATATGTGTTTACACTTTTTGGTTTATAGAGCACACACATATTTGTTTACACTTTTTGGTTTATAGAGCACACACATATGTGTTTACACTTTTTGGTTTATAGAGCACACACATATGTGTTTACACTTTTTGGTTTATAGAGCACACACATATTTGTTTACACTTTTTGGTTTTATAGAGGGCACTAAACTACAACTTGCCTCCGGGCCCCTGGGAAGAGCTTATGTCACTGTAGCACACTACTTAGTAAGGTCAAGATTTTACAGTATGTAAAATCCATACTCAATAATTCATTTAGTGTTGTTATTACGTCACAAAAAAAAAAATCTTGACTGTTTAATAGAGAATAAAAAAAAAACATACTGCTTTAGTTTTATTTCATAGCAGCCATTTGTTTAGTTCTGATGTTTGGACCTCAGTGCTCATTGCTGAATAAAGTATCCATCAGTTTGTTTTAATGTTCAGAGCAGCAACTGTCCAGCAGTGATTTGATGATTGACAGTAATGATAACTGCCACTGCAACATCCTCTGCTATGTTCAAATGAGCGTTCACTTGTAAAAACTATAAAACACTGAAAAATCTTAGTTCAAAATGAACATATGTGTCCAATAATACAGGTAGAATACCAACTGACAGAGGAAAAGAAGCACAATTTAACAGTATGGTAGGATAATAAAATAACCTTTTCAACCTGTAAGAAATATCTTATTTATACAGGATCATGGGCAAACAAAAAGGCAGCATAAAATTCACTGTAGTGAGCTGACAAAAAACTGCAGAATCAACTATTTACTAATGATGCTGTACACTTTCTTTGAGCTTTAGTTTATAGCTTTGGGTCCTTTTAGTTATTATAAGATCCATTATGTTTGTTTTGTCTTTTCTACTGCCAGTGTCTTTCAGGATCCTCTGGACTGTTGCACTGACTATTTACTTATTCCATATTGCCATAGGCTGAATTTGTTTGAATACAATCGTGTTTTTAGATGATGGCTTTTACAATGAGATATTTAGTTGGACAACAAATATAGCTATAATGCTTATGATGACACTGTTACTTTATGTCTTTCTCTGGTCATGTTGGAAGTTTAATGACATTTTTCTATAAAAATGTTGATTTCTTATTTCTGATACAAATATCATGGGATGGATATAGCCATTAATTCTTAAGAAATAGAACAGTATAAAAGCTCAAACATCAGGAAGCTGACAGACCACAACAGTGTCTCACAATCTAGGGAGCTTCTATTCTCAAGAGTATTTCAGATAAAGATACTTTAATGTCAGTTTAGCTTCACATGAAAAACAACACAAGTTAATAGTTTGCAAAAATATTATTTAGTCTTCATGGTTACTTTAATTATGGATAATTGTCAGTAAGATTGTAAACCAAGAGAGCGATTTCAATTTAATGAGGGATATTTAAAAAAAAACCCTGAAATGTTTCTATTCGATGACAAGATAGAAAATGAGATGTGGCTATATATATATATATATATATATATATATATATATATATATATATATATATATATATACAGCATCTTTTTTCTGGCAGATCCAGAGGATGTCTGATTTTTCCTAAAATGTATTTTTTTTTTTTAAGGTAAATACCCAGGAGAATTGCCTGGGCACCCTGGTAACTACAGTAATGCAAGGGGGTCACCATGAACTGTAACATTAAGCCAAGGCCCTCTCTGAGGCAGAGCAGCATCTCCCGGACCTCACAGTGATAAAATGGCTGCAGCCTTGCCCACAATGCCATTCGTGGCACTGAATAGGCCAAACAGGTTGTCTCTAAAGGTTGGGATGCCATTGCTGGCTGCACCACCACTAAGGAATAATTAAGAAATTTGAATTTTCCAGCTTTGTCTGTAATTACTCACCTTCCACCTGCTTTGGGAGCCAGGTCTTCTGCATCAGCAGTAAATGTATTCTGTGCAGGGGCATAACTGCCAGAGGCAATGGAGTCGCCTGCCTCCAGGCTCCAAGCTGTAAAGGGGCACCTGTGTGATTCACAGTGGGATCCAAGTGTGTCTGCTGCTCTTTCAACAGAGTTCTGCCGCACACCAGCTGCTGCGTACTCAATATGCTCTATGTCAGGAGCCCTGCTAACACCTAGAACAGAGGACAGGATGGCTGCCACCTGGGTACCGCTCAGCCTGTATTACAGAAAGTAATGGTGCACCTGCTACTGCTGATGGACTGTTAGATGAGACCCACCATTGAATTCTGATTCTGCAGACAGCTGAATCTAAGCAGTCTGACCCTGTCCCACCGACCGTTGTCACACAGCGCATACATACAGTACATGCACAATTTTTATTAAAGGGGGGGGCACCAAACATCAACTTGCCTCCAGGCAACTGCGATGAACTTATGCCTCTGATACTTTGTTTGTGTATATGAGTGTCTGTAAGTGTTCATGTGCATGAGTGTCTGTATGTAACCCCCAGTGTGTGTGTGTGTGTGTGTGTGTGTGCGCATGACCCTCCCCTTGTGTGAGTGTTCCCCACCATGAAGGCTGCAACTGGAGGAACTACATCTCCAAGCATCCCAAGGGCCTCACCTAGTTCTCTCCCCATGGAAAGATGGAGGGGAGACCACAAGGAGCTGTAAAAACCATTAGACACCACCTAACAAGTGAGCATTATTACTATTTTTATTTGGATACTGCAGGTATTTTAGATGACTCATTGTCATCTGAAATTGGGTGCAAAGTGTTTGAACGCCCCAATTTAGTTTGCTTTTATTACAAATACATGTATTTATTTACTAACAGTTTCTTATATATGAAAGCAAATTTAGTTTTGCTTTACAAACAAACTGGGTATTTACAGACAGTCAAATTGGTAGAAAGGCCCTGCTCTTGAGCTTACACTCTATAGGGAAATATACATTGCTACACAATGTTGGCCAGAGGTCAGGAGGATGAAAAGTGTGAAAGAGAACATAAGTAAGAATATGTTTGGACTTTACAATGGGGTTGTAATTTGATAGGATATTAAAGTTTTATAAAGGTTAAGTGGGTGGTTCTTGAAAATGATAAGCTTGCCTGAAGAGGCGAGTTTTCAGATAACACTTAATGGTTTTGGACACTAGGGGTGAGATTAAATAGGATGAGAGATTCAGAAAATGAGAGATTTTGTGAGAAATCACCAGTTTTTTTAAAGCGGCAATCATTTACACTTCAAAATCAAACTGGTGTTGCAGTGTAAATGATTGCCGCTTTAAAAAAACCTGGAGATTTCTCACAAAATCTCTCATTTTCTGAATCTCTCATCCTATTAAATCACACCCAGAGGAGAGTCTTATCATACTTGGGAGGGCATTCTACACAAAGGGTGCAACTCAAAGAAAGTCCTGCAACTGTGAATAAGAGCAAGTATTGTGTGGATGAGAGACTTAGATCTTGTGAGGAGTGTAGAGGTCAAGTTGTTATATTTGTTGAGACGAGTGAAGAGATGTATGTTGGTGTCTTTGGTTCATGGCCTTGTGTGTAAGTAAAAGTATTTTTTATGGAGTACAGTAGAGCACAGGTAACCAGTGGAGGGACTGACAGAGCAGTTTTGAAAAACAGTGAACATCTGGTGAGAGTGATAAGCCCCACAGCTGCATTCATGATGGATTGTAGTGGTTAGAGTCTGTATAGGAACACTAGTAAGAAGATTATTTTGATATTCAATGCAGGAGATGATAATGGTCCTATTTTGAATATGTTTTTTAGATGCCTGTAACATGATTTAGAGGCAGATTGAATATGGGGAGCAAAGGACAGTTCAGGATGACACCTAGGCAACAAGGTTGTTGGGTAGAATTTTTTGTCATTTTCTCTACAGTGATAGAGATTTCAGGTTGATACCGCATTTCCCCGATAATAAGACCTACCCCCGATAATAAGACTTACCCTTCCTCTTGCAGAACGGTCCAAAATAAGCCCTACCCTGGAAATAAGACCTAGCTAAACCCCCATTTTGCCTGGTCCCTGCGCTACACTACAATGTATGAAATGGATGCTTTGTTAAAGATTTCACAGTGGCATCCAATCACAGCTGCAGCATCTCACTCTCTCTAAGAGTCAGCGCACACCATAACCTTGTTTTCTGGGAAAGATGCTGGCGTGCGTGCATTATTGAAATTGCTGTCAATGTTAATTAAAATAAGACCTACACCGAAAATAAGCCCTATGGTGTTCTTTGGACCGAAAAGAAAAAAAGACAGTGTCTTATTACAGGGGAAACACGGTAACTACTATTGGTCAGTAGAAATATAATTAATTCTGTTAAATATCTATCATTGAATGTAGTGCCTTTAATATAATATGATATTATGTAGTTCTGTAATACCGTTGCAGTTCTCTCAGTAAATAGCTCTGTTATAAATCATTGGGTGTCCTTTATGTAGCAAAAAAATATAAAATTTTTATGATCAATGATATTTGTAATGTGCACTTTTTTTAATTGAATTTATTTTTTATTTATCGTTATGTTCTCTATTTGGCCACCCATAAATATAATACATACCTACACCTTACACAGCATTACACCGGATTTTTATTTTGACATATTTTTTATTAAAAAATATGTAGATACTTCTATTCAGCTCAAACTGCCTTAAATGTGTACTACTAACTTAGAGAAAAACACACACATTTACACTGTTTTAATGGAATCACTTCTGTTACACTTTATTAGCTCGCAGATTGGTAATGATTGCGTTGCCTTGCATCTGCCAAGTTATTGTCTTTTAAGCCTTGAAACTGCTGTTTTTTTTATTTATTTTAACACATTTATAGCTTATTATGAAGTGTATTTGTGTGTTGCGTTAATTTGTACACTGTGTTTGTACTATGTCTGTTTCAATGTATTTTTATAGTAGCTATAATGAGCATGATATATTATCCATTTTCTCTGACTTCTATAAGATATTGCATATATTTTCTCCTAAAACTAAGTTTTAATAGTTGCATTTTTTTGCTGAGTTTCAAAAATTGAATGACCTATAAATGTGGAATATGTTGTTTTTTTATTTTTTTTATTTCTGTCAAAGATTACACAGGGAATTGAATATATTAATATAAAGTGGTGACTAGTACAGTTCTAAATATATGTGCCAGTATAGTTTCAGAGCGCAGAATGAAAAGGTAATTGCAAAGGGTTCTTCGTTTTAAACTTGAACACATTATCAATAGACATCTTACTTGATATAGTATCTTACAGATACAAGTTTGAATTCATGTGATGATCCCCTGCGCTTTCTCAAGGATTTTTTTTTCTTTTAATAAAAATGACTTTGGTTGAAACTGTTTGTCATGACTTTACTAGACAATTTAAACAAATGCAAGTAATTGAGGGCCTTATTCTGGTCTGTGCGGCCGGAGCCGAATATGCGGCCAGGACCGTGCGTCCTAAACCCCGCCTAAACTCCGTCCGAATGTGGTAAGCCGCTGACCGCACGGAGCACGAGTGGATTTCTCATGTATACACCTCCTCCATCTCTGGGAACCTCCCCCATCATTCGATGGTCGCAGACCATCGAATACAGGGCCGAGTGGTAAGGCAGCTCCCGCGAGCTCAAACCACTCGGGCATTTCTCCGTGCAAAAGCAGGGATCTGGGCGGGCAGCTGACATTCGGCAATGTCATATGTCCGCCCCCTACACGTGCGTCACGGCCGCATTACCATACGTACGCCCAGCGTTTTCATGGGAACGCCCATGAAACGTGGGGCGTATGCATATGTTAATGAGTCCAAACAGCCCTTCACTCCCCCCCCCCTCCCCCTGTTCGTAGTGTAAACAATTCATGCGGAATTTGGACGTATGTCCCTTTCGCACATGCGCAGATATGCCTCTGCACATGCGCAAACACAAAACATCGGCGGAACGAACGCACGCGGACATATCCGCACCAACCAGAATAAGGGCCTGAGTATTGAATCAAAAGAAGATTCTTATAATTTCTACTAATTCTAATAATAGAAGTAGAAACACAGTCTCACTGTAATTGTTACAAATAATATGTACGTTCATACCAAATGTAATATTTGTAAATAGAGTAGTTGAGACTTTCATCTTGTTAACAATAGAGAAATAAAGTTGTGGGCCACACTCAGAGCAAGCACTCCTACCCATTGAGTAAGTGCAGATTTACAGTCCATGCATTGCTGCGGTAGTTCATCCATGTACAAAGCAGTAATGAAGTAATGACCAAATTGACAAATTGACGCTTACCTGTTTTAAGTTTCCTTTTATGTATGCATGTGAAAAGAAACACAAACACATGAAGTTAGATATTGCATGTATAATAACAGATGCCACAATAAACCTTTTGAAACTTTTTGCTATGTGTTTTCATAATCAAAGCTTATTTTCACAGGTAGAAAGTTGTTAATGTGAAACAATCTACCATTTCACCCCTCACACACAGTAATAGGCTTAACTGGAAATGTAGAGTTTTTTTCATTCCTTCTTGTATTAATTGCTATTCTGTAAATACTGTAGTTCTATCAAGGGCCTCTGGGTTGACCATAGTGTTAAGCTAGACATCACCAGGGGCTAGCACTTTCCCCCTCTGCCCCCAGTCAAAAGAGATAAAATGTATAAGGGTTGAAGCATGGTACAAAATATTTGATTGAAATGTCCTGAGCCCTTCCATCTATACGGGTGTAGTATATTAGGTGAACAATATCAGGGCTTACTATTATTTAGTTACAGTTTATTTCCAGTTTCTTTAGAGGGATATGCATATGGAAATTAAATATGCTAGGCTTGCCTGAAGAGGTGAGTTTTCAGGGAACATTTGAAAGTTTGGAAGCTAGTGGAGACTCTTTTTGTGCGTGGAAGGGCATTCCATAGGGTGAACAGCCTGTTGAAAGTCCTGTAATAGTGAATGGGAGCTAGTGATCCGTGCAGAAGAGAGACACAGATCTTGTGCAGAGCGGAGTGGTCGAGATGGGCGATATTTTGTGATAAGTAAAGAGATATAAGCTGGTGCAGTATGCTAGCAGAAGGGTTTTATATTGAATATGGTAAAACACAGGTAACCAATGCAGGGACTGGCAGAGTGGATCAGCAGATGATGAGCATCTTGCTAGGAAGACCAGCCTAGCAGCAGCATTTAGAATGGATTGCAGTGGCGAGAGTATGTTCTTGGGAAGACCAGTTAGGAGACTATTGCAATAATCAATGCGGGATATAATGAGTGCATGGATAAGAGATTTAGTAGTGTCTTGTGTGAGATAGGGTCATATTTTGGATATGTTTTATAGATGCTTGTAACATGATTTGGAGACCGATTGAATGTGGTGAACAAACGACAGTTCAGAGTCGAGGATGACCCCTAGGCAATGAGCTTGTGGGGTAGAGTAGATTGTCACGTTGTCAACAGTGATGAATATATCAGGATGGTAACTGTTCTTAGCTGGTGGGAATATAAGTAGTTCTGTTTTGGAAATATTGAGTTTGAGGTGACAAGCAGACATCCAGGATGAGATGACGGAGAGGCATTCAGAGACTTGGCACAAAACCACTGGTGACAACCCTGGGGTTGATAGATAGATATGAGTATCATCCGCATATAAATGATACTGAAATCTGAAAGAGCTGATGAGTTTGCCAAGAGATGAGGTATAGATTGAGAAAAGCAGAGGAGCTAAGACTGAGCCTTGCGGAACTCCAGACTGACAGAGGTAGTGAAGAGGAAGTAGAGTCAGAGAAGCGAACACTGAAAGAGCAATCAGATAGGTAAGATGTGAATCAGGAAAGGGCTGTATCATTAAAACCTAGGGAGTGCGGTGTTTGTATGAGAAGAGTGTGATCAACAGTGTCAAACACAGCAGAAATATCTAGAAGGATAAATAGTGAGTAATGGCCTTTAGACTGAGCAGTTACCAGTTCATTCATCACTTTAGGCAGTGCTGTCTCAGTGGAGTGTTAGGAATGAAGGCCTGACTGAAGTGGGTCTCATAGGGTGTGAGAGTTAAGAAAGGTGTGTGAGACGAGAGTAGACAAGTCTCTTAAGTAGCTTGGAGAGGCATGGGAGCTGAGAGATAGGACGACAGAGCGTTAGGGTCAGGATTGTGTTTTTTCAGAATGGGAGTAATCACTGCATGTTTGACAAAGAAGGAAAAGTACCAGTAGTAAGAGAGAGATTGCAGATTTTAGTTAAGGTTGGGAAAAGCACAGGAGACAGAGTTTTAATGACTTGTGCAGTTATAGGATCAAGAGGAGAGGTAGTAGAGTAGGAGGATAAGAAGGGTGTGGAAACTTCCTTTTTCATTTGTGAGCTCAAATGAAGAGAAAGTGCCAGAGGGTTCACGTGGGGAAGAAAGAGGGTTAGAGGTTGTGGGAGAGTATACCATTTTATCTCGGATGTTATCAATCTTTTCCTTAAAGTAGGAGGCAAGTTCTTGTGCACTGATGGTAGCCGTTGGAGGAGTTGAGTTAGGGTACAGAAGAGACTTAAATGTGTTAAAAAGTCGCTTAGGGTTGGTGGCATGAGAAGATATTGGAAGTACGCTTGTTTGGCAGTGTCCAATACATTGCAGTAGGAGTGGTAGATATACTTTTATATGTGAGGAAATCAGTCAAAATATGAGATTTACACCATTGGCGTTCTACTTTACGTGACTGAGTTCTTAGTTGTCTTGTTGTTTTGTTGTGCCATGGCTATAGCCAGCCTATTGACTGTTGACCTAGACATTGTCTTTTAGCCATTCGGATACCCCTCTATATGTATATATCTGGTTTATAATTGCAATTTAAAAATTATCCATAAAATATTAATTGCCCGGTACTTATTACCATTAACACCCAAGTGGATACCTATTAATTAGTTAATTTAATAAATACCTCTTTTGAGCATGAGCACCCATTGAATGGACTGATCTATATCTTATATGAAAAAGTGCTTTACCCATTATTGAGGACAGTGAGGCTTTGATCTTGTAAAATGTCATTGATGTAATACAGTACAGTATTTATATATGTATAATTGAATACATTTTTTAATATATATATATATATATATATATATACTGTACTTGAAGATTGTTCTTTGCATCCCTTAATGATAATTGGTTACAATCTAGAATATAAATATCAATTTTGGCAGACCAGTCTTGCTGTCTGGCTTGCTGCAATTGAATTAATCTAGTCTATTTCCTGTTAATTGGTGGCAGTGGATGGTTATGTATGGCTTCTTTTGACCAAGGTGCTGGAAAAAGTGAATATTGCCACATTTAGATGAGATAACAGATATGTACAGGTATTTAGCAAAATATTCTTCAAAAAGAAAGCAGTTGATTATAGCAAACTTTTAACTTGATCGTATTTAAAAAATCACCTGCTTTTACTATAAATTCAAATAATGGAATATGTAATTTCTTCCAGACATTTTAGAAATCAAATTTCTAAAATCAAATGTAAAAGTTCTATATACAAACCATTCAAACATTTAACATATGATATTTCATTGTTGACTTATTCAGTTGTCCTTGTTATAGAATTCATTTTATATCTGACGTGTTATGAATCAGACTTCATAGAAGTCTGTACAACATGCTCAATTCCAATTCCTTTCTTCTGATCTTATTTACTAATTACACTTTAAAAAATCATTGCTGATAAAATGGAAAAATAAAATGACTTCACTAGTCAGATGTTCATGATTATTGGCAGCAAGCACATGCACATGGCAAATGCATACATTATAACCTATCCATGGATGGGATACATATGGATGACCAGCGGTCAGAATACCGGTGCCAGCATCTCGATGGAGGGAATCCCAGAAAGGGTCAGGTAAGTATACTTTCCTCCCCCTATCCCCCCAAACGTAACCTCCCCTTCCTGCAGCCAAATTTCCACCCCATGCAGCTTGACCCCTTACATAAATTATATTTTATTTTAATGCCAGGGGTTTCTTACTAGCTGCCAGGGGTTTCTTGTTCATTTCTAGAGGTTACTTGCTCTTTGCCAGGAGTTACATGCTTATTCCCAAGAATTTACATGGTCATTTCCAGGGTTTTACATGGTCATTGTCAGGGGGTCACATGTTTGTTGTCAGGAGGGTTACATGCTCGTTGCCCAGGGGTGTTACATGCTCAATGCCAAGGGGCTCCAGATGCACAGTGTGTTAGTGCTCCTGGAATCTGCAGATCTGGGTAGTGTTGTATGCACTGCACTACTATGACAGATGATAGAGCCCTCTAGTGTCTGTCTCCTAGATAGTGGCACAGATTTTTGAGGGTCGTTTTTGCATATTCCTTGCCACCTGCATGGAATCTGTAGAGACCCGGGGCCCTTGAGTTGCTGGTTTCCCCCACTGCAGAATGGTGTGCGGTGGAGTTTTTTCACCACTGGTAATTGTATTTGTAGACTTGGATTCTTATTCATGATTGTAAGAAATTGCACAGCAGCAAGTAAGCAGCTATGCAATTCAGGGCCATTCAAATGCAAATGCAGTAGGATGCCTCTGTAGGACAAACACCTCAATTTTTGCATTAGAAAGAATCCAAGTGCTGCATCAGTCACATTTCACAGTGGTATTAGAAACTCTCCAGCCAGTGTAATCTGTAGCTTACACAGTCTGGTCATAAGATCTAGACACCCGGGTCAAGGAAGTCTGGACCCATCTTGTCATGTGCAATGTGCTGCCCCCATTCTTCTCTCCCAAATACAGTATGTCAATCATTATGTAGCTGGCACAGGTCTGCAAGCAATATTGCAACACCCATACTACACATGCTCAAAACAGACCCCTAAACATTGTATTTTCGGGGCTGTTTTCTGGTGCTTAGTAGCAGCAAATTTTCATAAAAAATAACACAGATCTTAAACTATTTCTCTGGTCTCATTGTAATAATATCAATTATTAATACAGATCTACAATCTGTAATAATATTTATAACAATGTGCAGGAAAAAAAATCACACAGTGCAGAGTGCACTTCAGAGTACCAATTTTGGATGACGGATTATTCCGTATTTCAGAATATTTTAATATTTCAATTATGTATTTTGAAGTATCTTACATTTATGCTGTATAAACACATCTAACACATGAAATACACACAAATATATTTTATTTGTTCAAAAAACAAGGTTTCAAAACATGAAACAAAATTTGGTCACTATCTCAGATACTGAATGGGAATGCCAAGCAATCATTTTCTTGTACATATATAGTGGCGGTTACATATCATATCCTCAGTAGTGCTGTTACAAATGTCCCCAGTGAGTTTTTAGCAACAAAAAAAATTTCACTTTCTGAAATGTATGGTTTTCGGAATAATTTGCATAACGGATATTCGGATACGGGATACTCAACCTGTAATACCTGTAGTTCCTGTCTAATTTATATGAAGACTAATACAAAAAATTGCACAAACTTTATCTTAGCTTTAGAAAGTACTACTTTGGAATGTTCTATTATGGCAAGAGCACAAAAAAGTCCACTATGTATGTTATTTTTTAAACAATATTTGAGATAGGTCTTTTTGAATTTAGTTTTTGACAGCTGTTGATAATCAAGCAGCAAAGTGCAAAACCTGAGTCTTTGTTTTATAAACATCAGGTGATTCTACAAAAGCTTTGCATACACATTTAACTGCCATAAATAAAATAAAAGTACAGTCAAAAGAGGCCTTGGTCATACTAAGTTCAAGTCAATTGAATATTTATAAATGTCCACCTATGAAACGAAAAATGTCCTATTATGTTGGGCCTTTAGAAAATAAATCACTAGATGAAACACTAGCACAAAGGAATGCTTTAGAAGGACTGACGTTTAACAATTTTTTTGTACATCACTGGATTTAAGGCAATAACTGACTGCTAAAGTGTATGTTGAGTCACCTGCTTTGTGAACTATGCACTGATAATAATTTCAAGAGTAGACCAGGAATAAAGTAATTTTAAAATGGTGGTGGTGAGGTATTTTATGCTGCATTAGATGAAATAGCTCACGAGTTCACAGATCGATGACTACAGGAAAATGGCTACTTTTTTTAAAAGCGTGTTTAAATAAGTTTAAATGAGTTTAAAGTGATGTTTGAAAATTATATTTGAGCTGGAAATGTTGTAACTGTTGAACACCAGTTGCATTGTCTAATACACAACCTTCCCTCTTTGCAAAAAGGTGCTACTGAACAATCACAATCTGCAAAGTATTCTTCATCCATAACGATCCCTATTCTGCTTGAATAGACAATGTCAAAAATGAGGATTTTCATCATGAAGCTCTGCCTAATATAAATTATGACGGTATATGATATAGGGAATAAAAATACACATTGTAATTAATTATGGCACCATGGTCTATTTGCATTTTCATAGGTCGCACCTTCAGCAAATGAAAAGTGTATGCATTACAACATCAATTTATTCGGTACTCTTTACCTAGCACGGCGCCCGCGATTGGCATCGCGGTCATCGGGGGTAAAAAATCGCGGGCATCGCGAAGCGTGGCGAGCGCAGCGGACACCTGTGAAGCCCGCGAAGGGACGCGTTTACCTGTGAAGGTATCCGCATCCCCACGCGGTGCTCGCTGCGCTCGCCACGCTTCGGGCTCGGTGGATCGCTGCGCTCGCCACACTATTCTATTCTCAACTCCACGCCGACGTGGATAGTAGGGGTATGAAAAGGTCGGAGGACGCGTACCGCCGCCCCTCGCGGCCTCGCTGCGCTCGCCACGCTTCGGGTTCACGTTGATCGTGGGGTGGCGTTAACAATTGTGGGGGCCATTTCAGACTTCAGGGGGACTATTTGGGCTCTGTGGCCTATTTAACATTGTTTCCTATGGAAAAATCACGGGCATTGAGGCATTGAACACTAAAATCGCGTCCATTGACACTTTTAACATTGTTCCCTATGGGAAATCGCGGCCATCGCGTCGCACCCGTTTTTTAGTGCATGCGATGGCCGCGATGCCCACGATGGGCGCCGTGCTAGGTAAAGAGTACCATTTATTCAACTAACTTCCAATTTTCAGTGTAGAGATTTCAGCTTTTTTCCCAATTTATTTTATTAGTTCTCCCTGATAAATTATTTTTGAAATAAATAAAACATATTGTTAATTTCTGTGTATACTGCCACAGCACTGTTTCAATCATGTATTTATGCTGGTTATACAAGCTATGATTATCTGACTGATATTGGCGATTGGCCAGATAATTACAATGTATACAGTATGTGGCTTTCCACTATGAATGGTTTATTATATATTTTTAGGTCTTTTTCTGAAAAAAAATAACAATACATTTATAACAAAACTCACATATAGTATTTGCATGGTTTTAATCATGTACAATAGGTAGCAGTGTTTTTAAAATATTTCCAGGATAGGGAGGCCAATCCCGGGTAATTTTTTAAATTCTGGGATTCGGGATTGAAAAATGGTCAATCCCGGGATTTCCGGGATACCCTGGATTGAGTTTGTCAATATACTGGCAAATTTTAATCTCCCTTCTTTTAAGTTACCCAGTAGCCAGGCGGTGCGGAGGACTAGAGCCAGGCACTGCAGTGGTGCTGCGGGCCAGAGTTGGGTGGCAGTTGTGAGCCAGGTGAGCAGTGCCCTGGAGCTGGGGGAAGCGGTGCCCTGGAGCTGGATGGCATTTGTGAGCTGGGCTGGATTGGTGCTGCAGCCTGGAGCTGGGTTGCAGTTGTGACCCCGCGGAGAGGAGTGCGCTGGAGCCAGGTGGCATTTGTCTGTTAATTGAGAGCTGGGAAGTGTGGCTGAAGGGAGTCGGCTGGTGTTGTGAGTGAAGCATCAGGTGGGCTGCACAGCATGACCCGACAACACATCATGCTGACGCAGAACCTCACTGCTGGTGTCAAGAACAGCCGGGCAGCGTCTGAGTGGGTGCTTAGTGCTGCCAGCTTTAGATTTGCGCATGTGCAGACAAATCCTGGAATCCCAGGATTGGAAGTTCCTATCCCGGTATTCAAATCCCAACAGTTTTGGGGCCAAATCCCGGGATCCCGCCGATCGCAATCCAGGGAGTGGCCACCAAGGCATAAGGGCATAATGCTCATAAGCAGTTTAAAAAGTCCACCAACAGTACATCAGTTTAACTGATACACTGCTTTGTCCAAAATGACTTGTACACTGAACATGATTATTACAGTATGCCATTTTTCTTATATTAAATGTTCTTCTTCAATAATCATTAACCTGCAAAGACCAGGAAACATGTAAGAGCAGACTTTGTGTCCCTTTTTTTAGGAAAATTATACTACAGTTGGTCATTATTGAAAAATTAGAGACTTCCAGAGACTAAAACGTTTCAGGGGCAAACCTTTAAATCCTGAAACTGTCCCTGGAAACATACAGCTGGAAAATATGCTGACAGTTTAACCAATGATTTTTGCTATAACTCAGAAGTCTGTCAAATTTTGACAGACTTCTGAGACACTACACAAATAATTGGTTAAACTGTCAAATTATCTTATAAAATTAGGTTGAAGTCTGTCATATCATATTCAGATAAAATCAATGTTAATGATGGCTCAATTGTTATAGTGTCTCCTAGTATGATTATCATCATAATAGAAAATCTAAGAACACAAATAAATAAAAATCAAATATAAATAAGATGTTCAATGCATGAAATGCGTACATGTTAGTAAAAAGGTACCACACAGTATTTGTAATTTGTAAGTCCTTTTCATAAAACTATGTAGAAGAGACACAGTTCAGGGTACATTTACGAAATCTTTTAAAATCAAAAGAGCAAACAATCAGATCATGTTTATCATTTTGTAGAATGCAATAAAGAAATGATAGACAGAATCTGGTTGCTACTGTATGGGCAATATCGTCTAAGGCAGTGGTTCCCAACCCTGGTCCTCAAGTACCCGCAGCAGTGCACATTTTCCAGGTCATCCAGCAGGTGCACTCATTATTCAGACACTTTTTAAAAGATCCACAGGTGGAGCTAATTATGTCACTTGTGATTCTGTGTGGAGACCTGGAAAATGTGCACTGTTGCGGAGACTGATTATTGATACACTGCGCATGCATACAGCCCATAGTACACATGTGCGAGGCTGTCCTGCAATGAAACATAGAGGGAGGGGCCCTAGACTGCACACCTTGGACATGTGAGGTGCTACCTGCTGAGACTTGTAGTGCAGCAAGCAGGACAAGAAGATTGCAGGTGCACACTAAATACAAATGCTAAACCTATTAATAATATTGCTGTACTGTATTGCATTTCAGAGGTTCTCAGCATAATGATGGCCATTATTACGGGCTTGATCACTGCGCCCAGGTGACCTCTATTGGACAAGTCCCTTACACTGCTATGGGACAAGTCCAAGGGAAGGGACCCCCCAGGCCAGCCCAGCCCAGCAGAACCACCATCCTGCGATGAAAGCCTGATACTTTTTCTATTCTCAAGTCATACTGAAGGTGATTGACAGGAAATAGGCATCTGGGGTGGAAACCGGATGTTTCATGGGAGTGCTAAAAAAAAGGCAGGTGTGCCTAGGGAAACACTGGGAATGTCCAGGAAAATGATAGGTATGCCTAAGCGTTTTAGGGGAGTATGTGTGATGTCACCTCCAGGCCAGATACTGTATGGCTTTTTCCATCACACAGCCGAGTAACTCTGTGGCAACTCTGAGCCCGCGAGACAGCTACATGGCTTGGTCATGCCAATGCAGATAAAACAACAACTAACATGCTCCTGTAAATTCCCCAAACACATTGAATCAAATGATTGATGATGAAGAATGATTGAATGCATTTTAGTTCTTCTCTAAAAACAAATTTCTAGAAGTGGTCTTCAGGACATTTTGATGCAATGCAGATACGTATGTTCACCTTGTAGTCTCCTAAAGACTTGACTGGCCTGTATGACCAATGACCAATGTTTTGACGGAGGCTTCATCTTTGCTTTCATGTGCGCAGCACCCTCTACAACCAAGACGGCAAACTGTAAATACAGCTTAAAATCACAGTTAATAAAGGTGGAAATTAGTCATACTGTCTAAGTTCTTCTTTTCTGGTTTAATGTATTTCCATACAGTGGCTTCTAACTTGTTTTATTACTAAAGGAAATTGACCATGCCAATGTGTTAGTAAGAAGCACACCACAAATAATAGCCTATTATAATATGTTCATCACAATACATAAAGTTTTATCTGTTATTCTGTGAAATTACTAATGCACAATAGTGTATCCAGTTCTATGCACAGAGGTTGATGTAATCCACAGTGTTTCCTTACCCTTTTCTGTAGAGCAGTCTGTGTTCACAACCTATGCTAAATTGTAATTTATCTGATCCAGCTATACTCTCTGGCATTTTCTCCACTCACTACAGTCCATAAAATAGGAAATGAATAATAACATAAATTTGATTTTACACTTGTATAGCTATGTTATATTCATTTTGCATATCCATGCATCATGTTATTAAGTTGCTGGCATTCTGCTGAGTTTGCCACAGTTCAACCTAATTGATGCATGCTTCCATTAGCAGCATTTCACAGCATATGTATTTTGCATTAATGATACATGTAAATGATTGGGTTAAAGTGCCAAAAGGACACAATACTGCAGTTTCCTAAAATAATCACTTAATTATTTATGTAATTGAATGCCTTTGCTATTTTTAAAAAGAGAGTCTTATAAAGAAAAAAAAATGGACATCAGTTATTGTCAGTAATTTATCATTGTTTTATTTTTGTACAATATTGCACACTGTGAACAATTTTTTAACTACTACAGTATATGTTTGTGTAATATCTGTTTTTTTCATTGGCTATCTGTATGTATAAAAAACAAACTCCAGTCTACTACTAGGGTGAATAAATTTCAACAAAGTTTGAGTTTCTAGAGATGTCAATGCTCCTTGGCCAATAAAGTAATTTGTAATAGTAATGCAGGAATAAAGGATCTTTAGAGTTCATTAGGTTACAGTTGCCATTGTCCTTCTAGTCTACTGTAATAGCCATTTGACCAACCAAAATCCCACTTTTGCAGGTTAAATCAGTGTCTCGACGGAATACAGAAAAAAAAGTTGTAACCTTAGTTCTTGATATCTACTGTATCTGGTTGCCTTTTTTTCCCCAGGTAAATTTTTTGTTCTGTAACAGTATATGTGATAGCAGTGTTGCACAACTTCGTGATTCAAGTACTAACAACCCTTGCAAGGAATCATAGATGCGATATTGTTTTGCTTCTGTTCCAAAGAGAATTGAAACTTTATATGCTAAGTGTATTACAGTTGTTAAGAATATTTTTCTTTTTGTTCTCTTCTGGTGACAGATTACAGAATCAGAGATTATTGCTCTTGTAATACCTTTTCTGTTTTATGTTTAAATACCTGTCCCCTGTGTAGTGCTGTCATGTAAGTTTATGCTTTAGACATAAATTGTAACAATAAAAATGGGACTTTGCATTTAAAAAAAAAAAATACCCTGAAAATCAAAATTCAATATCTTAACTTTGTAAGGACTGAACAAAAAGAAATACTGTAGAAGTCACTTTGATGAAATGTACAGTATACT
Organism: Crinia signifera; assembly: GCF_055691185.1. Classification (NCBI taxonomy): domain Eukaryota; kingdom Metazoa; phylum Chordata; class Amphibia; order Anura; family Myobatrachidae; genus Crinia; species Crinia signifera. Next base: position 163,896,191 of record NC_139220.1, on the reverse strand, counting down.
GTATGTGGATCGGTGGGTACCAAAACTAATATTGGGTGAAAGTCCAATAAATCAGTCTGGATCCAGAAAACCTTGAGGTGATTCAGATGAACAATATTTTGTGTTTTGTGCATGCATCAGTATTTAAGTGCAAAGATGTTTTACAGCTCTCATTGTACTTTGGTGTTACTTTCAGTGTGACTGACATATTACAGATGTTTGGAGGCATTGACAGGAAGTGTTCTAGAATATGGCAACATGTAAACACTGTTTTGGGGGTGTGCTGAAATCCACAACTACTTCTTCTGACACCAATTTACTTGCCTTGTTTGCTTAGTTGCACTGCACATTCTGAACCAGGGGTGGTTTGACCATAGGGCCTACAGGGAAGATCCATGATGGGCCGAGGTACCTTGGAGGCCTGATTTGTTTGCTGACATGCCCACTGCACTTCTTACACTGCATTGTCCCCATCATTCTGTTATTCCATATCTGAAGTACAGAATCTCTGCCATCCTGTGATGCGGTCATGGCCACATGGCATGTTATTCCTCTGGTTCTGACAATGTTGGGCCACTTCTCCAAAATTTTCCAGGGCTACTTTTAGTTCCCAATTTGTGCCTTTTCTGAAAAACCTTTGAGTTGCAAAGGCATTCGATGTACATACTGTACAGATATAGGCATGCTCATTGTGGCTGAAACTAGGCAGGGTGCAAGCTTGCCACAATGGACACATCGTGTCAAGTGTTGGTATCTTAGACGCACTGAGTTGCTGATGAGACTAGGCACGCTGGGGTTGCCCATGCATCGGAGCCACAATGAGCTATTCTACATCTGTATGTGATGTTCCTGATTTTAATCTGATGCTGCATCTTCAGGGGATCTTAGAAGCTGACAGAGGGCACATAATTTCAAATATTGGGTCTGATTCAGCCCATATTTCAAGGCTGTTAATTCACACAGTGCCCAATTATCGATATTCTGCGCATGCCTATGGGCCGCAATGTGCGTGTGCGGCACCCGTGCCTGTATTCATCACAGCCGCTGAGTAAGACCTGGGCTATGCAGCGGCTGCCATTACTGGTGTGGAGCCGTACACACTCATTCATACAGCGATCACATTAATTCGCAAGGCAGGATTTCACTGGAGCGGGGTGGAGGCAAAACCGATTGCTGGCCAAGCAAAGTCACAGCTGTGCGATTAGGTCTGAATCGGCCCATTGTTTTTCCAATATGTTTACACTTTTTCCAAGGTGATCACTTTTTATACTGATCCTTTTTTTTATTAGCCATTCTTTGTCCATTTCTTGTTATTTTTCTAGTTTATCATCTTGATAAGGATTATGGAAATCTCATTATATGCTACACTACATACAGTATTTACTTACTTTCTGACAATTAATATCCATTTCATTTGCATATTATAGGTATTAAACTTTCTAAAAGTCATCTTGACATTTCTGACCATTATCAGCCCAAGTTTCTTTATAAATGGAAGCTGTATCAGATTCTTTAAATTCATATTGCTATACCACACTGACATTTCTTGTACCAAAATTCAGCTCTTTTGTTGCTAAGCAACAAACATGTTGCTAAGCAGTATGTGGGATTTTAAATTGCATAAGCAAATGAGCTTTATCATATACCTGCACACAAAAGACAATACAAGAAAGCAGAAATAGATTAGAAATGATAAGAAATGACATACTTATGTGCACTTCAGAACTCAGTGGATATTACGTCTTAAAGCTGTAATGTTCCCTAAAACAGTCATTTCTGTTATTTCATTTTGACTGATCGTCATATATTATTACAACTTTTTAAATTTAAATAAATTAGGGTTCCCAAAATTACATACAAGTGTGGAATATTTTGTTGGAATATATGATTAAATATTTGATGGAAATTCCCCAAGAGCTGCTCTTTTCAGTGTGTATCAACAAATACTTTGTATCCCCCAGATTTACTATGGAGAGATCACATCAGATAACTGATATCTGATGTGGTCCCTCCATTTCTGAAATAAGTTGTAAGTTTCTATGGGAGCTGCAAAGCTGTTCTATACGATAACGCCATCTCGCTTTACGAAGATGCATGCGCTGGCCCGGTTTTTCTTTTTTTACTGTATCTTAATTGGATACACTGCACACCTGCTCTAATATCACTCTTCAGATTATTTATTATTTAATTGAATGACAAGTCAATTACATTCACACAATCCTTACTATATATAAGCCCCTATGACTAAGACAAAGGCCATTCACCTGTAGATCAAATGCTTTAGACATTATTAATGTACTTTAACCGTATCAGGGCACCAAGGATGTAACTGATTAACAAAGCAAAAGACGTATTACCTGGACTATTGTTCAAACCAAACTAGGTATTATAGTCAGGGCCGGTGTAAGAATTGTGGGCACCCTAGGCAAACATACTCAAACTCACCCTTCCTAAAGTGAAAAAGCATCTAGGGGCGGTGTGGGGGGGGTGTGTTTTGCGGGTGCTACTCGCTGTGGCTGACCAGCGGGGGGGGGGGCAGCATGCGCCGGCCGGATTACCGGCAGGGGGGGAACGCCTCCTGCCGAATGGCAGCGGGCACTGACTGGGGGGGCGGGTTCAGCAACGGGGGCGCCGCGCTCCAGAGGGGTGTGCGGGTGCATATCCACGGCCGGGTGGGTGGGACCAGTGCTGACAACCAAGCAGGGTGGGGGGCAGTGGGTGCGACCCGCATATTACATCCACAGACAGGCGGAGTACGCTCACGGCTCGCCTGCCTGGTACTTTTCTTCCAGGAGCGGCGCTGCTGCTCACTCCTGGCGCTGCTGGTGGCTGCAGGTAGCTCACTACCGCTCTCCAATGGCCGGCACCCTAGGCAAATGCCTAAAGCTGCCTAGTGGTGGCGCCGGCCCTGATTATAGTGGTCCTGTAAAGGAGGTAAAGACGGGACTAGGGCCAGTTCTATAGTGTTTGGTGCCCTCCTGCAAGCTATATAATTGAACCCTACAGCCTATAAGTTTTATAAGGAACAGTGCAAGCTGAAAGTAATTTCTGCATGTTGCACCACACAGTATTGCTCTTTATACACAATGCCAAGAGTAATGCCCCTTATATAAAATAACCACAGTAGTTGTTCCCCAATACACAGTTCCCACAGTACTGGTGCCCCTTACACGTATAGCCCATTGTAGTGCCACTTGTACACATAATGCCACACACTCAACTCCCATGTCTCCTGAAATACACTCCATATCCCTGTACACCCACACACATACCCTAGTCCCCCGCATACACCAAGTCGACTGGTCCCGTATCAAATAACAATTACAGAAAACAGTTGAGTCCCTGTTCTGGCCAGTATAACTGCTGAAGAAAACACATTAATGTGCTAGAAACAGGACTTTTACTGTGGAACAATAGCGTCAAATGTGTCAGATGGGAAATGTTCACCCACAACATTCTCAAACATTTACAGAGAAAGATACAGGAAATAATAATCATCCAGTAAGTTGTGACGGGAAAGCTCCTTGTTCATGAGGGCAGCCAGATGAGCATATTAAGACTGGTCCAAGCTGATGAGGCTAACAATAACTAGAATAAACATGCAATACAACAATGGTATGCAGTAAAGCATATTTGTCCACACAATGCACAGAACATCAAACTTTGAAGTATATGGGCTAGAGTAGTAGAACACTACACCAGGTTGGCTTACTGTCTTTCAAAGCTCTACATGACCAGGGCCCAAGGTACCTGCAGCAGCTTCTGATCCCTTATTGTCGATTACTGTGATCGGTTGATGAAGGACTACTAACAGTACCCAGAATTTCCCTCAATTCATCTGGGGGTCGAGCTCTCAGCACTGTGGCTCCAACTCTATGGAACTCACATACCTGCTCAGTTCGAGAAGCTTCCACTCTGGAAACATTCAAAAATAGACTCAAGACTTTCCTGTTCACCCAAGCATTTTACTAATGTCCCTTGTTAAGTTGTTAAGTTTGTTTTGTATTTTGTGCTGTAACAGGCTAATGCAAGAACTTTGAGTCCCATTAGGAGAAAAGTGCTATATATATATATATATACATATAACATTATTATTATTACTCCAGTCAGCTATGAACATTAAACTGAGGATACAGTGAAAACAGGCTTCCAAAATGTTTACAGTTGATTGAAAAAAATGTCATCTAGTCTGAATAATGTAAATTTCTATTATGAAATAGGGGTGTATTGCACCTGCTTCCCGGACATGGGAAGGCCATGGACTGTGTCACGTATGCAGCTTCTTTGACTTTGCAATGCCCCCTGCAACTGCAAGTGTGTATAAGGTCAGACTTTCTCAGTCTTGCAGTTGCAGATAAAAATCGCAAGTGATAATTGCATTGCAGTTTTAGCAAATGCAGGCAGGGAATTGTATGCACCTACTCCTGCATTTGCATCACTTTAGATCACATATGCCAGCAGCTTAGCATGTCCGATCCAACCTGATTTGGGGCCTATGTCCCAAACGACACATCAAATCAAGCTGATTCAATAACATGACAATGTGTTTAGCTTTCTCTAACAGCCCACACAGTCACCAAATCACAATACAATAGAACTTCCTTGGGATGTGCGAGAATAAGAAATTTGCAGTTGACAAATTGATATATATACTGTTAAGAAACTGTATGAAAATGTAACTAAATAAAGAAATAAATGGCAGACTATTTTTCACAAACTAGACATTTTAAATTGTTATATTGTTATACAAGATGGAAATAAAATGTGCGATTAACAGGAAGAATAAAATGACAGTTGTCCCTTGTATCTCCCTATGATAAGGCATTCTGGCTAGTCTCAGTGTATGCCTTTGATGCAGAGATATAGAAATACAGACACAAGATCATTATCATTTTGAATTGCAGTTTCTTTCCAAGCGAGTTCCCTTTGCTTAGAAGATTATAATGAAAGAATTAAGAGAGTTTACCTCTAATGGACCTCATGCAGTTTTCCTCTGCATATATATATATACTTTTTTTCTTCTAACCAACCAATAATCCAATTTGCATGATGGTCTATTAAACTCATCAGAAGCTGTGTAAGCTGCACATATACCTAGGAAGGAATAACTTTGTTGAGGTGCACTTGTACAGTTGGTAAAAGATAGATAAATGCCAAATTCCATGCCGCTTTTTTCCCATTTACTCCATGTTTCACCTTGTAAATTATCATTTGACTTGTGCTTTGCAGATCTCAGCTGTGCTTTACACAGCAGTTGGCAGGTCAGAGGTATATGCCAATGTGCAATTAGTTCAGCTTTTTAGCCAGAGCCCTGTGCCATAACCCAACTTTACATTATAAAGGCTACTGTTTGTTTACTGGAATGTTTTCTTAATTGCTTACTGTGTGCCCATGAAATATGCATTCCCCTTTGCTGCCTACTTAATATTTATATGCAGAAGCAGTTGTTCAACTTTTGGCTACTGTCTCATGTTACAGCTTCCGTGTGGTTGGCTTGATGTAGGTGCATTTAAATTAAACAGTTTTAATCTAAAATAAAGTCATAAACAAATTAACCGTTTTCCACTTGTGTATGTAAGTGTACATACTGTATGCTTTCATTTGAATGTGTCTTCTCTTGTTGTTGCCCATGATAAATTCTAGATGAGTATTGGGGAACTGGTGGCTGCAGAAGACAGCAATATATGGAATACACTGGCTATAAAGGATGCGCTGGGATACTCTGTCTCCTGCAGCAAAAACAATTGAAAACACTTATGTATGTGTTATATTTAAATTTAGTAAATAAAAATACTCAAATATCTTTATTATATTGACTATATTGTTATGTTTTTTTGTTTTTTTACATACTGTGAAGCAGGATATTCCCAGACTGTCACTCCACTGTTGAGCTTGTCTTGATTTAGTCAAGGTATAGCCATTCATCCTACATTAAGATGTTTGACATATGCAGCTTTGTTTTTTGTTTTTAGGTATTGCAAGGTAGAATTTAGGAAAATGTGACCACTCTGATTAATTTTAGTGCATTTTTATGCTGGTCTGTTCAAAACCAAATACGTTGGAGGGGAGGGGGAGGGGGGTTACAGCTTCAGTACAGGTAAGTGCAGTGCACTGTCTTTAATTCATAGATAGTTGATGCAAAGGCAGTTCATGGCTGGTCGCCAGAGTTGACCTGGCTGAATGCAGAACAAATAACTTTTGTTAATTTTGGAGATCACCTTACCTGCTTGCCATTTTTCTGCTATAAATTCACAAACAAGCAATACTTGGCCAACAGCAAAATCTCTCTTGGGTCATTCGTTGACCTGATGGAATTGTTTATCCTGTACCTCTTTCTAAACATTTGTCTTCTCTAAGTCCCACTGAGACCTCAAGTTCATCTGTAGAGCAGTAACAACATCAGTGGCGTAACTATCAAAACCGCGCTGCCCCTGCCGAAAATTTTGGCAGCGCCCCCCCCCAGTAAAGATAACGAACACCCATTGATTGCCTAGTAGTGCGGTGTAACTTGCACAGTATTTGTGGTAGATTTAATTCTTGTGATTTAGTGACACTGGCTCTTTATTTATGGTTGTTATAACTTAAAAGATCTGTAGGAATCTGTCAGCCAGGTGACTGGTGGCGGGTTTGTAAGGCGTAGAAGTAATTCCATTTTCTTTCTTGTGTCTTTAGACTTTAGTTGACACACATTGTGTACTATTATCACAAGAACATCAGATCTGTTCCAGGCAAAGATAGTCCTAAACAGAGATAGATTTCTCTGAAGTATTGAATTTCACTTTAATCACCCGAGGGAATGTTTAGTCAGTTTCATCTGCAATTATGGACTTTCAGTCCAAGAACAGTCCTACAAAGTCAATGTGTACACTTTGCCACTTATTAAAGGGGATCACTCCCTAGGTACCCTTTATCAAGCTTTCAATTTTAATATTAGAATCAAAGTGGCTTACATGCATTTTATACAATATTTTTTTAGTTTGAGTGATATCACCACCATGGCCCCAAACATGAAGGTTCCCTGGCAATAGGTCTTTCCTACCAAAACATCTGTGATAAATAGGATTTCTGAACTTAATCCACCCCTTGTGTTCCTGTTTGAGCAATGTCCATATGCATACCTCCCAACTTAGGACCAGTCGGAAGCGGGACGCAGCTACTGCGCGCCGGAGGTGCGGCGAAAATTGGGGGCGTGGCCTAATTCGGGGGCGTGGCCTATACTCGCGGGTCTCCCGCGAGGCCATGCCCCCATTTTGCCGCTATGGGGGCATGACCCAGAGGCTCTGTGAGCCTCTAGCCATGCCCCCAGCCCCCTGGCTACGGGAATAGATGCTGTGCGCATGCCGCAGGGGGACTCCCAACAGCTCCCCCTCACCGCGGGACAGACAGCGGGACAGGCCCTGATAATCGGGACTGTCCCGCTGTAATCGGGACTGTTGGGAGGTATGATATGTGGCTGGGTAGGCTGTAGCTTGTCCAACTACTGATCCAATAATGCTGGTCCACCTTAATGGAGCATATATAAATAAACTACAGTATGTGCAACTTGTCTTTGTTCCTCTCTATAATGAAGAGTGCATTAACACCAAAGGTCATAAGGTGCATAAGTTCAAGTTGCTGTTAAGAAAAAAAACTTGAAAAAAGATGTAATGCAATTTAAAAACAAAGTGTAAAAAAAGAGTTACAACTTGGGTGGAATGTAATAGGATGAGAACATTTGAAAGTGAGACATTTGATAAGAAATCTCGTTTTTTTAAAGCGGCAATCATTTACACTGCAGAACCATTTTGATTTTGCAGTGTAAATGATTGCCTCTTTAAACTGTATTTTTAAAACTGTAGATTTCTTACCAAATCTCTCACTTTCTGATTCTCTCGTCCTATTACATTTCACCCCTTGAGTTTTCTTTCCACCTCTGAATTGGGTCATATAGGTATAAAAGTCCTGGAGGCTGAAATGAGTGATAATAAGGAATGGTTATTGGTTTAATGTTGTAGTAGAGAACAATATTGCTGAGTACATGAGACTACCGAATAAACATTTGTGAGAGATAGATTTGTTAAGAGATTTGAAGAAGAGAACCTGGAGGTACTGTATATACTTACAGGCAGAGTGTTGTATCATAACACAAGTAAGGAAAATATGTTACAGTAACTTGTTATTAATAATCTGGTTAGTAAAGAGTGACATAAATAATAATTAAACACACTGAACATTAGTAAACAGATTGCTGGAGCAGCCATTTAATAGTTATGTTTTCTTAACCTTTTGTAGTCCAATGTTTTTTTTGCAATTCAGTCTGGTTTAGATTTTTAAATTCATTTTAATTTTATTTAGTTCAAAAATGGTCTACATTGAATGTCGAACGATGCTAATGTTCTTATTTTAAAGTGTTTCACCATTGGATCTGCTACTAGCGCTAGGGCTGTTGAGCCTGACTAGACGTTGGTCCTGAAAGAGTTAATGAAATAGGATTAACCTAGGAGTTTTCTGGCTGGAGAAGCACAAAAATACTGTACCGTGGCAAGACATAAAATACATATCTCCCAAATTTGCCATGTTTAGAAGCATGACTTGGAGTGCTGGAAGTGTGGTTGTTCCCATAAAAAGGATGGTGCCTTCTGTGCCTTTACAGAATAACCCCCCATTTTTGGCATTTTGTGGGCATGCCCAATGCTCCCTGAGCAGCTGGGCAGCCCGAGGCTCCCAACACAGCTAGATTGTAATCAGTGATCATAGCTACTTTGCAAAGCAGAGCAGTGGTGAGCACAGGCTTATCCAACCTGCCACCACGACCCCAGCCCCGTCTACGGAACATGCAGAATATATATATTTATATCTATAAACACACACATGCATTAAACAAAAACTGTCAAGTACTGTCAGCATTGACTCTTTGATAGATAGGGAAAAGCCCTATCTCTGGTGAGAAACACACATTTTTGTTTAGTAAAAAGGCTGGTCATGAGACCAATAGTTTTAATATTTAAAATATAATGTTCAGCATTATTTTAATAACAATTTTTTCATGCTAAAAAACAGTAAATGTACTATTTTAATATGTATTATCTGTGATATGGGCCTGATAATGCAAATACGCTGAGCCTAAAGCAAGTAGACAGTACAATATATATTTTAATATGGATTATGTGCTTTGAGTTTCTCATGCAAAGAACAAGTCATTTTTTGCCCTGGGAGAATGTTGCAATTTATCAGATATGCGCCATTTTGTGAGAGATTGCAGATCTCTATGAACTTATTATAATGTTTAAATGAGATGTGTAATGTATTCATCTAAAGTTCTAAATGGAGTTATGATAATCCATCCTGCACTAATACGCTATGAAGATTCGGAAAGCATTTCATTGTTTGGGTTCATTAGTAGCACAGTGAATAGACTTCGTTTATAAAGCTATCCTGGATAAAATCATGTTAAGTCATACAAAGGACAACCATAAAAAAAATGTTTTTATTTACTAACCAATGACATGCTTGCTGTTGTTTAGCAGTTTGTATATGATGATACCACATATCTATAGATGGGTGCTGTCAGTGTGACATTTATGTATGAACTGTCACCAACAATTTTATTTTAAAAGTTTCTCCTTGTATCAATTAGTTGTTTAAGGAGACACAATGATGTGATCTACTGCATTCAGTTATTTTTCTGAATGCATATAGGACTTTTATTTTGGATCCATCATTCATTGGTCCACTAGCTACAGTGCCTGGCATGGCATGTGTTTCTTTTTTTTGTCCCACTTTTTCATACATTTGCCCTGTTACCCTGTCTTTTTAACCTCACCATTCCTTCACCTGTCTTTCTCTTTTCCTACCCTTGTCTCCCCACCTCTTCTTATCTACCATCCTTGCTACTGCATCTCCTTTTGCTCCTTCAGCCACTGAGGGGAGGAGAGGGGGGCAGGGTGTCTCACACAATGCTCTTTAGCTCTAGTATGGCTAGTACCTGGCCTGCCATCACGGTCCCGTCTCTCCCGGCGCTGGCTCCTGCTGCTATAATGAAAACTGACACTTAGAAAATGGCTGCCCCCATACTGCAGACAGTTTTCTGGTTGATTAGGTTAGACAGATAGAATACTGGTGCCTCCCCCTATATTTGAGCCACACATAGCACTCACCTGGAAACATTTAGGGCTGTGACTTAGTGGGGAAGGGGTATGGCCACAGAATTGTACTAATTCACAATACACCACACAGAAGTGTCCATTATACACATAAAAAAAACACTTAAGGTACAGTTCTCAATCCTTTATAAGGTGTAATGTTTAGGAAAAATCAATACTACAATACTTGATATTGTAGCAAAAATGAACTACTGACAATGAACAAATTTTCTCACGTACATATATATCATATGGTGTAGAAAAAAAGGTAATGCAGATGTTTTGGATCAGTGGTAACACAATTTAATACCATAAAGTTAGAAAATGGATGTAAACTATTAGTCAATCTTGGTGACTGGGTAGGTGGATATGGCAGGGGTGATATCCTGTATCCCTGTGTCTTGCTGGTACCTCAGTCCTGGCAAAGTTGGTGTATGACATATATACCATGTTGAGACATGTGGAGGGTTTAGATGCCAATGCCAATGGTATGCCAGTTGGGGCACTTCCTTGGGATTTTGATCTGTCCTGCTTCAATGGACTATATGGTGGACCTGTGTGGGTTGTCTTCCCTGGCACTGGGGTGTACCTCCTTCAGAGGGCTTGTGGGGCAGTGGAAGACAAAATGCAGCCAACTGGAGTCTTAGGCATTACTTACCATGGGGCATCAGTCCTATGAAGGGTGCATGACTCATTTGCAGTACATTAATCTCCCCAATCTATCCCTTGGTTAGCTGGATGCTCTGTTTACTCAGGAGCTTCTGAGTCCTGGCTCATATTGCTGCTGGTCACCTGAAGGTGATATATGCTATGCCACTTCCTGCTGCATCTGCAAGGGAGGCCAGTGGAAGGTAGTGTGTGTGGGGTGTAATGTTCACACAGTTATGTGTAATAGTAGCAGTGCATCAGACAGAGAAGGAGCTTGCTGCATCACTACTACAGTATTATACACTGCAGCGGGCAGTACACAGTAGCTGGTTGCGGAGGTGCATGAAAAGGAGATCATGGGTGGATGTAGTTGGTTGTGTGCATGGGCAAATGTGCTGTATGCTGAACACAGTTCACACCATCCTAGTTACAGCCCTGCCTGGGTAATGTTATGCAATAATATTCATCCTGAGCTATCCATTCATTTTAATTAAGTGCAACATGTTTGTACAGATTCACATTGTTGTATATGATGTGCCCATGATTCCATAGACAAATACAACTGTATAATAAGTATAACAAAAATATTCATGCAGAATTATTTTCTTCCAAAAATTAAGTATTCTAAATAAAATTCAAACATGTTTCTACAGCTTCTTTTGCATAGCATATATAATTAACCAAAAACAGTACAATCATAAACTACTTTGAGTAAACATATAGGCATCTTTGCCTGCATATATGGAACAGCAGTTTCTCACATGCCCTCCAAATAGTCTCCACACAGTACAAATGTGTGCAGTACAGAAGGAACAGAGAATAGTAGTATGTTTAGCATTGTGGCCTTGCAGACATGGGTGCCGGATGACGCTTTGACAGTTGGGATTCCGGTGGTCATTAGTCCGTCCCAACTGTTAAATGCTCTACAGTCGGGAAACCAACTGACATGGGCTATTCTCCCTATATATAATAGAACCTTGCGAGCAAGGGGCTTCATAGCGCTCGACTCCCTGTTAGTCCCGGCAGTCCGGACTCTGATGTCGGAGTAATGACCATCGGAATCCCGACTGTCTGTGGTGCGATGTGAAAGGGGTATAAGTTTTAATAATCATTTTTTTTTTTATTTAAGTAATTAGATAATAATCAATATTTTATATGGCAAGCAATAAAAAAATCATTATATGAAAGAATGTGCTCCCTAACCAAGAACATTGGTTATTCATTGGTTGATCGCTGGGCTGCGAATCTTCATACACATCCCCTCGCATGGTACTGAGGGGATTAGGTGATGAGGGGGTGGGAATTCAGCTGAGCAGCCAGTGGCATCTCAGGCGATTGGTGAGCTGTGATTTTCACCACTTACTGTATCAAGCCAACCTGAATTAGGGCCTATGTTACTAGGTCACCTCTGACTGTCGCATCATAGAGCTCCTCCCTGTTCCTGAGTAAACTCCATGACATCCAGGTAATCATCAACATCAAGTGCACCTGAGTCTGATAATTGACATGATAACATGTCAATGACATGGACATCCTTTGTCTTATGGTACCTTTGGAGCTTGTGCATGAAACATTGAATTTGTGCTAGAATGAAACAAGGTTTGGTCATTTGTCTCAACCAGTACTGGGCCCCATATATTAGCTCATGAAACAGCTTTAAAGCAAACATTAGAGCCTACAGTTCATTTTCAATCTAAGTGTAATGTGACTTTTCTCAGAAAGGGCCCTGGAAGCAAAACCAGTGGCTTTGTTATGCTAGGAGGCTTTGGCAGAGCCAAATGCAAAACATGCACATAATACAATTAAAGCTGGAGGCTGGAAATGAGGAGAGAGGTGAGAATGATTGACAAATAGCAGCAGCATGGCAGTCCAGCTAACACCATCCGATGTTGTTGTGCAAAAGCTAGCAGAATGGGGCTGATCTCAATGATGCGCGACAGATATTATGAAAGGTGGTTGGTCATAGCCAATGAGCTCTGCACTCTCCTTATCTTAGGATGATGTATACATGTATTGGATAGTCTGTGTCTTAGCAGCATCCAGTGACAGCAGTGGGTCTGATATTAAAATTTGTGCTGTTTCATGACCCCAACCCCAAATAAGGATGGCATCCACAATGATCTCTCAAGGGTATTCATTGAAGATATATTCTATGAAAAATTTGAATAATTCACTGCCAGTGTATATTCCATAGGGTATTCAGGGGAAGCATACAGTACCTGCACTCAGGTGTCGTGAATGTGGTGAACATGGATGATATCTTGTCAAATGTCATCTACCAAATATGCATTTGGTATTTAGAGTGGTAAGTAGGTTTGCATTTTTCTCTGCAGTTCTGAGGAGGTGATGTGGTCTCATCAGAGTTTTGTTCAGATGCAAATGCGTTATTAACAATGTTTTTTTTTTTTACTGCTGCATCCATAGTTGACATTAATGGGGTGGTTCTACCACTGGGGCAATGACATCCAGTGCTGCCATGTGATTTAACCCCACTATCTCATTGCAAGTCATGGCACACATCTGGGAGCTCATACTGTACTGTGCATGTGATAGCTGAGTGGGAGTTTTCCAATGGTATTATATTGTAGTTCAACAAATAAGAACATTTTTATTTTGTTCTGTTTTTTTACTCTGGAACATACTGTTATGCGTCATGCACTTCAGTATTACACTTTATTAACCCCAGTTTTATGCCGTCTGGTAAACCTAAGAGTGGTATCACATTTCTGTCCACTATATGAAACTGCAGTGGGAAATCAGTGTAGTCACTGCCATGGTCTTGGTTCCCTAGCCACTGTAATCAGTTAGATTTACAGTGTAAGACCAACAAATAGTTTTTTTGGGATTTGTAGTTCACGTGTTATGACGTTATACTTGCTGCCAGTCTAAATTTTTATTTGCAAACTTTTTTTTTTCTCCTTATCTACTATGGTGGTAAACAGTTAACCATTTGAATCACTGAGGTCAATACTCTCACAGTGGAGACTGGTGTCTGGGAATCCACAGTGTAAACTCATCTGGCTGCTGAACTGTGCAGTACAAGGTTATCTGTTTAAGGGGGGGGGGGGGGGGTATTCAATCACGGCTGTTATTAACGCCGGGTGGAAATAGCAGCTGCTTCCAACATTAATAGGTCGAATGTCATTCGACCTATTTAATGTGGGTTCCTTTCTTCTGACTGGCGGAATATATTCTGCAGTCGGAAAGTCCCGGCATCTGCAAGAATGGGCGCCGATTGTCAGAAACGGCCGCAGATTCAACAATCCAGTGACCGTGTTCGACAATACAGATTCACTTCCGTAAGGAGGCCAGCCTGTTGCAGGTGAGTCCAGCCAGGATTGAATACTGTCGGCTGCTATTTCTGTTGGGCGGATATAATAGCCGGAATGGAATACCCCCTTTAGGTGTCAACCTGCAACAGCATGCAAAACTATTTTGTTTGCCGCAACCATTGAAGTATTCATTTCTGGCAATCATGGGAATGGCGGCTGCCACAACTTATATGCTGTTGCACATATTAATGGAGGTCGCATACATTAGAATGTCTTTTGAAGTTCACTGCTCGTGTAGCATGTAAATGTGCTTGAGTAACATCATTATTAGTTCCACACAGAATCCTGATGAGCTCATACACTAGTGTGCACCATAATCACCTTTATTTTCAAATATTGTAATTTGTGACTGACTACCCTCAGAGGGTTATGTAGTTAAAAAGGAGATGGTCAAACCCTGGATCAATAAAATTGTCATCACCAAAATGTAAACAGGTCAAACCGGCCATAAGATCTACAGCTAAATTCAGTCACAGTCAACATGTCCACAGTGAATAAATATGTTTACAGCCAACATGTAGACCAGGGATGGGGAACCTTGAGCCCTCCAGCTGTTGTTGCACTACACATCCCAGCATGCCCTGCCATGCAGTTTTACTCTTTAGCCATGCTAAAACTGTTGCAGGGCATGCTGTGATGTGTAGTTCAACAACAGCTGGAGGGCCGAAGGTTCCCCATCCCTGATGTAGATGGTTAAAATGTCCAAAGCCATATTGATGACAGCCAAAATGTAGACAGTCAACATGATAACACCGTTTAAATGTCAACAGTCATAATGTCGACAACCAAAATGTAGACACAATTAAATTGCTGACAGTTATAATGAAATGGCGAATCACAGCTAACAGCTGGTGTCTCATTAAAAGCTGGTATCTTAGGTTTTTTTATTTACAGATGACTCTCACAGATGCCTATCATTTTATTATTATTATTATTATGATCATAAATATTTTTACTAATTATATTGTAACTGTGTTAATTGGGTGATATTTGAAGGTCAGATTTTACATCCCTCATATGCAGTATAAGGGATAGTTGTTGAATATAAAGTATTTGGCAGCAAATTGCACTGTGCCATTATAGGCTGCTAAACACAACCATTTGTGGGAAAGAAATTACTCCCAGGTCCAAATGCAAATTATCTTTCATTTATCATATGAAAAATGTAGATAATAGGTTGTATAGATGTTTTATGAATACAGAAAATCTTTAGGTTAATTTTACAAAACAAAATACTTCCGATATCAAGGCATATCTCAGAGCAGTTAGTATTCTTCATTTTTAATTAAAGTTTTATGGAGCATAAAGACTTGAACTCAGCAGTACTAAAATTGCCTTATTCTGCTTTGCATAGCATTAAGGGAATGATTTTTTCAGCTATTGTTTGCATCCACTCTTTTATCCGCCACTCACCTTTGTGGTATATCCTGTCCTTCTGTATAGGCAGCTATTAGCTTTAGATTTTCCTGCGGAAGTTATGGCTGCATACCATAAATGAATGGTATCCGGATGATAGGTCAACAGTATCTAGCCTGTATGTCAACATTGACACAAGGTCGACATTTGAAAAATGTTGACACAAGCAAAAGGCCAACCTGGCAGTGGTCAACACATAAAAAGATGTTTTTTTTTCATGATTCTTTTCTTTATTTTTTGTGCTGAGCATTGCTGTAGCAAAGCATGGTGAGCGAAGTGAGCTTATTGGGTGTCACATGCTCAGGTCTCGACGTTGACAAAAAATGTGTAACACTCATGTTGCCCTTTTCATGTGTTGACCTTTTGTCACTGTTGGCCTTGTGCATGTTGACCTTTTGGTGTCAACCTACTGTATTTACTTTCTACCTAGACACTGTCAACCCTTTAATCCGGAACCAAAGTAAAATGTATCTTCAAGGACTTTTGCAGCTAAACACATTCTGTCTGTACAAGAAGAAAAATCCATTAAATATGTTCATTGCTAGCTCTAATAAAACATGTATACAGTATATTGTATCACAAAGACAATGTTGGTGAAAATGGAACATAAGGCCTGATTCGCAGAGTTTGTTTTCAGTATTCATTTAGTACACAGTAGGGACATTCTTTGCTACAGCAAATGCATCTAACTCGCACTGAGCATGTGCCACAATGGCAGGGTTGCCAACCCTCCCGGCGAGGCCGGGAGGGTCCCGGAAATCGGGTCCCCCTCCCGGCCCGCGGAAAGAGGGTCAACCCTCCCGCATTTCCATCCATCACCCGGGACCCGCCAACCGGCGGGGGGGTCCGCGGGTTAAATAACGCGATCGCGTCATTTTAGCCCCGCCCCCGCAGTGCAATGACTGAAATACCGACATTGCACTGCCGGGGGCGGGGCTAAAATGACGCGTTTGCTATAGTCCCAGTCCCAATAGAGCAACCCGTCCGTTGCTCCGCCCCCAGACCACCCCTCTTGGCGATGACCACGCCCCCTACTCCAGTGAGCTGGCTGCCCTCTCCCGGAGAGGGCAGCATAGAAGTCGGCAAGTATGCACAATGGTCTTGTGACTGCTGTTGCTGATGTTTTGTGACCATTTGCTGCACACCACTGCAATCACATACGCAGCTGCAATATTGTCAGCATCTTGCTTCCTCTGGTCATTCTGTGGGATCATAGGACTACTTACAAGTTTAAAAACAAAAACAGATTCTGCATCTTTTTATGCAGCTGCTGGGATTAGCAAAGATATCCAGTTATTTAGTACTAACCCTTTCGGGTGCCCCTGTACATGTGGTAGGGGATGTGGAGTGGAAGACTCACAAAGGGTGTAGTATAAAAAGTTGACATTCAAAATGTTAACATGCAGCAATTCAAAAACAATGTTGACATTCCTGTAAACTATTTAATGAACCCTAACCTTATCTTTACCAAAGTGCATCAAAACGGTACTGACATTGTGTCTGTCAAAATTTTTAAAGTAATTTTGACATATCATTGTCAGTATTGCGGATGTCAACACATACATTGCATCATTTTTTTCAATTCAGTGATTTAGGATTAAAAAACCATAATCCAGAGATTCCTGTAATTCCTGAGATTGAGTTATACCGCTTTCAGAACACCAAATCAGCCCGGGATATTGCCATGTTATCCCGGGTTGATCTGTGGTCTGAATGCACCCCAGCACCATTTCCTGTGTTGAGCAACCTGGCATTTCATGACCAGGGTTGAACATGGCTCTGACCTGAGTCAAGGTGCAGTGTGAATGGGTAACTCTTGTCTAGTGACCCGGGTCCCGATCACACTATGGAGGAGGCAGTGCTTGGAGTCATCATCAGATCCAAGTGCTGCCTCCTCTCCCGCCCCCCCCCCCCAAAGCACCGCCTCTCTGCCCGTCCCCCATGTGACATTAGTGACCAATAAGCCGGGTTACTGCTGGAGCTTTCAGACCGCAAATGCTGCGTTGCTCCCACACAGACCAGTGTCCCTTTCCCAGGTATGACCCAGCTGTGGTCCTTTGAGTCATTTTAATAAAATCTCAATCTCTACTGCCAAAACTAACCAATGCACCGCCACCTAAACCTACAGTAAACCCCTACTCATCCCACAGCCTCACCCTAAACCCCCTCTAAGTGCCTAAACCTAACCCGCCATACCCACAGCATAACACTTACCCTTATTCTGATTGATTTAGTAAACTGCAAGGATCGCAGAAGTGCCAGAGAAAGCCCCCCCCCACTGCCATGTTCCGTCGCTACCATGCGAGAGGATGTGTAACAAATGTCACCTCTGCAGGAGAAATCATTTGATGGTCCCCCACCATCGAATAACTTCACCTGCCTTTGCAATTAAAGGTCAGTGGAGACTGACTTTTATATGCGGCTGCCGGGACGAAGACAGGATGGGTGGGGTGACATTAGCCACCTGCCCCCAGCACTTCATTCTACCCGCATTCCCCATTTGAATGCCCATCGTTTTCATGGGGATGCCCATGAAACTCTGAGCATTCTCATGGGCAACACCCAACCCAGCAGCAATCCACCCTGATCCACCCCCATCCCTGCAAATAGCTGGCCGGCTATGCAAGTCGCCGAAGCCATTTGCAATGGGGACCTGCACATGTGCATGCGCAGTCCCCAATCCATTGGAACAAGACCAAATTTGGCCCCGTCCGAACAGACCAGAATCACCCACCTAGTGCCAAAATCTAATCCCCAGCCACCTGCTATCACTCACCACATACTCACCGATCTGGATGCCAGCTATTGGTATTCTGACATTGGCATCTTGATCCTTTCGAGGTTTCCAGTACCAGTCTTCTGAGGGCTGTAAGGATGCCTGCATCAATATATTAGATGATTTTGCAGTACTGCAATCTACAGTTGAGCTATGCTGTACGTGTGCTTTTCTGAACTTGCAAACTTTATGCATTACCAAATTGCATTCTTTTAACCTTTGCAGGATATCAAAGTACAGTAGATAAAGATATAGTTATTCAGATTACTTTTATATGCAGTGTTATATTTTGCATGAAATTATGATGTCAGGCATGTGGTTTTTGCTATGTGTATAAAAAGGAAACATACATTTTTATTCCAGAACAGTAAATGAAACTAATATTTTGTTATTGGAAAACTCTGATTTGCCAAGGGAAGTCAATTATATTGTTAAATGATATACATAAAATTTCATGGGACATCTGGGGAAGATCTACTAATTTAAATAAAGGGCAGTAGATTAATGGAATAGCTTCCAGCAAAGGTGAGAGGCTAATACAATAAGAAAAACAAAATGCACTGGGTAGACATAAGACTGTGCTGAATATTCAGAAGGGTGCAAGGTCAAACTGAGTCTGAAGTTATAAAGTTGGTAGGAAAGGAGAGCAATAGGTGGGGCATATGGCATTTTGCATGCTTCTGCTTTCTCGTTTAGGAATTATTTAAGCTACTGGCTGACCTGCAGTTTAAAAATAACTTTAAACAATTAGATCACATAATATTTTAACAGAACATGCCAATTTGAAATCAATTATATGTACAGTATCTTGAACATAAATATATATTTTTAATGCATAAAATGCTATAATAATATTCAAAGTTTGAGCCGCAAAATAACAGAAAATCATAGAGTGGAAAAACACTGAAAATATTATTTCATTTAGAGTTACTGTAAAATATTACTGACCTGTTGTTACATAAAATAAATTGCAAACACATTTAGAGCAATCTTCCTTTAAATGGCATTAGGCAAAATGTGATATATACAGATAGGACACTGGTCATCTTAGCTGCAATTGTGGGTAATTTCAGGTTGTTTGCAGTGATAAGAGTGCTCACAGTGTGTGTGAACAAACGATTCCTAAGATCTAAAAGTATGACATGCGCAGGCATGAATAATTGCACCAGCGATGCCTAAGCAAGTGGTATTGGGAAAAATGGTAAAATGAACAGTGTCAGATGTGTGTTTCTGATATATTATGTACTCTATGTTAGAATAATTACTATTTTGAGAAGTAATACCATATATACTCGAGTATAAGCCTACTTTTTCAGAACATTTTTTTATGCTGAAAAAGCCACCCTCGGCTTATACTCGAGTGAGGGTCCCACTTGAGTCAATACGTTTTCCAAGTTTTTTGTTGTGAAATTAGGTGCCTCTGCTTATATTCGGGTCGACTTATACTCGAGTATTTACGGTACATTCACTAGTCTTAAGTGGGGTACACATGACACAATGGTAATCCTGATTTCCCTTAAACTCCCAGAACAATTAGATAGATCCTGATTCAGACCTGACAAAACCATGCTGCACTGCAGGTGGAGTTATTTTGTTTCTGTGCAGAGTAAATACTGGCTGCTGTATTCTTACACTGCAATTTAGATTTCAGTTTGAACAAATCTCTCACAAATCTAACTCTCTCTGCAAATGTTACATCTGCCCCACCTGCAGTGCAGCATGGTTCTGTCCATCTGTAAAAATTAGCCTGTAAAAAATCCGGCCCATAGTGCATACACACTGTGCAAACTTACATATGACTGAATGATATATCTTGCATCATGAGGTAATTTGCTCATTAATGATATGTCAGGTGTATCATTAGGTTGACAAATTTACCAAAATCGTTGACAATATCATCTGATTGACCTGCATATTGAAGATGCAATAAAAGCTGGATACACACTATAAGATACTGTCCAATCTTTCTGGGTGGATTTAAATCTAATAAATATATGATTGCAAATAACAAGTGACTGTTTGATCTAAAGACACTTGAAAACAGAACAAAAATTGGATTGAACCAATTTATCCGAATTACCATTTTTAAATAGTTTTACAGCTTTTGGTTGAATGTCATTTGCTCTCATAAATTACCAAATGTTTATCCATCCAGAAAGATTGGACAGATAATCCTTGAGTGTGTACATTTAAATTCCCATTTCTTTATCTGTATAATAATTAGTACTGTACATGCTCACTATAATAAGAATACATTTTAGGATAAAAGCAAGAAACCACAAAATGTTTTAGTGCAGTTTAAGTTCTTTTTAGCTTTATAGATTTAGCGCAAGAGAAATATGTAGGATAATATTATAGTTATTTTGTCTGTGCAAGTACACATTTACTATCCATTTGGCTTTCTGTAACCAGGGAGATACAAGCAGAAATAGAAGATAAATAACATAGCAAACTTCTACTTTTAAGAAAGAACAACATTATGAGGTTTGTGGAAGTCTTCTCACACCTGTTGTCTTTGTGGATGATAAATCTAGATTTTATTGCTGAACATCTTTCTTTTGTGTCATGTTTTTTTTGTGGAAGAAATATAATTGCAGTGGTGTTTGTTTCATGCATATTGATATTCTGCTAATTATATTTACACTGTTTATATTGTTTTCTTTTATACAAACAATGTTCTTGTGATAGTTATACAGAAATGATAAATCTTATCCAATAGTTAGTTTTGTGTGTTAAACATAGTCCATATGGGAACTATTTTAAATTCACTTTTATTGTCGCAATGTAAATCAAAGTTTACTTCATACAACTTTGATGCAATAAATACAATCTTCACATACTGTATAATGTATCTGTGAGATGCAATCTGAAATTAAACTAGTAAATTAATCTAAACACAATAGACATTGTTTGGTGATAGCATTTTGTCATTTCATTTAGGAACTGGTCTATCTGAGGGAATACAAAAAAAATAAACAATTACAAATGTAATGGAAGTCAGCTAATTATAACATGGAGGTAAGGAAAGATTTTGCCTCCAGGCACCAGCTGTCAGGGAGGCACCAAGGAGCAGTGCAGGCTGAAAGGACAATGCAGCAGCGTTCGGGACCCTCCCGATCAATACTGGTAGCTCTTTATTTTATTATTTCCCTTGAGGATCAATGTGTGCACTAATTGTTGAATCAGAATTTCTTGGGCTCAACCATTCTCTGAAAATATAATTCCTTTTTGTAACAATTTGTGACAATATAGAATATTTATGCTTTAGATGATCCACTGTAAGTAATTGGGACAGGGGGTTAAATAGGAACCCATCCTAGCAATCACTTACACATTACCTCCTTCTTTGTTCCCTTTAGGTGTACTTTATGCTTCCAACCACTGTGCCGCAGCACACTAGTGTGCCGCCAATGGTGGTCTGGTGTGCTGCGAGAGATGCGCTACTCAGCAGCCAGCATTGATCTGTGGGGCACATTTAAAAAGAAAGGGCTGCCGTCAGTGATGAGCAGCTGGGTCTGCTGACAGTGTGAGGCAGAGTGCCCGCATACTGAGAGCCATGACTCCCCACAGCTTCAGGCTGCACTGCTGATGTAACGGTCCTCCCATTAAACGTGATCTAGCTGCTACTAATTGGAGGTGCTGAGTAGAGCACCGATCAACATCATTATTCGGTGGTCTGCTAGGTGGCCTGCTCAGGTCGTGGATGTGACATTACATAGTGTCCCACCATCCATGACCCTGGCCTGACTGAGGAACCAAATAATGGAAGAGGGCGATGCACTGTGTGGACTAGGGAGCACCTCAGGAAGCAGTAAGCAGAAGTGACTGAGCCTATGACCCTAGCTGGAGTGCTAGGTTCAAAAGTACAGATTTGTAACCCCCTGGCAACAAGCATGTAACAGCATGTAAGACCTGCTAACAAGCAAGTAACCTTTGGCAATTAGCATGTAACCCCTGGCAATGAGAAAGAAACCCCTGGCAACCAGCATGTAGGAATAAAAAGATGAAAAAGGTTGCTCTAGATGTACCCATGGTGAATAACTGGGACAGAGGCTCTTATAGGAGCCCATCCTGATGATTACTGAGCAGCAATACAGTGAAAAGACTTCCTCCTTTGCTCCCTCTTATGTACTCCATGGGGATGCTGGGAAGAGTGGCACCATGCTCTATTTTACCTCTGGGCACATACGAAAGTATTAACTTATGCCCCTGCCTGTGACTCAAGTGCACTTACACTTAGGTGCTGCTCATGTCTTGCTAAAGTAAAAAAGCTATAAACAAAGGGAAGATTCATTCAGAATGGGGCGAATTCAGACTAGTCCCTGTGTTTGGAAGGCTGTGCATACGTAAGTGCGCATTTGCACATGTGCAGATCCTGGTAATAAATGGTCTCAGCGTACAGTATTACACACTTGTCAGGCGTTTTTTTGCGGGGAGGGAGGGCTGGGGTGGATGCGGGTGGTGAAGTCGTTATACCATGGAAACGGGCAGCATTTTATGGGCATCCCCATGAAAACACTGGGCATTCCCATCAGTACATGGGCAGGCCAATTCCTACTGGGGGCGGGAGGCTGATGTAATAGGATGCCAGCTCCTCCCCCCGTCTTTGCCCAGGTTCACGTAAATAAAAGTCAGTTTCCACTGTCTTCTATTTGCGAAGGCAGGAGAAAGCATCAAATGAGTTATCCTGCAGTGGAGGCTTGCAAGGGATGTGTTCTCATTACACATCCCCCCGCATCTTCCCGAGGAGAATCAGCAGTGGCGGCCCAATGTCTCTGTTCACATTTAATAGGAGAACACCATTGCATAAATTCCATTTTAAATTCTGCGAATACCTGTTTTCTTTTACAAAAAAAATGTAGAGAAATATAATGTATTAAAACAGAGCATGGGCCACATCAAAAACAGAAATATGTGAGTGGGGATAATTATAATAGACTAAAATAAGAGTCTCTGGTATAGATTGAGTAGAGAAGTACAGTACTCTATGCACCATAAGTATTTCATAAAATATAGAAATATTAGCTAATTAATTGCTTAATTGATACTCTACAGATAATCATGTGTTTTGTTTTGTATGTATATACAGTAGCTACAGATGTATCCACATGTATCTAGCCTCAATACAGCACCTCACCTGTCTGACAGGTTCAATGCAACTCCGCTGGCAAAAGGTTACTTTCTTGTTTTTGTTGCTGAACATGTGTCTTAGTCAACATCTATGTGCAACTGAGTCTGTATAAAGAACTTAACTTAGGAGAACTTGGTATGTTAGAAGGCCATGGCTACAGCATCTTAACACTTCATATGCAGAGACACAAATAGAGATAAACAAGTGTCACATATTAATCAGCACAATCCCCTGGAGCATCCGTGTTGCATTTTATCTAAGATGGCAAAACACCTGAAACCAGCAGAGTCTCACAGCACCTGGTGATCAAGAGAAACTTCTTGGTGCCTCTTCAGCAAAGATGTATAAGGATACAACTGCAGATATTGTATGTGTGTATGTTTAGATAGAAATAAAATATGTAAAATACATAATGTACAGTACTGTATTCCTAGACAAACATTTGTATTTATTAACTTAAATATGAATAACCTTTAAAATACATTATAAACTACAATATAGGACAAGGTAAATAAAATATAAGCTACAAAACTTTTGAAATCACTTACTGCAAGTTTAGTAGCCAGTGTTGTAAAAGGATGGCAGTGTGTAGTGGAAGAGTAGTGATTTTCTCGGTACTTGTGTAGTTTCAATGCAAATTGCATGCAAATTATATGCAAATATTGCATGCGATTTGCATACTATTTGCATGCGATTTGATACGCAATGCTATTTAGCACACTGCCACTATCCACGTCACCCTTAAGCGTGGTGAGCCCCGCAAGGGGACGCGGTATGCATTCTCGCAACATGTTCATACGCCCACTATCCACGTTGTCATGGAGTTGATTTTATAAAGTGTGGCTAGCGCAGCGAGCCACTGAGCCCAAAGCGTGGCAAGCACAGCGAGCCCCACGAGGGGACATGGATTACTGGACATGTATTCCGCTTCCACTCAACACGCTTTGGGCTCGTTTTACGCGTCTCCACGCGGGGCTCGCTTTGCTCACCATGCTTCGGGCTCAGTGGCTCACCACACTTTATAAAATCAACTCCACGCCGACGCGGATAGTGGGGGTATGAACAGGTCGGGAGGATGCGTACTGTGCTCGCCACATTTCCAGCTGGCGTGGATAGTTGGGGTATGCTAAATCGCATTGCAGATCAAATCGTATGCAAATATGCATACGATTTGCATGCCATCCTCTGGGAAGTCCTGACGTGAATCTACACAAGTACCATTTTCTCTTATGGTAATTTAAGGTCAGCTATGGCTTTGTGCTGATATTGTAAGTAAGTTTTATTTATATAGCGCACTTTCTCCAACAGGACTCAAGGCGCTTTACAGACATTAAAAATAACAATGCACATACTGCAATAGAAAGGGTTATCAGTACAAAGAACAAGCAAAAATGGCAGTAGAGATGTACATCACACATACAGATATGCACAAGACGCATTCTAATAAGGGGCACGAACATGGGGAACATATTTACCAAGCTGTGCAGTACCCAGGCAGCCATTCAGCTGCGCCACATGGTGATTGCACAGCCAGTAACAGTACTGATATATATAAACTAGATGTACTCTAATGAGGGACACAGACATGGGGAACATATAATTACTAAGCTTTGCAGCACCCACGCAGCCAATCAGCAGCGCCACATGGTGATTGCACCAGCTAGTTCTGTACATATAGAACACCAAAGAACAGTACAGGGTACACAGAACTAGTCATAACACAATTAAAGCACAATTCTTATGACACAGTACAGCGGAGATATAAGGAAGTGAATGAGAATAGATGCAGGTATAGCTTGTAGAAGAGTAAGAGCTGTAGTTGAAATACAAGAAGAGTGCTGTGAGAACAGGAGGGAGGAGCTGATATGCTGATATTTGGTTGATATACTGTAGTAGGTGGAAGCCTACTTAGACCAAATGAGTACAGCGCAGTTCATATGAATCAGACATCAAGCTATATTTCCAAATGAGGATAATGTGGAAAATCCAGACCAGGTTTTAGAGCAGCAGGAAAATTCCAGTTAAGGTTTCCTAACTGATGTGATCAGGATTGGGCTGATTAGCAGCACCTGTGGATTTCTGATATAGGTGTTTCCAGGGTAGGAGGTCATTGCTCCTGATGGTGGAGTAGCTGCCCAGGTGATAGGCCGGGGGTATGGGCTATGGTAGGGACCACTGGAACATACCGAGGAGTTTGTACTATGCTTTGACATCTGTATGCTGCAATGCTGTAACCATCAGTGACTGCTGTTCATTTGCTACAAAATAATACCAAGTTTTATCGAGTGTATGTGATTCCTTGTCACAATATATAATTAAAATTAATAAAAAATGAATGGAAAATGAATCTAACTATGTAATGTATTAAAATATATTAGAAAAGCTCATTAATTATTCATAATATTTTTTTCAGCATCCAATAACTATTACATTACTCTTACATGTATTTACATTCACATCTTAAAATAAGGATACATTGACTTGCTGCCAAATTGTATAATAATAAATAAGAACAACAAATGCTTTACCTTCAGTGATAACTTAGACACTGAAAACTACAGTGAGAGTGTCCTTGAGGTCTTGTCGGTAATCAAAGTGATGCTTGCATATGTTATTGGAGGGAAGGCAGAACATACATCATTAACCCTCATCATCCATCTAACCACAAAGACCATTTAAGCATACAAAAAATGCTCAGCCTTCCTCATTGTTTCCAAGTGCAATTTTTATTAAGCACTATCATAGGGCATCCAGAAGGCAGAGAAATTCATTTTGCTGTCAA
Source organism: Crinia signifera (assembly GCF_055691185.1). NCBI lineage: Eukaryota > Metazoa > Chordata > Amphibia > Anura > Myobatrachidae > Crinia > Crinia signifera. Next base: position 163,870,006 of record NC_139220.1, on the reverse strand, counting down.
ACAGCATGTGCAAGTGAAGTTGCATTTTCTCCTAAAGATTACTGCAAATTGATATAAATTAAGGTCTGGTTTCTGTGGAGGGGGAAGTTAATCGAAGCGGGATTAAAGCTATGGCTTGCTTTCATTCTGTGGAGGTGCTTCACTGGTTTTTTAAATAATGGATTATTTGATGTACTGTACTGGGACTTATGTAGGTCACTTTCAGATGAAAGTGCTTTATACATAACAAGAGAGAAAATATTGATATATTACTTAGTCTAGGTGATTATATATCCTGTCCATATTTGCATATATCAAAAATATCTTTTTTTTTTTTTTTTTTTTTTTTTGCTTAAAATCATTTTTTTTCCGTTTTGGAGCAATTTAGCATTTTAAAATATATTCAAATTGCAATGTGGACATTTTACTGACCGTGGAAATAAATGTAATTTATTTTAAAGTTTTGAACTAGTTTCAAGATTCCATTATTTGGCTAACTTTTCCAGACTGATAGAGTTTATCATTTACACAGTATATATTAAAGGGAAAGGACGCTGAAACTAACAGTGTGGAACGAGTGGGCTGAGATCAATCAGTACTGGGATAATGCTACAGTATTATCATTTATATCGTCTAGATGCTTAAAATTTTTATATTGCAGTATATTCATCTTCATCAATTATATTTTAGATGGCAGATATTCAAATGTTTCACTTGACAAAGAAAAGGTTAGGTTTGTGATTTCTCTGAATCATTTCCGTAACATCAGTATGTAATGTAAAAAGTGTGCTACACTACAACTACCTCAACACAAAAGATACAGGTTGAAGTGCGTTAAACAGAAACATTTTTTTACAAACAATGTCAACATTAAGTAGATTATCAGGAATGCTATTAAAATAGTTGACACGTTTATATCCAAATGCAAATTTTGCACTTACAAATTCGGCATCATTTTAAAATAGAAAAACAAAACTCAAAACCATACTACAATACAATATAAATAAAAACTTAATTAGTAACAAAGTATATATTCAAAGTGGGGATGAGAAATCTAGGTCAAAGGTTGAACTTGATTGACATAGGTATTTTGTCACCCTCAATTACTATGTTACTATGGGGCAGATTCCGTCCCTTCTCTAATGGAGGGGGTGTGTGCATGTGCATAGTCACTCATGTGCATGTGCGGACCCCCGGAGCGGGGAATTCACATATTGAGTGACAGGCAGGGGGCGGTCACTGTGGTCCACCCAGCGTTTCATGGGTGTGTCCACAAAAATGCTGGGCGGACCCCTGCGAATGCAGGTGTGCCCATGCCTGCTCGGGACTGATGAAGGACATCATTCTGTATGACGTCAGCGCCCACCCCCATTTCACAGAGCAACAGCCATCATAAAAGTAATACTAAGTTTACTGTTATCTGTGAAGAGCAGAGAAATTATTCAATGATGCAGGCACATGCTCGCAGTGTAGTGCAGAGATTCGGGTGGCGGGGTGGGGGTGTGTTCGGCAGGGTGGCTGGTGGCATTTACATGCTCGATAGGCAGCAAATATACTCAGCCTAGCAATCATGTCTGAATTACCCCTATGTTACCATAGGTCAGATTTATTAAGCTCAGTGAAGTGATAAAAAGTCTGATTTTTATCACTGGCTACCTGTGAAGTTACAGGCTTGGTTTGAAAAATGACAGGTAGGAGCTGATTGGACAGTGATACAAACCAGACATTTTATCACTTCACTGAGCTTAATAAATCTACCCCTATGTTAGTAAGGATTTCCTGATTTTATAATTCATAAAGAAATCCTAAACAACTCTATGTTGCATATCTTTTTCTATTTTTGTAATGTGAAGTTGATCATATGAATGCACATTCATATTTCTTTTGCAATGCTTTACAAGTGTTGGACTATTGGATATCTGCTCACAGAGCTCCATCATTTTTGTTGATGTCCAATATTTTCTTAATTTACTCCCAAAGGCTTTCTTCCATTCTTATTCATGGCTATGGGGAGCTAATGAGCATGCCTTCCTAACTGAATTCAGGTCTAATTATAACAGATATGTAGCATGATATGATTTGCAGCATACTGTAATAACATGACATGAAATGTAGCAGGCAATGGAGATAAAACACATCAAACTTTTACAAGACAATGACAAACAGCTATCTTTTTAATATGCATCGTTCCCATAGAAATTATACTACAATACCCTTCAAAAACACTGGATCATAAAAGATCCTTCTTCATTTAAAATTGATTTAAACTAATCAAAGGCAATGTTTCCAGGGTCAAAATAAACATTTTTTTTATATTTAAAGATGAATATAAAAAATGGATTTCAGCCCCTGAAACCCAATATCGATTAGTATTGTTTTTAATTGATTTAACACTTTAAGTGCCTTTGTCAAAATAGGTGTGAAAGTTGCCAAGCAAACATTTTTTTATTAACCCTTTGAGTGCTAACATTGCTGTGAGAGATCCTCAAAATAACTGTTAAAAATGCCACTCACAGCGCCTGTTCTTTTTGGGTGCAAAATTTAACTAACTTCAGTTGATTGAATAGGCTGTATTTGTATTTATTTATAGTAAAAGAACACTTGCTGTGAGTTATGCTGGCAAGTTTAGTGTATATTTTGAGAATTGCTCACAGCAACATTGGTACTGAAAGGGTTAATTGACCCTAATCAACCTTTAGTAAATTTCCTCCTTGGTGTAACGAATTCAGACAAATAACATGGTGCAAACTGATCATTATCCATTATGAGGGATAAGTAAAATACAGTAGAAAGTGTGTTACTATATTGAGGACATTGATAACTATATGAACTGTAGGACATTTAATCATTTATATACTGTATGATTTTTTTATATGGAAAAAAATAGCCAGAAGATGTAATAGTAGGTATTTTATTTAAACATACACACTGAATAGCCACCTATTTATTGTCACATTACACCCTCAATAACATGATTATATTGCTTGAGGATTTCAGTCAAACATTCCTGGACTAAATTATTGGATGGAAATTAGGGCAGAAACTGCAGTGTGAATATTAACATTATTAGAGTAAATCCTGTCTTTCATGGGTCTATTTGTTCCTCAAAAATATTGGGCTACACATTTATTACAGAAACATATAAATTTTAAACAAGAATACATATGATTTGTTCAAATATATGCTTTTTATGGTGTACAGCAAGTGTAGAAGTTTGAGAAAAATATATATTCACATCGTATTACAGACATTCTTTAATCTGGTTCACTCTCATAAGGACCCAGGGGCAGATTTATTAAGCTCGGTGAAGTGATAAAGTGTCTGGTTTTTATCACCGGACAATCAGCTCCTAACAGTGATGTTACAGGCTTGTTTTGAAAAATTACAGGTAGGATCTGATTGGTCAGTGATAAAAACCAGACACTTTATCACTTCACCGAGCTTAATAAATCTACCCCTCAATCACTGTAATCAAGAGTGCACTCTTCCCAGTCATGGTATAAGATTGCTACTGTTATTAACTGTCATAATTTATTGTAGAATTATTTCACTGTATGATTTTTAATTCTATACTGTTAGTTTGTTCTCTTTCATAATGCATTATTTCTTTACTCTACTATTATTAATAATAATGATAATAATAATAATAACAATACTATTCTAGAAATCACCTATTTGCCAGATTAAGCAAGAATTGAAATACTTTAATTACTATTTTTACTACTACAGTAGTCAACTTGATTAGACAAAAACCATAAAAATATATAAATTAAATTTTCATTTTATTCTGGCATAAAATAATATGAACAGCACTACTCAATATGAGTCAAGCTACTCCACTGGCTTCATGCCCCACTCTACATGTCTTTTACTTGTTTTTTAGCTCTTATAGCTAAATCAGATTTTCAGTGTTCACAGTTATAACATTGGCAGTTATGTTCCCTTGGCAGTACTGCACATTACCTACTGTTCATCACAACTGCAGAATTTAACATCACTCTGATCTTGTAGGGGCTGCAATGTGTAATGATTGTCAGGAGTGTTTACTTTGCTTTAATAAGAGAACAACATGGTCTCATTGCATTGTCTTTGGCAGCCTAGACATCTACGAAGCTTATCAGGTTTACAAGATAATCCCACAGACCCAAGTCTTTTTAGTTTGCGCTTTCCTTCTTCAAAATGCCCCTTGCAGTATATGATACAGTATATACACCACAGGCTTTGACACCCAATATATCTTTACAGAATGTCAACCAATGGTATGGGATAGATGATATGCCGAACATATAAACACTTAATATAAACAATCCGTGTTCCTCACCTGTTTCAGACATACAAAAAACTTTAGTACATTATTATCCAAAAGTCAATTTAATTGCTTTTTAGATCTCCCTGGATGTGCTTGATTTCACATACGAGTGACCAAAACAACCTCACAAATATATTTATACATTATTAAACACTTTGGATATATATATATAGATATATCTATCTATCTATCTATATATAGATAGATAGATAGATAGATATAGCAGAGGAAAGGAGACTGGCACTCGTGGGTCTTGAAAAAAAGGTTGGTTTTCCATTCTCCATTTGAAATACAATTTTTTTTTAAGACCCACGAGTGCCAGTCTCCTTTCCTCTGCTACAATTCACCACAAGACAAGCACCAGGTTGATGACCGTATGGAGGGAGTGCCGGGCCACATCAGTGACCATATCCCCGGTGATATATGCTAAATCGCTCCATGTGTACGGGACTTTAGAGTTAGGGTGGGAGGGGGGTGTCTAGTTAGAGTTTAGGATAGGGGGAGGGGATGTATAGTTAGGAATGAGAATGGAGGGAATGTATAGTTAGAATTAGAATGGAGGGGATGTATAGTTAGAGATAGGCTGGGGGGATAATGTCAGGGTGTGTGTAGTAGCTACTAACCTTGCATCCACAGGATGCATTCACCTCACTGCAGCTCTTTCTGTGCGGACCTCTGGTTTTAGTGTTGCCCGGCAGCCTTCATCAACGTCCTCCGATCTACTCTACATTGCACCCACTTCATCTTCCTAACCTTCTGCCGCTTGGATCCGCTCTTCTTATGGCCCAGTGGCTGGCACATGCTGCTCTCCTCTTCTCCTCTTCTCCTCATCTACAGCAGCCCTGGGCGGAACATACAGGGGAGCAGCACAGAGCAATAGAGACGTGCGCTGTGCAGGTGCACGGAGGGAGGAAAATCCTGGTGATCCTACGGCCTGTCATGGCCGTGGGCCTCCCGGTGTCCCACTGTGCCCCAGAATATTAATGATTTAAAAAAAAAAAAACAGAAATGGCGGCACAGACAAGCGGTCCATAAAGCAGTGACTCTACTGGGGCTGGGGCGGTCAGTGTGGTGAGGGAAGGCTATTGGGGTGGACGGCTGCTGTCTGATTGACGCGCCAGCTCTTAGTTACTCTTCGCCCTGTCCCCCTCCTGCCTTCCGGCCCTCCTTCATTTAAATGATAAATAAGGGGCGCCCTCCTGCGGCCAGTGCCCTAGGCAGCTGCCTAAAGCTGCCTAGTGGTAGCGCCGGCCCTGAGTACAAACATACAATGTGAAAAACAATATTATGAGATCAAATGCTCTTCAGCTTGAAACGCATTGATTTCACTGTATTGTTTTTGTAAATCATATTTTATAGTCTCATTTTTATAGCTAAAGACTTAAGTTATTGAAATGTATTGCAACAATTGAAAACAAATTGTAGAACATATGCTAAAATCAAAAGAAGTAACATACAAATTACTATGTGGCTAATTGAGAGTATTCACTACAATACAGAAATTAACCTGACAAACTACAGTATATTTTATACTTTGTAAACCTTAGCTCAGTGTTAACCAGTAATCAATGTTTGAGGGTGTGTTTCTGCAACACAATATAAATCAGAAAGACTAACAATCTAGCATATTTTAAGTGCAAGCCCATTAGTTTTGTAGATTTAATGGACTATTCCTGAATCTAGGTCAATGTACTGTATGTTCTCTTTTATTGCTTTGCTTTGAAAGAATATTGTAATAATCAACCACCTAAAATGAAAAAGTACTTTAGATAACTTTTTTTATATATATATAACTCACATTTGCATAGCATTATTTTACAACATAATACAAATATTTGACTGTAAAGTAAAACCAATAAGGGATAAGCACTGGGGAGAATTTCTGGCAAAGTGTACAGTACATAGTTTTCTGTAATTATAACATTTTATTTTCATTAGGTATCAAATTAAATTTGTGTAATTCCTATTCCTCTTTAAATGTGCATCTACAAGAAGAGCAGTTATATGTTACCTTTATTATTGACAATGAGTGATGAAAAGAGGTCAATATCACTTTGAATTCCACCATACCAACAGTTGGTACCATTGCCTGTAATCATTTTAATCTATGGTTTACATGCATTGTTACACCAAGTGTAATCCAAGATCAAAAAGCAGTGTTGTACTGATGCTGTATAGTTTTAATATACTGGACAGTCTTCCCATACTACAGCCCCTTTGAATTTTGTTATCTAATATCTGCTTTTCTTTTCTTTTTTACTCTTCTTCACTTCTAATTCATCTTCCCCATATATGCTGATGGCTTCTGGTAGGTATACTGGCTTTAGGGTTAGAGTTATAAGGTAAATAGGCCAACCACTATTGCTTAATATACATTAGGGCGACATAATCAATACATCAAAAGGTCAGTATGATAATGGTCCACACAGAATATGGTATGATGATGTGTTTTTCTAAATATTTTTAATTTTTTTAACTTTTTCATACTTTCCAATCTATATGAACAACTATGTGGAACTAAGTGTGCATTGTAATGGGAAGTGCTAAAGTAATTAGGGGTACATGTGAAACAAGATAAACATTGACACCGTAAAAACCTAAAAATACATTTTTGACCTTTTCATGTGTAAGATGAAATTAGATGAATTCTAAATTTAAGTTTATTTTTTGTCTTACCCTTTGCTTATTTTCTTTAAAAAAAAATTGTGGTATGGATGTTTTGACATATTTAAGAAGTAAAAAACAAAAAATTAAATTATAACAGAAACTTTTAATTTAGAATACATTTGGGAGCTTGTTAAAATTCCAGTAGAGCAGTTGTTTCCTTGTGAACAAGACATTTGTTTTCTCATTAATAGCTTACGCAAAGCATAGAGGTGATTACTGAATGCCTTTGTAGACTTCAGCATGAACTTAAAATCACAGATGAAAGAATGCATATTTTTCGATGTAGGTTATTAATTATCAAGTGATCTCAATAAACATGTTACAGTATGTATCCAAGAAACATTATGATATTCTATTTTATTTGACCACATGTTATAACAATATAGCTTTCATGAGCAATGGGAACACTGAATTCTCTTGGTTCGGTATTGGCTTCAGCACTGCTTACTGGTGTTCCTACCCCTCTCCCTTCCTATAACTCCTATTACTGTAAGTCAAAAAATGTCCTGAGTATGTAACAACCATGTAATGATATAATTTTTCACTTGTAAAAAAAAATCTGATACAGTAGATGGAGTGTATGTTTGGGTTCACCAAGAGGTGGCTATTAAAATCTGATTTCATATGATCTCGAGGACTAAGGGCTTAATTCAGGTTGGCAAACTAAGCAGCTGTTGTTTTCTGCTAAGTGAGCACCTTTTGGCTGCCGCACCAAACGACCATCCTCCCTCTGGTGCCCAAATCCCTCCGCTGCCATGCAAGGGGATGTGATGTGCATTTGCACAGTGTTACTGTAACCTCGTACACTGTTATACAATGTTAACAATAGTTTGTGAATAAAGAAAAACACTCACATAATTGTTGTAGTGTACATCATCTTATGTTTGTTACAAACACAATAACCATGATTGTCAGCATTAACAATTTTAACTGACTTAATCCTATCAAGCAGTCATACATATTCATATTGAATTTTTTTTTTTAACGTCACCGTTTGTATATCAGAATAATATTAGTGTGTTTATTTTCGAACTAAAATAGCAATTCAGTAGAGTACAAAATAGTGTAGCAGGGACAGCATATTTCCACATGAGGGTAATGTGGAAGATCCAGTCCAGGTCTTAGAGCAGCAGCAGGAAAATTAGATTTAGTCCAGGTTTCCTAAACTGCCGTGATCAAGGTTTGGCTGATTAGCAGCACATGTGGCTTCCTGTTATATGTGGGCAGGAGGTCCTGCCCTGGGCAGGAGATCATTGCCGTTAATGCTGAAAAGCAGCTGAGTGATAGACCGGTGATGTAATAATATGTTAGGTGCCATGGAGTGCACCATGTCTGTGAATCCTGTGGAAAACCCTGTGATGTTGTAACCTATTTGCCAAGCTGTGGTCTTGGTTTGCTGTTTACATGCACAAATAAATACCCAGACTTCATCTCTATCCAGTGTATGTGATACCTTGTCACAATATTATGTGCTAACAAAATACTACGGGGTTCATTTACTAAAGCCTCTAAAAGTTAAAAGTGGGGATGTTAGCAACCAATCGGATTCTGTTCATCATTTTCAGGGATGCAAGAGAAATGATAGAAAGAATCTAATTGGTTGCTATGGCCATCATCTATTTTCATTTGTAAAAGCTTTAGTAAACAGCACTAAAAGTAATATATGTTTGTTGCTTTTGGGCTATGCACTTTATTTGTGATGTTGCTCTTAATTTTTTTTTATAAATTCCTATTTTGCATTAAACTAGAGCAGCAGTTTTCAAACTGTGGGTCATGACCCCAAAGTTGGTTCCTACCTACTCAGCATGGGGTTGCGACTCCAAGATGCTGGCCATCAGGCTGATGACTTTTCTTATCTCTCAGTCAGTGATCCAAGGAGTCTGAAACATCTGTTGAATTGTCTGTCATTGTAGACTCTCACATCATTTTTTGCCTCCACACTGCTGCCATGTATGTGCTGTCTGCTGACTACATGTGATGTGATGACCTTCTGCAGTTACTTGCTGGGGTCCTGTAATTATTTTTATTGTCTGATGGGGTCCTCGAGCAAAATAGTTTGAGGACCACTGAACTAGAGGTACTGGTTATTCTGTGTATTTGGCTAATCAGTCATATGTGCCTGGCAGGTCTGGAAAATTATAATGTGTTAAGCTGGTTTTCTTGCTTTAGATATAGATATTTTTTTTCAGATGTTCTCTAAGTAGATGTTTAATCAATAGGTGATGGAGCATGACTGCATGATTTTACATGATCGTTTGGTTGTGGTTTACAAAGTGAGGTACTTCTTTACTTTCACGGCGCCAGCATGGCGCCGCGCGTCAGAGTCCCCTTGCGGGGCTCGCTTCGCTCGCCCACGCTGTGGGCTCGGTGGCTCGCCACGCTAATTAAAATCATCTCCATGCCAACATGGATAGTGGAGGTATGAACTATCCATGTTGGCATGGCGTTAACTTCGTTTATTTTACTTAGTTTGTGGCGAGCGTAACCCGGAAGTAGCGCGGCGCCATGCTGGCGCCGTGAAAGTAAAGAAGTACCCAAAGTGACAGCCCATAATGATCAGGTTCAATTTCTTCACATGGTAAACACTGTTAAATCAACTGTTTAGGTTTAGGAGTTGGACCAATTGCTCCAGACAGTTCATGCAACCTAATTTCAGTGATCAGTTTAGATTTTATAGGTTGCATTCAATTGTTTTTCACCAGCATTTTTAAATCGCTATCCCCAGAAAAGGTGAGCTAAATGTGCAAATTTGTTACCTGATCATAATGAACACAATGTGTGCAAACCCCCCCCCCCCCCAAAAAAAAAACTATTGAATATCGCCCTACAATCTACCATGATTTTAGATGGGGGAACGGGTGCGATTTAACTACTCAAACACTCAGTAATCATCTTCATCTGCATACTTATCTCCATCATTGGCCTCAAGCCTCTAGTTGTTTGTTGATTGAGTCCTCACTACTTGTATTTAAGCTGTAATGTGTATTGAACTGTGGCGCTCTTTATTTGTACTTTATTTTTGTTATTTATTCAATGTTATGGCAAGTTTTGTTTCCCAGTATTGTTCCTTTGTACGGCGCTGCGAAACACTTGTGGCGCCTTATAAATAAAATTATAGTAATAATAATAATAATAGCAATGTTTGCCTTATATAGTAAATATAGTCTTTTTTTACACAACATTCTTTATTTGAAATTATATAACAAATGTGAGCGACACTGGGATTTTAGCAGATATTTTGAGCATCTCTCAAAAAGATGTTGGCATTCAAAGGGTTAAAGTGCTTTAGTCCCTTAATGCATATATCCATATAAAATACTAAGCTATACTGTATATTTTAGGTGATTGGTTCGTACAACACATCACACCACAGATCTGAAATGATCAGGTTTGAATTGATAACTTCAGTTTATGTAGATTCTTTTGCTGTGAAATTCAATCTATCCAAGTGACATTGGCAGAATGACGAAGACATTGCATAGATGTCTGAAAAAGCTGACAAATGGGTTTACAGGAGCATCTATAAAGGGCGCATTGTGTAAATATAAAAAGAAAAATTAAGTTTCTGCTCTATTAGTAATTTTAGGCACCACGGATGAATGCACTTTACATGGACACTCAATGTATTGATTAATATATTTTGTTTAATTTTATTATTAAGCAATAAAAAATGAATAAAACATAATATAGGCGGCCAACTACAAAGCAACAATAACAATACATTATTTATCAAAATTAATAAAATTTAAGAAATTCATATAGTTAAAAATGAGCCTTAGGATAAATTCATGTATAAATCGCTATATAAATTGATACCCAGTCCATAATCCAGCACAGATTACTTTTTATCTGTATATTGCATTTGCCGCCACAAAATAAGAATTGATAGATCTCCAAATAGAGACAAATTTAATTTGTTCAGTCACAATTACAGTGGTGCCTGGCTGCGGAACCCATTTAGTGAAATCTTGGATTAAGTATTGTTCCCCAGTTGTACAAATTTTGCATATAAATGATGCTGTAAGCGCACAGTAGCGTGTCTCTCACCTGTGCAAGCTGTGCACTAAGGATCCAGCTGATGTTTGAAATAAGAGTGTCCTTCCGGTGAGAGGGATGTGGGGAGACACCGTAAGGATGGTAGGCTGGCATGTCTCTCACCCAGGCTGCTGAAGATGATACTGCAATGAGGTGGCTAGCGCTTCTCTCACCTGCACTGCTGCTTGCTCCCACCAGAGTTCTCTTTGCGGCTCACTGAATGTGAAGGTGCGTCAGGTTCTCTGATCTTTCTACAGGAGTGTGATAGCAAACACACCGATTTGAACAGGTACAAGGACAGATGTAGCTGGTTTCTTTACTGGTATTCTAAGATGCTGTAAGCATTGTGTAAATAAATGTAAGATACTCCCATAAAACACTCCATTTTAGTTAATTTTATTTAGCTCTTCCTGTTGGCTCATATTCAGATTAGATCCTTTATCTTCTGTTACACCAAGTCAACAATCTAACCCTTTACTGTGGTTTATAGTATTGGAAAACAGATTTTCAAAGGTGGCTATGGAAAGCAAAAGTTTTGCAGTATGTTTACCGCCTGGAAAGTGAACAGCATTGACTGACAACGACCTGCTCTACCTGTTTCTACAAAACTCTTTTGCCTAGCATGACTTTTATACACCATTTACATAATGCATTCAATGAATGTAAAAAAAAACCCTAATGCTTTGCTTGTTTTTCCTCTGAAGTACATATTTCTTCATATTATGTTAATAAAGTCAAATGTTCTGTTCACAGTGCACATACGGTATAAGGTGCTTAGTAATTTCACCATTTTATTGCAGTGCTGCAAGAATTGTATGAAAGTTTGATCCATGAACTTATTGCTGCTCCCCACTGTGCATATTTTAAAGAGAAGCATGAAGGGTATATGAATTCCCAGCGGGGATGAAGCACTTTGAATCATGATTTTCAAGACACAAAATAAAGACCCCCCACTATTCTGCACAGTGCAGAATAAGTATTCAGAAAACCCCCATGGATTTGCTGGCTCATAAAGCTACAAAATTAATATGTTTTCTAAATTAGGTCTTTATCTGTCAAAATCAATGTAAGAATATGACACCATGATATGTTATATAAAGTCTGTATGTCTTTTACATTTCGGTGCTATTGATGCAGAAATCTATTATTGCATTGAGTATTTCACGCACAGCTTATGAGGTTAAGTCTCCAGTTATCACTTAGAGAGGAACGTGTTGATGGATACGATGGATATATATATTTATTAGATCAGATCTATGTTTGTACAATAGGGGTGACCTCTACAGTCACAGCCAGTGGACTATAGCACTTTCAGTGACGAGGTCATCTGTCAAGAGGGGAGATAAATTTTGTATCAATAGAGCCACTAGTGATATGTCACGTTTGATTTATATAGCACTTGGCATTGTGTGTGAATGTAATATATCAAGATTATTAGATTATAGATAATTTAAAAAGGCTGAAAGGACATTTAGAAAATTTACAATAAGTACAGTTATGAACCGCACCATTGCCTGTGATGACATAGTGTTGTAGGTGAAATACAGAATGGGCAGTTTTGCACGGTACATGAAATATAGGAATAAGGGAGTGCTTAGATGTGTGGGGCTCTGCACTGCCTATTGTGGGACTGGTCAAATGCTAGAGAACAAAATAGTGCTAAGACGATGTCCTTAATGGGATAGCAGTTTACAGGAACTTCAAACAACTTTAGAAAAGTGAAGAAAAAAAATGATCTTGGATAATTGAGAAAAGTAAATTCTCAACAACCTTTGTAATTTTGCTGTGCGCTTTATTTTATTTTCATTTTTTTGTTGTTAGAAGAAATTGCAGATAATGTGAGCAATACAGGCAAGGGAAAGTAGGACATAAGCAGACACAAATCTGCCAATTGTTTAACTTGGGCCTGGCCATGGTTTCCTTTCCTTTATTTGTTGCGTTTGCTGAATCAGTTTGTATCTTGAAGCGTGACAATAAGTATGCTAAATCAATTTATATAGCTACAATATCACTAACAGTATATATGTTTATGCTGATCCCAAGCACTACCAGTACCACTAATCAAGTCACCTGCCAAGTGAGCAACACACTATCTTGATTTGTTGTGCTGTTGCATTTGGACAGTAAGGGTGATTTATGAACCAGTGATATATATATAATACAGTAGGCCTGCAAATAGTGAATCTGCAACACAGTATTTGTGGACAGTGCTTTTTTTTTCATAATGTATAAATAAATAGAACTAAATGGCACTACTTTTTAAACTGAATAAATATTGTAGTGCCTTGTGGTTGGATTAAGCTTATGTGTAGCATTCATCACACTGCTCTAATTAATACTTCACCATGAATCTTTTGAATGTCTTTAAATGAATATAGGAGTTAATATTGTTAAATAGGTATTAATACAGTAAAACAAAGATTTCTTTTAATACATTTCTCATTTTAAATTCCAGTTTTATGCTTAGACTACCAATAAATATATTTTTCTTTGTATATTTCACACAAAACCACAATTTACTGTATACAGGGGGCGTGGCCAGGCATGCAACGGACCAGACGTGCTTTGCAGGTGCTCCCGCAGCCAGGCACTATAAGCACCCCAAAGGCAGCATTCCGGGGGGACCCTGCCCCCTCCAACCCACACCGCCAGCAGCCCCATTACCTCCGGTCACGCCGGTCCTCGCGGCGGAGCCGGGAAGCATTTCTAAATGCTTTCGCGGGTTGCGGCCTGGTCCGGCAGCCGGAGCCTCAATTTTGGAGCCGCAGCAGACGCGCGGTCCCCGAGATCTCCGTAGCGTGGGAGGAGACGGGGATCCCCCTACAAGACAGCTTCCCCACACACGCCCCTGACCCCGGACTCACTTGGGCCTGGTCGGACGGCCGCCCGCAGCCCACAAGTAGGGGGACAAACGCTGGCAGCACTGACACTGCGCCCATTGGACACGGGCCATGTCTGCCTGCAATGCTTTGCCCCACCATCGGCCAGGACTCTGGGACCCTCCCAAATGATCTGTGAGTACCCCCCTGGGGGAGATTTGACCACACAGCCACCAGGGCGAGTTGGGACCTGATTGGAGCTCTCAATCCCCCTGTGGCCGCCATCTTACCCCATAACATGGTGCCCCCACCTCAGCCAGCATCCCCACAGCTGCCATAACCTCTGGCATAAAGCCTCTTCCCCCACCAGCTTCTCCCTCAGGCACTCCCGCTGAACCCCCAGGCCTGAACCCAGGGGCCCACACTGATATCCCCCTGCTCTGCTCAGCCGGCCTGGCAGTGTGGACCCGCACTCCCCCCACACCAGCCCTCCAAATTCGGAACTACCCCCAGGGGCCCACCCTAACTCTGGCTGCACAGCGGACCCTCTGACCACCTGGTCATATGCTTGTACTGGTAATAACACCCCCAGTAAGTGCGGGAGTTCCTCAGAAGCTCCTTCTATACCTCCTTTACCTGCTTAAATGTGAGCGCCCTGCAGGCATGGCCGCCACTCTCTAATGACCAGATTCTAGCTACCACCATGCTATTGTAACTCGGAGCTGTGACCCCCCCGGTACCACAACCCATTTCTCCTCTGTGCCACCGCACCTGTGCAGCTAATATGCCCTCCAAGAGAGCCAAGGACGTTGGGCCGGTGAGGATCTCCATGTCCTCCAGGAGATCCTCCCAGATCCCGGTACCCCACTCCAGCCCTCTCCTCTGGGAGTAATTAAATAGAGCCAGCTCCCACATCGGCAGTGGCGGGTATTGATGCTAACTCGAATAAACCGGTAACAGTGAAGTCCCTATGCCAGGTTTTCTCCCCGTTCCAGGCAGAGATAGCCAAGGACATTAAGCTGGCCATACGGGAGGTCAAAACTGAGCTGGTGGCGATAGGCGACAGAACAAACCACCTTGAGCAGAAAATGGAGGAACGAGTTGCGTCCCACAATGATCTTATATCCTCCTACGACCAGCAGCAACAGGAGATCACCCAGTTTAAGTCCAAGCTGGCAGATTTAGAGGACAGGTCCAGACGTAATAATGTAAAAATTAGAGGCATCCCTGACTCCGTAGCTAACCCTGAGCTCGAAGGATATGCCGTCTCCCTGTTCCGTAAACTCCCCGCCATTGATCCCAAAGAGCTGCTGATCGACCGCATCCCCAGACCGAAGACGGTCTCTGCCGACCTACCCAGAGATACCCTCCTTAGAGTTCACTTTTTTATGGTGAATGAGCAGTTGCTGGGAGTGGCCCATGAGCGAAAAAACACGGATATCCTGGGTGGCCTCCAATTATTTCAAGACTTCTCCCCCGCGACCTTGGCCAACAGGAGAGCATTTGCCCCCATCACTTCGGCCCTACGTTCTCACGATATCCAGTACCGCTGGGGGTTTCCAGTCAAATTAATAATATACCATGACGACGCTACCTACAACGTATCCTCCCTGGATGCAGGGGTCAAACTCCTACTCGAGTGGGACATATCGGTCAAAGACCCCCAAGAACCGAGACGCCCGCAGTCCCAGCGCCAGGATTGGACCGACACCTGAACATCAACTACTCGTTGAACCTGTTTATACTTGAAGTTTCGTGGTCGACACAGCTATCCCTCCTGCTCCCCTCTCCGATAGGATGAGGTCTTAGTGATAAGTATCTTTCCCATTGTTTACTTAACAAAGCAGGAAGCTGGACGCTCGGTCCAGTAGCTGTAGTGTCGCTACCACCGGTTAATTATGTGTTACTGTTCTAATTGTTTGTTTTGTAGCCTTTAGGACAGGTTGTTTTCATGCCGTTAGTCTCCCCAAGTTCATTTAGACTTGATATATGGTATGTTTGCATTATTTCTCCTCTTGTTTAGCAATTTTATAGCATGCTAGATTCCTCCCCACTATGCCTCCCTTCCCAGCTGTGCATACGTATGTGGCGGCCCTGCTCTCTCCCCCCCTGTTGAGAGCCTGGCCACCCCCCTCACCTCTACAAACTACTGCACAAGTTCCCCCTTGTTCCTCTCCCCTGCAGTAGTCATGCGGGTCCAATATACTGGACCCTTTTGTTTTTTCTGTCCCTTTCTCCTTCTCCCCTTCTCCGTCCTCTCTGTTCCCAACCTCCCCCCCACCCCCCTCAACCTGGATGGCAGAAACTGTCACCAATGCACCCCCAGAACTGAGTGCCCCTCACACAGTCACTGGCTGGCTTCCTACCGCCCCCCTTAAACCCTATAAATGCCTACATTTTTAACACTAAATGTTAAAGGACTGAACTCCCCCAACAAGCGTATATTGGCTCTTTCATACTTCCACAAACAAAGAGCAGAAGTGGTCGCGCTCCAGGAAACACACTTTGCCTCTTCCAACCCCCCTACTTTTAGAGACTCCAATTACCCTATTGCCTTCTATGCCAATGGCCCGGCTAAGAGAAATGGAGTGGCGGTCCTGTTTAGCAAAAACACCTCCTTTGTCCTACAATCCCAAATGTCAGACAAGAATGGTAGGTACCTGCTACTAACAGGCCTCCTCGAAGACAGGCTGACCACAATCATTTGTATTTATGCTCCCAACTCAGGGGATCTGATTCCCTTCCTGCGTAAGCTACTTTCCTGGGTTAGGAACTCAGCTAAGGGCTCCCTGATCCTATTGGGCGATTTTAATCTGACCCTAGACCCACTGCTAGATAAGTCCCGATGCCCCCCTGGCCGCCAATCCCTCCTCTACCAATGCGTCCCATGCATTTCGCAACCTCCTGCTAGAATTCGATCTATTTGACACCTGGAGGACCACCTACCCCTCGGGACGTGAATACACGTTTTATTCCCCCGTACATAATACGTACTCCAGGATAGACTTCATCCTTTGTGACAAATGGGCCCTTCAGCACACTACGAGCGTCGACGTCCTACCAATCACCATGGTGTGGCAGTGGGATTTCCAACCGTCCAAAATCCCCCCTAGACCTTGGTGACTCTTTCCACACCTGCTAACAGACCCCTCCACTAAAGACACCATCCTAAACTCAATCCAATCCTACCCCAGTTGGTGCACCCAGACCAGACGGGGTTTGTCCCTGGACGACAGGCCTCGGACAACACCAGACGAGTGTTTGGCCTGGTCGACTCTCTCTCGTTGGGACAGGACCTCCTCCTTTTATCCTTAGACGCTGAAAAAGCATTTGATAGATTGACTTGGAAGTACATGGAGGATGTCTTGTCGCGCTTTGGCTTTAGTGGTCGGATTCTCACCTCGATCCTATCGCTGTATAGCTCCCCGTCGGCCCGGCTGTTCACCAACGGCTTTGTATCCGATCCGTTTAAAATTTCTAACGGCACCAGACAGGGCTGCCCCCTATCCCCACTAATCTTTGTTCTTTCCATAGAACCCCTAGCTATCTCCATTCGACATGACCCAAACATTCCTGGCTTGCGCACAGGCCCTATTAACCACAAACTTAGTTTGTTTGTGGATGATGTACTCCTTTTCGGGACTAATCCTGTTACTAACCTCCCTTTTCTTCATTCAACACTGTCTTCCTTCAGTGCTGCCTCATACTATAAGCTCAACACCACCAAAACAGACGCCCTCCCGATAAATCTCACTAACTTGCTGCCCTTGCTGAAAGATACATACAAATACAACTGGCAAACCCATTTGATAAAATACCTAGGCATCCATATTACACCTCTCATGGCGAATGTTTTCGACGCCAACCTATACCCCCTCCTAGCCTCTCTTGCAGGCCTCTCCAAATCCTGGCTGTCGTTCGAAATCTCCAGGTTGGGACGTATGGCGGCTCTCAAGATGTCGCTGCTCCCTAAACTAATGCACTTGGTCCGCACCATCCCCTATGTTTTCCCTAAAAAGTCCTTACAACTAGCCACCACTATTCTGTCAAAGTATGTCTGGGCGGAGAAACCCCCTGTGATGGCCCGCTCGAAGATGTCGATCCCCAAGGCTTTCGGGGGACTAGACCTCCCTGACTTATTTCAATACCACTCTGCATGTCTGCTGGCCCCGATTAAGCACTACAATGATTTTAGCACCCTCAGAGCATGGGTGACCATCGAACAGACCTACTCCCCCCAGATACCGCTTTCAGACCTCCTCAAGATCCCGAAACACGTTAGACCTCCCTTCCAAACCTACTCCCATCCACTAAAGCTTCCCTCCACGTGTGGGACCAACTTATTGCTAAGCTCCCTCCTCCGAACTCCCTTATCACCACCCTGCCCATCACTACCGTAGCTAAATTAATTCCCAACCTTCGTTTGACGACTTGGAGGACATTCGGGATCGCCTCCTTAGGTGATGTCCTGGATGCTCACTCCTTGGCCCCTTTCTCCTCCCTCCAACATCAATACTCACTCCCCAAATCAGAATTCTACCACTATATGCAACTTGCACATTCGTGGAGAACTCATTTCCATAACTACTCCTCCCCAAATGCCCTCTCTCAGACAGCCCTCTCTGGGCCTAACATGGTGCATTCCAAAGGGGACATCTTATTCTTGTATAGGACCTTGGTGACCCCCTCTGTCTTTACCAAGACCTCAGCCCATAGAAAATGGGATGCAGACTTAGGCGGCCCTCTGTCCCCTGCCCATTGGCAAAATATATTTTTATCCGCCTACACAATGTCCCGATGCCTGAACCACACTGAGATGCACATTAAACTTATCAACAGACTCTACTTAACCCCCGACCATCTCCACATCTTCTGGCCTTCATGCTCCAACCAGTGCTGGAGACAGTGCGGCTCTGTGGGCACTATATACCACATCTTCTGGTCTTGCCCAAAACTCCAGGAGTACTGGAAGGGAGTCTTCGATTTGGTTTCCACAGTCCTCCAGATTGATATCACCCCCTCCCCGAGCATCGCCTTGCTCCACATATACCCCCAAGATGTCCCAACCCAGAAAACATATGTCCTTGGGCACATTCTCATTGCTGCACGTGCTAACCTGGCTCAGCAATGGAAGCAACTCTCCCCCCCATCCCTTCTCAAGGTTAGCCTGAAAATCAACCACCATTTCCATATGGAAACCAACACCCTGCCTATCTCACCCAGCCCTCCCCCCCCCCCCTCACCCCCGCTGGTCTCCTTGGTTCAAGTACATCACAGACGGGGAAGGTGCCAAACTTCTCCCCTCCGGGACCACCCAAAGTTTACCACAGTTCAGTCTATATTTGAGTATCCAGACGCCTCCCCCCCTCAAGCCCAATACCACAGCCCGGCTCCTCCCACCCCGTGTGATGCGACGGCCACTGAACCGAAGCGTTAGACAAAACTGTCTGTTAGATAACTATTGTTGGTTGAAATATTATACTCTATCAAGTTCTGCATTGTCTATGCTTATGTTGCTTTACTTGGTCACTCTGCGCAGTGACGTGTTATGGGTTATTTACCAATCTGTACCTCACTTGCTCCCGTTTGCTATCCATGTCCCCTCCCCCCTCCCCCCTCCCCTTTTTGATTGCTCCCCCCCCCCTCTTCTTTTTTGTACCCCATAAAATTTTCTGTACCAATAAAAATCTATTGATGGAAAAAAAGAACTTACTGTATACAGTATATAGTAATATTTTGCATTGTTAAAGCAAGTATAAATGGTTTGTGCTGTGTTAGCTTCTAAAAGTATTTATTTTTTAGTCTATAAAAATGATCTATTGTTTATTTTTTCCTTTTTTTTTCAAAAGCTAATGCTTTTATTTGGTATATTGTTTAAACTATAAATTAGCATATTCCCTGAAAATAATGTACAAATGTTATTTCTCTGAGGAAAAGATAATATATATATATATATATATATATATATATATATATATATATATATATAGACGGTGGTGCGGCGGCACTCGGACAATAAATACACAAAGAAACGGCCTGATTTGTGTATTTATTGTCCGAGTGCCGCCGCACCACCGTCTACATTCAGTTACTTCATGATTTGAGCAACTGTACGGAGGGCAACGGGAGAAGTATACC
Organism: Crinia signifera; assembly: GCF_055691185.1. Lineage (NCBI taxonomy): Eukaryota > Metazoa > Chordata > Amphibia > Anura > Myobatrachidae > Crinia > Crinia signifera. The sequence continues at coordinate 163,850,059 of NC_139220.1, read as the reverse complement.
CCGTATGCAGTGAGTGCCAGAATCACGCTGTTTTATATATATATATATATATATATGCAAGACAAATGGTTTTTAGACAGCTGCGCTCAAACCGTGTTGGAGTGACAATTAGCAGTCCAGCAAAAGAGTCCTCCTCATTTAAAAAGTTCAAAATCGAGACACACCCCTTCTGGGTCTCCTTGCTTAGGTCCCTTTAAACATAGACCGTCGCTCCCCAAAGTATAAAGACCCGTGTCCAGCGGGTATTAGAGATCTGTAGAGAAGGAAGGACAATGGGGGCGCCTCATAGCGTAGTATTTTTAATGTAAAAGTTTATAGACAAAACAGCAGTATTAAAAACAGTCAGAGGATGGTACCCGTACCATATGATTCCTCCGCTGTGGGCTTGAATACCACAAGGTTTTTAATATCTACCCGTCCACGGATGACAGCACGCCTCCTCCTGCGGGATTACAGCACACCACTCAGCACTTGCAGTCTTCCACAGGCTACAAGCGCGCCGGTACCTTCTCCACGCTGGGTCAGGGAACGCCGATCACCGGGACACGGAGCACGGATGACGTCACACAGGCACGCCTGTATGACGTCATCCGTGCTCCGTGTCCCGGTGATCGGCGTTCCCTGACCCAGCGTGGAGAAGGTACCGGCGCGCTTGTAGCCGCGGGGTCTGTGGGGAGCGCTGGGATTTCCAGGAAGTGCGGCGCCTATGAATGAGGCTGCTGCATGTGTATGTCCCCAGTCGAACAGTGCGCCCTCCCGGCTCCCACCCCTCATGCTGGCCGCCGTCTCCATACTAGTCTACACCTGGCAGAGCCGACTCTAGGCGCCTGCACCCCAGAAAGTTTAAGGAGGCAGCACGGGAGGCAGAGGCAGAAGTGACTTGACAGTGACCCCCGCCCCCCGCGCGGCACTTTTCTTTTCAGTTGTCCTCGTTCTGCCCGCAGCCCAGCACATAGCCTATTTGCTTTAATACAGCAGCCGCAGTGTGCAGTACCTACCAGCGGCGTGCGCTCATTGGTGCCCTGTCTGGCCAGGGTAAACTCTGCTACTGTCCTGTGTGCTCTGGTGACGTCACGTGAAATCTGTCTGCGACGCGACCCACAGCCAGAGTGAGGAGCTGACATGGCCAGAGCTTGCACTAGCTGGGGAGTCTTTTTTTGGGACTTCAGAGAAATAGTGGCCAGGTAAGAGGACAAAATGTTAATATACTTGGTAGGGGGTTATATTGGTGGGAAGGAGCTGGGGGGGGTGACCAAATGACTGCCGATCCGGGCACCGAAACACCTAGTTTCGGCCCTGCAGTCATATACATAAACTTTAGGCAAGAAAATCACCTAAGGTTATAATACTGTGTTTTTTTTTTAATCCATTCATGTTTACCAAACCATTACAAATAATCAAAATGAATCTAGTAATACCCTATTTGTATAATTACACCTTCTTTTAGTTCCCTTATATTTATCTTTTTTAAAACGTCATTATAATGTGGTTACACCATCATTGGGTAGAGAAATAATAAACATATTCCATTATTACGTATATTTATTAATATCTCTCTTTTTCAATTACTAAATTATATTACTACTTTTTAGTTTTCTTCTACATTGTGGGAAATTACTGTATCACATTTAAAAAAAAAACTATATTAAATTGGATAATGTTCATATTCTCACTGAACTCTTTTACTTCCATTACTTTAAAATATTAACCTACTTTACCAATTTAAATTAATTATTTTCACTGATATCACCTTTTTCACTATTAGTCATTCATTTGTTTACAGTATACTTCATATTGTGTACTGATTTACAATACATCTACTAATGTTTCTTTTTCTTTATACTATACCTCTGCAAGATATACATATGGAGCAGCTCCTGGCGATAGAATCGCCATCCACCGCCAGCCGACAGAAGGGGGCGCATGCACATGAGACACTCACATGCCTTGTTTTGTCTGAGCCCCCCCACCGCCACGGGCTCTCCTGCATCTCCCCGCAGCCCCCTCTGCCTACCCCACTCCCTGCCCATCTCCCTGAAGTGGAAACGGGCAGGGAAAGCGCTCCCCGCCACCATATTGCGCCATGCTGACGGAGACGCACATGCGTGTGGGACGCTCGCGTGTCCCAGTCAGATGGATCGCTCTCCACCAGCCTGTGCCAATCTGGCAATTCCTAGCACTGGCTGAGAGGCACTCCTTCTGTCACACAGACAATGTCACACCGCCTTCCAACACAATTAGCAGGCTTGCATACATGGCAGGATTGGGCTGAGCTCTAGAAATCTGCTGATTAGGTGACCACTGCAATAGCATTCCCAACTTGTGACAGTTCCGGGTGCATGGAAGGGTAGGATTTGGATTTATTACAGATTGCAAATTGTTTATTTTTGAATGCAGTTTAAAAGCACAGCCCCAACATTACCCATCAATGCACAATGCCAGTGTATAGCTTCCATGGGATTCTGAGGCAGCACAAACACGTTGATCTCCATGAACAGATGGAAACAGTGGGTGAGATTTAATAGGATGAGACATTCAGATAGTGAAAGATTTGGTAAGAAATCTCCAGGTTTTTTAAAGCGGCAGTCATATACACTGCAAATTTAGTTTTATTTTGCAGTGTAAATGATTGCCGCTTTAAAAAAACTGGAGATTTCTTACCAAATCTTTCACTATCTGAATGTCTCATCCTATTAAATCTCACCCAGTATTCCCTTTCCCATTGCTAAGTGGTTCTATGTTGTGCAACATTAGTGAGCATATTATGAAATAAACAGTATGTTAGTACATAGGGACTTAATCTGAGTTGGGATTAAAGCAAAATATAGAAAAAGTAACTTTTCTGCTTGGCAAAACCATGGAGTGCCGCAGGTGGGGTATATTTCAAATGTACGTAGAGATTAACAGTTATATTCAACTGGGAGCAATTTTATCTAACATATTGCAATTTCCCGCAGGTGCAAGATTTTTGTTATTCGATTGTGTAAATTTTATATGGAGTCCAATTAAGAGTTAGTCCAATTTTTTGTAAAACACTTTTTTATGGAGCACTGTCAGGACTTGCTTTAGAGCCAATGGACAACCTCTTATGATTGATTAAGCAATTGTCACTTTCCAATAGGTTAATTAGTACAATAATGAATTACCTTCTGCAGTGCTGTCTTCCTCCTCCGCTTCCCCTATATGATGGAAGTTGACTCTTCTCAGGAAGCAGGGCTTTCAATATTGGGCATAGTTACTACCCCTCACCATGCACCTCTTTCCACAAACACTGCTCTCCTACACTATCCTTCACCATGCACCCCCACCCTGCAGACAGGGCACTCCTATTGCATACCATGCACTAGGCCCTACACAGGCACTGTACATCCTTTCTACACACACTGAACTTAACATAGCTTTCATTGGCTCCCCACATTCACTGCTCTCCTGCACTGCACCTCCTCCTACTCACATTGCACCCCTCCCCACACACACTCCTCTCCTACACTGCTCCCCCTCCCTGCACTCAGGGCACTGGTATTGCTCACCCTGTACCCCCTACCCATCCACAATGCACTCCTAATGCTCATCCTCCTCTCTCTCTCACACACACACACACACACACAAACACAAACACTCTGCTCTCCTACACTGCTCTTTCCTGCAGAAACTTTGCATCTACATTGACCGTCACTTGCTCCTCCTCCCTGCACTCTTACTATTCACCCTGCACCCCTCCGCACACACACACTGCTCTACTACAATGCCCCTGCCTGCACACACACTGCACTCCTACCACTCACACTTCACCCTCTTACACACACACACACACACACACACTGCACTCCTACCCTGCCCCTCACCTGCCCCCCTCCTGTACACAGTGTACTTACTGTATAAAGCTCACCCTGCAACTCCTCCCCACACACATAGCAGTTGCCGCTCACCCTACACTCACTCTCCTGATGAATTTTTTGCATTAATGAAAAACTGGTTGCGACATCCGTAGACATTTTTAACTAATGTTAACCAGTATTTAGCCATCTTGGTAAAAGAACAAATGTATTTGCACCCCTTGCATGCCAACATGTTTTGTTGAAGATATAAAGTTACTGTCCTTGCTTTTTTGCTTTGCTTCCAAGTCAGAAACCGCCCCATAGTGTATAATATAAGTCAGTATGAGATGTCAGCAACCAATGCTATATGACAGTAGTCATATGGTTAACAACCAAAAGTTAATAACTGCATGTGTAAAATAATGTATAAAATGTTTTTGTGCTACCTGTTAAAAATGCAAATCTTTAGGATTCAAGTGCTTGCAAAACCTAATTACTACTATTAATTTGTTGCTTAGAAAAATATATTGATTTGTTTTTGTTATCGTAAATCCACTCTAGAGTTTGTATAGTAGATGTAGAAGAATAGTAGAAGTAATATACAGTATATTTACACACATAAGAATTAGGTTTTTAATTTCACTCTTTTAGAAAAAGCAATCACCATGCCGGATTTTATGTGCTAAGATTTCCCTATTTCTGCTGTCGTCAATAAAACACATTTTTAATTCCTTGCTCACACATTGCTGCAAGTAGGATTTGTCACAGATTTTTGTGTGCATTTTAATCATTCATATCTTACTAGGCGGATAAGACTGTTCAAATTTATAGCTGTCGGACAAGGTTTATCTTACATTTTGTAGTTAAAAAAAATATGCTGCATCCCACTTGGGAGATTTACTATGGCTTTGGCAGTTGGTGGCTGTATGAATGAATGATCAGCAAATGCAGTGTTCAAAGCTATCCAAACACATATTTTGACAACACCAGTTTAAGTAGAAAGCAAGATGGCCAAAGGACTCAAGTGAAATCTGTAAACAGATGGAGCATTGCTCAGGTTTAAAACCCCAATTAACTGCTTATATCAGTTCGGAAACTGGGAGATACAAAATCATTGCAGTGTATTTTGTGGTTGTAAATACTTATTTAATGTACTGTACTATAGTTCTTAGCACATATTTATATTCTGCTGGCTAAAATAGAAGAGAATGTATTTATTTAAACGTTGTCATTTTTGTATGAATAGTGTATAATAAAAGGGACACTAAAGCTGTCTTCTTCTGTTGTGACATCCTGTGTTTACTTTGACATGATTGTACCAATTATACAGACCTTTGCATGATCATATGTTATTTTTGTGCCATTACACAGACCTTTACATGATCATATGTTATTTTTGGGAAAACAAACAAATAATTTTTCTAGATAGTAGGCATATCAAGGCATTTCCTGTGCAATAAAAAACATGAACAATGCTACACAGATCTAGTATAAAACCACAAAAATAGATTTTTTTTTTCAAGCAAGATCATTTGATATGAGATGCAAAATATGGAGATACAAGTTGGTGGTAGTCTGACTTGTACGTCAGGGTTGGGGTTAAGGGGGAAGAGAAGCCAATATTTTCAAGTAGGTATCTCAAATGCAAATATTATAATTACTGGTGTTTTCAGATGATCAGTATAAAAAAATCAGGTGGTTGGCTTAACTCAGAGCAGAGATGCAGTCTAACATGCGGGGGGGGGGGGGCTCCACCAGGGAACCCCGCAAGGGGATATGGACTTCGCTGCCCCCAGCATGCAGGTTGCGGCCCTCCACTCTGGGTCCCCTGACACTGAATAACTTGATGCAGATAATACAAGAGAATGAAGATTGAGTCAGCAGCAGGCAAAGATACCTAGTCCTGAGGCAAGGCTGAGTATAATGCTGGAAGTAGACAGGAAGGTATAATGACACAGGTAGTGAAAGAATGCAGGTCAGTCTTGAGGTTGTTATTGTGGCTGGATGAATGGTGGCATGAACAGATGATGCAGGTTTCGGGGAGAAGTCAAACCAGACTTGGAGTAATTAATGTAAAGATTTTGTGGTAAATGGTAGACTTGTGGAGATGGTGCAGGTTTCTGGGAGATTACAGGCCAGAGCTGAAGTAATTCCTTTACAGATTTTGCAGTACTTTACAGGCTTGTAGAATGAAGATAAGGGTTAAAGAAATTAAGACAATGCTGCTTCTATGGACTGCCGAAGCAGTCCATAGAAGCTGGACGGGGGGGGGTATGCATGTGCAGTACTGAGGTTGATACAGCACATGCACCAGTTCTAGTGCCTGGCATTTGCATTGTACAGGCCCCTGAGACTGCAGCGGAGGGAGCAGCTGGCGATCAGTGGCAGCGGTGGGGGTGATAGCATCGTAGCCAGTGTCAACCCCCTCTTACAATCAGGCAGGAGCCGTCTCTGCATTTGTACATTGTCTTCATGGTTTCCATAGTTAATTAATATGTTAATAACATTTTGAGGGGGGGGGAGTAATAAATAATAGTTTTTTGTTATGTATTTTTGGATTTTGGGCAATTAAATATGCACACAACTTTGCATTGTCTAATCCAGCGGTTCTCAAACTTTGGATCCTGACCCCAAAGTGGGTCCCGACCTTCTCAGCATGGGGTTGTGATTCCATGTTGCTGACCATCAGCGTGATGACTCTTCTAATCTCAGTCAGTGATTCAAGGAGTCTGAAAAGTCTGTTGAATTGTCTGTTATTTAGACTCCTCCCAACAATGCTGCCATGTATGTGCTGTCTGCTGACTGCACCTGTGATGTGATGACCTTCTGCAGTAACTTGCTGGGGTCCTGTAATTATTTTATTGTCTGATGGGGTTCCAAAGCAAAATAGTTTGAGGACCCCTGGTCTAGTCAATTCATAAATGATCTTCAAAATGTTCTCATTTCCTGCAGATTTATAATTTATGTAAAGATGCTTTTTCTTATTTTCAGACATTTTGTACAATAATACAGTATATTTCTTCTTAAAAGATGTCTCCATATCTATAAAACAAGTTTTTCTTTAGATAATAACATTTTCATTTGGTTTTATTTAAAACTGAACCTGAACCAAGCAGAGCAGCAGTGTTTATCAATAAACTTAATACAGTAGCCGCATTCCTGAAAACATTCCTAATTGTTTTGTTCCCATACCTCATTCAGAGGCGTAATGCAGGATGTCAGTGCTCTGCTAAAAGGCATGCACATTTTATATTTTGCACAAAGACTGAATGAATGTTCCCCCATGCACACAATAGTGAACAACCAGATAGAAAAATGGCTAAGTCTATTCAGTAGACACGTCACATACAGTACATGCATATCTAATTTTAACTGACAAAACAGCTAATACAAATGATCCAGTCATATCTGAGGCCTATTGGCATTTTGAGGTTTAGGAGTTTTTTGTATAATGATAATTCACATAGGGCCGGGGCTGGACTGGGTCCAGAAATCGGCCCTGGCATTTTGAGCATACAGGTCCACCTACAGTAGGTGGGACCTTTGCGTGGCATCACTGCACAGCAAAATTGGGGCATGGCCTCATGGAAAGGAGGCATGGCATCACAAATTATATACAGTGTGTACAAACATCATTTTGTTTTCTGAAATGAAATATGAAGATTGTAAATGTGGTTTTGTATATAGAGAACACTGTAGGTTGTTATGGACTCCTAAACCAACATGAAACATACTGCCCTAAAATGGTCCTTACTTAAAAAAAAAAAAATTGGGAAAGAAAAAAGTTCTAATCAATTTAAGGCATACTAAGGCATTTAAGGCATACTGTATGTAAGTAATTTTAAGAATTAGGCAAAAGTAACCCAGTGTTTTCCTTTGAATATTGACACAAAGAAAAAAGAAACCACCAATGTCTAATTAAATCAATCAATTAAATTAATTCAGATATGGTACAATGATAAAGCCATAGTTATGGATAGAAATAGAAAGCTGAAATTAATGTGATTGAGGAGCCCCATGTTTTCTGATTACTATGCCCAATGATACACACAGAAATATGTGTTGGCTTTTCAAAATTATCTTATTATTGCCATTTGCAAAATTCCCAAGTGCACAAATCTGTAGGTGTAACTGAGCACGTGTCAGTTTTCATTTTTCTTATTAAGAAATGGTCAAGTGAAAAGACTTGTCAAGAAGAGTTTTCGAATAATTTCCTTCTCCATATGGGATGTTCATTGGGAAACCCCAGATGATCTAAAAAAAAAAAAGAAAAACGCCAGAAAGCAGGATGGAGAGTTGTCTGCTTATGTTGATTAATATTATTACATACTTGAGTGTTTTGTTTCAAAATGTGAACTTGAGAATTACAATTAATAGCATAGTGATTAAATTGCTTTTTATTTGTAAAGAGGGATTATTATTATTATTATTATTATTATTATTATTATATAGACAAAATAATCAATCTCAGTAGCACAAAATATTTATTTTGTTGTTTTTCCCCCTTCTTTTTACAGCACGTATTATAAGAACAAAACAGTGGTGTGAAATGCTTCCATGTTTAGAAGGAGAAGGCTGTGATTTATTAATCAATAAATCAGGCTGGACCTGTACGCAACCTGGTGGGCGAATAAAGACAACTACGGTAAGTATAAAAGATGTAAAATGTTGGCACAGTAAAAAAAAGCAAGAGTAAAACAGAAATATGTTGCTCACAGTAATTCTAAATCTGCCTTCTACTCGAGTCTGCATTGGTATGTTTTCTCTCCTTAGGTTGTATTTTCTGTTCCACGCTTCCATCTTATCAGTATTGCATGACTATATGAATAAAATACAAATAATAAAAGGCCATATTTAATTATAAATTGTTGATAGTAAATTATTTTTAAACCTAAAAAATAAACAAATAATTATGCAAATTGCAACACATGCCACCCCAGCCACTGGTCCATGTGGCCCTTCAAGGCAACTAGCCTTTCTCCTATTAGACATGTGTCTAATGAATTAATTGTAATTTAGTTGAATTAGTAATCATAGTACTTATAGGTATTTATACAGAGGTGGATGCAAAGCAGTAGCAAAATCCACTGTCATCACAGCCACTACTGCAACATTTTGCTAAAGCTGCCATCAATGGGCTGTCTGTAGAGATGCCGACTGGTTGTAACTCTAAACTGCTATGCTACGAATGAAGGCACTACATCGAACAGTTATTGACCACAACATCAGACTTCACAGCAACCCATAGGATGGCCAATAGAATGGATGCACAGTGCAGCTAAGGCACATTAGCATAAGTAAAACATTAGGCACTTACACCCAATGTTTTACAAGCGTATTGTTCTGAATTAGTCCCAACTCTCAAAAGCTTGCTATCTGTACAATTATATAGAAATGTATTTGATTTTGATTTTAAAGTTGACAGTACTTTATTATTTATTTAACATATTCTTTAATAAGCTCAGAACTAAAATAATGGACTGTCTCGCACAGGTCTTTTTAGCACTTGGAGAAGTACAGAAAACATTTAACACTTTAAAGAAGTAAATATCTGAAATTGTTGCAGGACCATATTAAAAGCTTACAAAGTTTGTAATATTATGCACTCTAAATTCACAATTGGATTGAATTTATCTAATGTTTGCATAATTTTTTTTTTTTTAAACAAATTAGTCAATACAAGTTACATGTACAGGAAATTATCCATATTGCCATTGTGAGAATTTGTAATCCTATTGATTGTCAAGCAACTGCACATGCGTACAGATCGTAGTGCACACGTGCAAGGCCAAATAGTGACAGAAATATCTCATCTGAATCCATTCACAATTTGATGGACAGGAAGTCGTTGTTTGGTGGTGTTAACCTACCATTTTCAGGGAGTGTCTGGGAAAAAAAAAATTTGCTGGTCTCTTTCACGGAGATGTTGAAGGGTCAGACTTACTCACATTTGCACAGACTGGTATAATCATTCGATGGTGAGTGAATTGCATATGGATGTGCGACAGTATACCTGGATGTGAAATGTTCACATTCACGTGCAAATTTACACAGGGTGGGTTTTCTCTCTGTCTCGGTGGTCGCTAACCACTCACAGTGATCTACAAATTTCCAGATCAGAGATCAGGTCTGAATCAGGCCCATAGTTTATGTGAAACAATATGTTTTTAGAAATGTACTGTATGCTGTGTGTGACAAAACCTGTCAGAGACAAAGCCAGCAGAATATTTTGACAGGTATTTTTATATACTACTGTTATACTTTACGCCTACCATGTGTTTCTGTTGTTTTTCTATTTTACAAGATTGATATACAATATTTTTAAGTTGAGAATTCATTTTAAAAGCAAAGTTAGCTACAGATTGGTTAGCATTGGGTAAAACTTTATTGACAAATTCACCATCAGTATGACTAACGTTGGCAATGGAATTCAAAAATCAACAACTCACAGCAATACTTGCATTGTTTTTCAGCAAGTTGAGGACACTTAAGTGCCTAATACTTTTCTTGTATCAGTTGCACACTCAGCATTAAAAGTACAGATAACAAAAAAAGTTGTCTACTCAATGTTGCCAACATGTGGTTTTATGATCAATCATCTTTTTGTATCTCAATTAACACAGAATAAATGAACCTTAAAATCTAATCTTATTTGTTGCATTACCAAATGTTCTATACCATTGCGAAAATAAATTAATTTTAGTATCAAATTGTATATATTTTGTCAATGATCCATTTCTGCCTAATTGTTATTTAATGGATACTTTCTTTAGATTGTGATTTTATTGAAGTGAACTTAAAAAAAAAACATTCATGCTCGACTTCCTTATTAGCTAACCTCGCTAAACCTCTGTAATTTTATTGTTAAATTAGCTGAAGTGGGAAATTAAAGAGTATCAAGAACCTAAAAAGAGAGCGAACAGTGGATAAAAGGTGTAATCACTCTGACACTGATTTTCATGCTTAGCTAGTAAAATACAGCAACAATCTTCATTAGACAAGCAAAGTGACTATTTTAATAGACTTTATTTACAGATAATGCAACAAATCACTTCTATTTATTAGCAAAATAACATGTTACTTGAAGTACAAATTAAATTAGTGTTACCTAGAGATTAAACTGTTTTATATTCTATTCAATGTAAGTGCTCAAATCTTTCCAAATTTAATCCAAAGGTAATGGGGATAGTATGATTTCTATACAATTACTGTAGTTACTTATATTCTAAGGAGCACAACTAAAAAGAAAATTACATGGCAGACTAGAACTCCAGAAAATGTAACAGCAGTAAGAGCATCCATTCAGCAATCGCCAAAGCGATCCACAAGAAAGCATGCCATCACACTAGGGATACAACTTCAGCGATGTGTTGCCAACGATGGCCGCCGTTTGTCTGATATAATTTTTAAAACCCATTGAAATAACTATTTGTTATGTACTTTTCAGAAACATAATTAATCTTTTTCTATACTTCATACATTTTTTATGTCCCTTCAAAATATATGAGCTAATTGGTTGGCTGGAATGAAACTCTGGAAGTAAATGAAAATCAGCCATTTTCTTGAAAATGCCAGAAAACTGATGAGAACTTTTGTTTAGTAATGTTGGGTAAACCTTCTTTGTGTAAACAACTTGTCTCAGTGATAGATTGCTGGGGTTTGGGAGGCAAATGTCCAATTGCCATGGCTTCCATATGGCACCAGGTTTTAATTCCAACCAAGCAACCAACTAGTTAGATGGTTGGTTAGAATGTTGGTCTTGTGTATAGCCAGCTTAAGGGGAAATGATGATAAAAAAAAAATTTCTAACTGGAGCTACACAAAAAATGCAACCATGGCACACCTCTGAGCAGCAAGCTCAACACATACAGAGGGTTTAATTGTCATCTTACCTTTAAACGGGTTGCAGGTTCGTATGCAGCATGTTTGTGATTATTCAGACCTACAACCCACTGTGGATCACCCTCTCCTCCTCCACCCACTCCAAAACATTGGCCTCTCTGGCTCAGTCTTCAACTGGCTTTTTCTCTTACCTCTTCAACCGTTCCTTCTCAGTCTCTGCCTCTGGCTTCACCTCACCACCTTCCATCCTTCCTGTCGGGGTCCCTCAGGGTTCCGTCCTTGGCCCCCTTCTGTTCTCTCTGTACACCTCCTCTCTGGGGGCACTCATTAACTCCTTTGGGTTCCAATATCACCTCTATGCGGATGACACCCAAATCTACCTATCCTCTCCTGATCTGTCCCCCACTGTTTTCTATCAAGTTTCCAACTGCCTTTCTGCCATCTCCACCTGGATGTCTGAGCGATTTCTGAAGCTAAATATGGACAAAACCGAATTTATTAACTTTCCCCCACCCAGAGCTATGCCCCCTACTAATATCTCTATCACTGTTAACAACACCATCATCTCCCCTGTTCCCCAACTCCGCTGCCGTGTCACTCTTGACTCCTCCCTCTCCTTTGCACCCCACATCCAAGCCCTGGACCATTCTTGCCGGTTCCAGCTACGCAACATTGCTCACATCAGGCCCTTTCTCTCACAGAGTGCAACTAAGCTGATCATCCACTCATTGGTCATCTCACGGCTTGACTACTGTAATGCTCTCCTCACCGGCCTCGCTCAATCCCAACTAGCTCCTCTCCAATCTGTCCTCAATGCTGCAGCCAGGCTTATCTTCCTCTCCCGCCGCTCTAATTCTGCCACTCCCCTTCAACAAAATCTGCACTAGCTTCCATTCCCCTACATAATCCTCTTCAAACACCTCACACTCACATACAGGGCCATCTCTAATTCCATTGCTCCATATATCTCTAACCTCATCTCCATTCATACACCCTCCCGCCCTCTACGGTCAGCTGACGACTGTCGTCTCTCCTCCACCCTGATCACTGCTTCCCATGCTAGAGTACAGGACTTTGCCCGTGCTGCACCCCTTCAGTGGAACGCACTCCCTCGCTCCATTAGACTCTCCCCGACCTTGCAAAGCTTCAAACAGGCACTAAAAACTCACCTTTTCATCAAAGTGTACCCTTCCACTGCATAAACCAGCTGGTTCTCCGACCCCTTGCCTGTTTACATCCTGCTATCTAACCACCACCCCCTCGCTTGCACCTCTTGTAATCTGTCTATCTCCCCTTCCTACTAGATTGTAAGCTCCTCCGAGTAGGGCCCTCTTCCCTCCTGTTGTCAAAGCCCACTTCTCTTCACATTTCACTCACAGCTCTCCTATACTCCAACACTCAGTGACCATCTTTGTCTGCATACTCATCTCCATCATTGGCCTCAAGCCTCTAGTTGTATGTTGATTGAGTCCTTACTACTTACATTTAAGCTGTAATGTGTATTGAACTGTGGTGCTTTTTATTTGTACTGTATTTTTGTTGTTTATTCAATGTTATGCCAAGCTTTGTCTCCCTGTATTTGTCTCACTTGTGGCGCCTTATAAATAAAATAATAAAAATAATAACCCATTTGTGGGAGCATATGCACAATGCATTTCCTGTGAGAAGCGGGAACATACATAATGCCCATATGGTGATCGTAATTGAACATGGCCACATCTGTATGAGAGTGAGTCCCATGAGGACCTCTGCATGGTGTTCTGGGTAATGTGGTATGTATAAATCCATGCTAGCATAGCATAATAAAAGCACAACAAATAACACTAGTATCCTTCCCAGCATCCTATCCACTCTGGTTCTCAGGAAAGGACAGTGCCCTGCTAAATGATTTCAGAGTTTAGGGGGGACACTAATGCTTCTTGCTAGAGGGAGACATAAGGGGTGGTCCTGTGCACACCTGGGCCACCCTATAGTTTTACACATGTTCTTGACATACATGAGACAGGCTACATACAGACGGAGCCTTCTTCAACTAGCTTTCTCTGGAGAGCCATGGTGAGCCATAGCTCACCAAGGCCTACAGTATTATCATATATAGTTCTCAGCTGCACTACAATACATAGAACAATATAGTAGGGGATTAGCAGAGGATTAAGTCTGACAGCTCTGGTATACAATTATAAGTAAGTTAATATTTTAATATTAAACTGAATATTATTCAAGGTTAAAAATGAAGCCTTGGTCTGGTCTCAAATTTTTGAGACATGAAATGGTTAATGCAGCATATTCATATTAAAATATATATTTTGTAGAATACAATGACAACTTGTTCATTATATAGCTACCTGCTGTTGTATAATATACTGTATGTATATAAGGAATAAAAGCAACATTGTTTGATTCACCTACTGTTTGAAGTCTCCTGAGTGCCGCTTTATTTATATATACTGTATATCTTTTGTTAGAGCACATGTTTTTATTGTTTATAAAAGCTACACAATGCTTTTGCATACAGATGGAGCAGAGATTAACATGTAACTTTCTGTTGAAAAACATTTGTGAGTTATATGGAATCATTCACTGCAGTAAGCTATGCTTCATACTGGATGTACCACAATTTCTCTATCTTTATGCAGCTTTGCAGCTCTTAATGCAGCTGTATCAAGTATAACAATATTATACAAAATGAATCTTTTATTGTCCACAAGTGACCAAAACAGTTACAGCATGAGCATTTCATAGCACTAACTGTTAACTAATGTTTATATCACTGCTATTGATCACAAGATGATACTTCGTCAGCTAGCCATTAGTTTGAATTATGTTTCCAATGCCCCATCTTCTTCCTATGTTGTGCACACAGAATAATTCTATGTTTAGAAGATGTGAAAAATATTCCTGAAATTCCCTGCAAATTGACCTTGTGTGGATGGCCAATCTGTTCACAAATCTGTGAAGTAGTGCTTCTATCTTGCTGCCAATTCAGTAATAGGCTGAAAGAAGCATCATTTTTTTCACTGGCAACTAAGGTCACTGGCAATTAAGTTTATACTTTCTTACTACAAATCCCGGGGGTTGAAGGTAATATTTGCAAAATTTCATTAACTTCATTTCAGCTTTATGAAAATAAAACTCATCATCCAACATCCTATAAGGTCCTTAATCTATGTTTATGTAATGCACGTAGGGCCTGATTCAGCTTCACTTGCAGTTTGGTTAAACAAAAACAAGTAAAAAACTGCTGTCTCTCGCATTCTGGGGGCCACACCACAGGGCAAGGGCACCCAATATGTGAATTACCTCCCCACAATGCAATGTGATCGCATTCCTAAGGGCAGCCCCCTGCCTGAGCAGCCAATGTTTGGCTTGCATCGGCTGCATGTGATGTCAGACTGTGGTGTGTATACAATCCCTGCGGAAAAATAGCAGCGGGCACCTATGCAATGCTGTCTTTCCCGACAGCATTGAAGAGGCATCTCGGCAGAACGGACCTGACTTTAAAAGCTGTCAGGTCCATTTTGTTTATGCATCCCGACAGTCGTGACCCTGGATTAAATACCCCCCTATGTCTATGTATGTATGTATGTATGTATGTATATTAGAGAGTCTAATTTTATATTTTGATAAATAAGAATTTTGTTTTAATAATACTCATTTCTCAAACCATCTCTGGATAAGAGTGCACCCAGCATGAGTTTCCTTTTTCTTTCTAATTGAATCTAAAACTATATACAATTTGGGGGGTGCACCACTGGTTGGTATGAAAGCAGTGGCAATTTGGGGTTTGCTCAAACCGCATGCTAATGTGACTAATTGGAATATCACTCCCCACAACGAGCTATACCCAGTGATACCTACCAAATGCCCGCCCTACCCCCCACGCGGCCGCCCAGCGAATATACTCGCCGCACTGTGAATGGATTTTTTGCATAAATATCCATTCTCAGGGTAGCGTGCAGGCCCAAAATCAGTCGATGGTGCTGACCATCAAAGGATTTCTTTAGTACTCGAAAATCTAAGTCAGTCTCTGCAGACTTAAGGTGCCCATGCACTAGTAAGATTTATCTTCAGATCTGGCTGGTTGGAACAAAAACATGGTTATGGATGAGTGACCGTTTGTCAGTTTTCCAGCATTTCCAAGCAAATGGTCAACTGTCATGTGCTGTCATCCATAACCATGTATTTGTTCCAACCAGCAAGATCTGAAGATAAATCTGCATGTGTATGGCCACCTTTAGACCTCATCCTGGTCCAAGAACTGGGCGGGCAGGTTACGTCCTGTGACTCGTGTTCGCATGGGGATGCACAGTGTTTTGTTGGGCGCACCCAGCATTCTCCTGGGCTCACCCAGTATTTTCATGGGCAAGCCTAGGAAATGCAGGGCCTTCTCCTACCCGCCTCCTTCATGCCCCCCCCCCTCCTCATGTGTGAGCACCATTGAGACTATTCGTGTCTCTGAAGGCACTCGCACAGAAGCCCTGTACATGCGAATAAACAAATATGCACATGCGCAGAACTTTAACATTGGTCCCCCGTGCGAACCCCCGTGGGGGACTGAGCAGACTAGAATTTGGCCCCATGTGCTGTTGTCCCACACCAAATCCTGCTTAACTCTAGAAATGACCTGTATTTCATAGAATATGACATACATTACTTATACAGAGACAGTAAGGAAGTCCACATATCAATGGGGTACAGTGCGGCCCCATATATGAGAATACATATGTATAGCCATCAGTCACGATGCAAGTGGTCAGAAGACTGACATGGCCATCCCAATGGTTAAAAGACCAACAGGAGCTTAGTAGTCCCCTTGCCCTCTCTACCAGTTAACAACCCTTACCCTGCAGGCTAGCCGTCCCCTTTAGTGCTTCACCTGAACTGCCCCCCTGCAGGGCCTAACCTTAACTGCTCCAGTGCCTAAACACCGCCCCCAACCCCCTGCAGCTTAACGCTAACGGTCCCCAGCATACTTAATATCAAAATTCTAGTATTGGCATTTCCAGTGATGTTGGGTATCTGGTGTCACAGATCTGCTTAGTCAAGCTTACCTGTATGGTGATTCTGCTCTGTGTCTCAGTCTGACTCAGTCCTGTCTCCTTTCATGCTGCCAGACAGTCTGTGCATTGCTGGTTCATTGATTGATTGCACCTGATAGAAATCCTGGCAGAAGCTGGAATCACCTGTAACCCTTTGCTCTCCTGTTCCATGTGGCTCACCTGTTTAGTTCAGACTGAAGTATTCTGGATTCCTGCCTCAGATTGCAGATTGCCCTCTGTCATTTCCTCCAATCAATACAAGGCAGGGGGGATAAATATCTTGCTCACAGAGGCAGAACTGACTTCAGCAACTTGTCTTCCTGCTGCATGTGCTGGATGCTCTGTGCAGTTCAAGCCTGCTTCCTGAATCCCTGCGTGAGTCTTCAGCGTTCAGCGTTCAGCTCCCAGAGGCTCTGCTTGTCCGGCTGGTCCAGCGCTCCCGGTCTGGTCCACAAATTGTCCAATTCCTGCTCCAGTTCCTGCTCATCTAGTTCCTGTGTTTATACTCGGTTTTCTTCAGTTATTTGTTATATGCCAAGTCAGCCATTTCAGTTCTGTTATCTCCGTCACCTGTTCCTGTGTCAACGCCAAGTCGCTACCCTGTCCTGATACCAGTTTCCTGACCTGCCTGCTACAAGCTGCATCCAGCCATTTTGTGCTACGTCTCTGCTGTAAGCTTCCAGTAATCCTGTCATTCAGCTGTATCCTGATCCCAGCCATCCAATCTTCAGTCATCCAGCCATCCAATCTTCAGTCATCCAGCCATCCAATCTTCAGTCATCCAGCCATCCAATCTTCAGTCATCCAGCCGTCCAATCTTCAGTCATCCAGCAATCCAATCTTCAATCATCCAATCGTCCAATCTTCAGTCAGCCAATCGTCCAATCTTCAGGTATCCTTTTCTCTAAACTCAAATCCTGAACATTGCCTTATCCTCCCAGAACTACCGGCACATATCTTGTTTATTTTGAACGGACTGCCATCTTGTTTATTTTTGCAAAGGACTGCTATCTTTTGTTACTTGTTATTTATCAGAGACTTGCATCTATTTATTATCTGGCCAATCAAGAAGTATTTATCCTGGTTACATTATCTGTTATATGAGTTCCTTCAATAAACCTGTCTGTGTTAACCCATCTCCGGCTGGTCACGCCTCTCTTCCTGAGATCCGCACCACTCCATCAATCCACCATCTGACCACTCCAGTCACGACTGATTCCACACACCCATTTCGTGACATCTGGCACCAGTATTGTGACTGCCAGTGGGTTTTTTGGCATCAGGATTTAGGCTATTGGCATCCCGACCACCTGCATGGTGAACACATATCCATTAACAATACTTCCATATTATCCCATATCTCAGTTATAATTGATTTAGGATTGATTTACCAGCATAATGGTTCCTTCATGATGAGAAGGTTACCTGCTACATATGTGTGGCCATCTGTCTGCACATATACAGGTAGAGGCTGCTAGAGGAGGATAATAAGATTTATCTACTGTAAAAAACACAGCAAATAGGTAGTCTGTAGAATAAAATAGCAATGACTTAGTAGTTGTGAGACAAGCTTCAAAAATCTATATTTTATAGAATGGCATAGTAGATTGGTGAGGACCCCAATGCTTATTGGTGACTGTGGGGGAAAGTCTCTAAAAATCTCCTCCCCCATTCGCCGCTTATCTCAATTATAATTATCGCATATGCACTAACATATGCGATAATTATAGCAAAGGACAGCTCTTGCGTCCAGCAGGTCCCACACCCGGCGCTGCTGCTGCTGCACCGGGCTCTCCTCCTCCCTGCACCCGGAAGAGGATCAGTGCTCTGTGCTGCCTGGACACAGGCGAGGGGGCGATGCGGGGGGGGGGCGTTGCGGGGCGGTGGTGGGATGCGGTAGAAGCCCATTGGCTTCTATGGGGCATCGCCAGATTTTTCTAGCGATGCCCCCCTCTGCGGTAACCCGGCGGGGGATGCTTACAGCATCCCAAAATGCGGTAAAAACCCAGATAACAGGGTTTTTACAGCATTTTTAGCTTAGATAATCTCCCCCTGTAATACTTGACTAAACATTGGAGATTAAAAATAAACACCATTTTGTTTTAAATAAATGTAGCAAAGTTTGTAAAAATGGTGTTTAATTAATATGTCTTCTAAATTGCAGGAGTTTACGGTATTACTCCTTTACACAACACGTGGTTTATAAGAATGAAGGTTATTCAGACCTGATCCTTTGGCTGCTAAATTGCAGAGCTTTGCGATCAGATAATTGCTGCCCAGCCAGAGTTTATTCCTGCCCTGTGCAAGCCTGCAATAAGCTTGGGACATTTAGCAGCCCTGTGATTAGCTGCAACCATTCACTTACTATAGAATGATTTTAGTAGTGTGTGCAGTTTGTGGATAGCCCAGGACCTACTTGGTCAATGTGATAGAAACAGGCTGATCAGGGCCGGAGCTCCCGTCGGACACCCTCACTGAAAATCCCTTGGGCATGACTGCGATTTCCCTGACACTCCCAGTAAACACCCACAAACGCTGGCTTCCTGTCAATCAACTTGCTAATAGCCAGCGATTAAAAAAGACGCTGAATTCTGGATTTTATTGCTGGATGGCCTTGCACATTCCTGTGAATTTGTAGCCCTGTGGTCAGGTCTGAATAACCCCCATTTTACACTTAAAATAATTAGTGACATTTTTGGACTAAATAATTTTGAGGAGTATGGTAGGGATGTCCTCAATTCTTATATGCACAGTAGCTTGTCATTAAGCTTCTAGTAATGCCACATACAGGTAAGCATTTATGCAGGGATAGTCTACAAACATGGAATGGCGAATACAAAATATACTTACATATAAACAATATATTGCTTCAAATAAAAGCTCCTTTACTCACCTATTTCACACCATCTTTATGAACTACAGCAAATTATGCAAAGTCTGAGACAATAAACATACTATACTGCACGGACAGTGTAATGGTTCGCATTACTGCCTCACAGAACTGAGGTCATGGGTTCGCTTCCCACCATGGCTCTAACTGTGCGCAGTTTGTATATTCTCCATGCAAGCAGCATGGGCTTCCTCCCACATTCTAAAAATATACTGGTAGGCTAATTGGCTCCCAACAAATGAACCCTAGAATGTCTGTGTGTGTGTGTACATGTGGTAGGGAATATAGATTGTAAGCTCCACTGGGGCAGGGACTAATGTGAATGTTCATCTTTTCTCTGTAAAACGCTGCAGAATATGTGTACACTATATAAGAAACTGTTAATTAATAAAATAAATTTACTGTACTATACTACTGCTACAGCATATTATGCAAAAAACAAAAACCCGGACATACTGTATACTGTAAATCATGCAATTATCTTATACAAGTTCATAAAAGCCAAACACCATATGTAATTAATTGGGACAGTGCTTTGGATAGGCAGAATAGAGACATTTAAATTGCTACTTATGCTGAAGTACTAAAGCTAAATATAATTTTTTGTACAGTACATCCCCTTAGTGACTGACTAAAGCTGGTTCAACATTACTCAGGCCTTCCATATTAAAGTTAAATTCAGAACATAAAACAGGGCTTATTGGATGAATCACATAAATTGAATTATTACAGAGCTGCATGTCTGCATATTTCCCAAGATGCCCCTCTCCAAGAGGGACACAATGCTCTGTTTCTGTACTTCCCCTTAATATGTGATTGCCGTCACCTGCTTTGAACAGCTTAACTGATAAGAAAGGTGCTAATCCTAAATTAAGACAGAAGTCCAGGAATAGAGATTGTGTCCCTCATGAGGGTCATGTTGGGAGGTATGTGTCTGACACATACTGTTGTGCAACATATAGTGCACTGGGCAATCACAAATTAACTGCATGTTTTAAATGTTACCATTGTGAAACCTGTGTTACATTATGTATAAAAGATCCATGAATACAACAGACTTTTATTGGGTGGTGCTACAGATTTGTGCTCAATACAACTTCCCCCAATTAAAACATGGGTAAAAGATGCAACCTGATTTGCAAATTAGCCACACTTTGATTGTTCTTAAAATATTCTACTTTCATTTGTTACATTATACAAATTTTTTTACAGGAAAAAAATGTGTGAATCCATCCAATCACTACTTGCATTGGAGCAACACACAAAAAAGCCTGTGTGTATATCAAGCCTCAATACACCATGCACCATGAGATGTGTGGCGTGAGTAAACCAGCAGTGCCTATGCAATTCTGCTAACTATGGGTGTCTTTTTTAACTGGAAATGCATCTTATTCACATAACTATGTGAATAAGATGCACAAGAGACCTTGCTCATTAAAATTATAGGAAAAGGGGGGTGGAGTTTGTCTGCCCCTCCTCTTTAGAATGTAAGCTGTCACATGCATGGCCCTCTTCCTTCATGTGCTTTTCCTTCTCTTATTTAAACCACCTTTGATGGCACCAAATTCCAGTGTCCTCTGCTGATGTAGGTATGTATGTTATCCCCATACTTTTCCTGTCTTGTATTTAACTGTAAGTCATGGTTTGGCTTATTCTTTCATGTGCTCTGTAATTGGGCGCTGCCTGATCCCTTGTGGCGCCATCTAAATAAAGGAAAATAATAACAAGGTTAGGCAAAAAATAGGCAGGATTTTTCTTTTTTCTTTTTTAGGGTTGATGGTGCTCCCTGAGTCAGGAAAGACATATATACAAACAGATAAAATGAAGACTCTTGTGTTGGGGCAGTCTTATGGGGTGTACACATGGGCCAACCCCATGGCAATCGATACCAATTCAGTCGAAAGTGGCCATCGATACCAATTCGATATCGATGGTTGCTGGGGCCAAGTTTGTTGCGAGCATCGTCCAGGATGGAAGGAAGGATGGCGCCTCGGGGTGCTTCATTGAGCAGCACGCTACTGCATTTGATCTTGCAGATTGACGCAGAAATAACCTCGCCTGCCAAGTCTATTTCTGTTTTTGATCCCGATGCTGCGGGGCCAATCAATTGGACTACTCAGGTCCAAGACATTGGCACTCTATGAAGCAGTATAAAGGGAGGAGAAGTGGACAAGTAGAGAATTTTCAACCAGTGTTATGTAGCTGACATGGTCAAGTTCCCGGGAATCAGAAGACCAGTGCCATATTCCCAACACATCTCAGAATCCCGATGTTGGAATCCTGTCAGTCAGCATCCTGAGCATCTGTATGCTGAGGAGGGTTAAGGTTTACTAAATGTGTCGGGATTCTGACCGCTTGCATTCTATCAGGATCCTGTATCCAGTCTCACCCATCTTCTACCTAACATACAGTATTACAGAATGACCTTGATAAATGCTGTCTCAGAGCTGATTGATTTATAAGGGCAACTTCTCCACTTTCTCACTGTTTCTGTTGCTTCATACATCTCTCCCTTAATAACTTATTAACTTTCTTAACCCTTTGAGTGCCAATGTTGCTATGATAATTGTGCAAAATATCTGCTAAAAATGCCAGCCTCGCTCACAGTGCAATATTGAACTCAACTTCAATTAATTGACTTCAGATCTTTTTGCTGGCAATAAATAAAGTGATTCTAATTCCTTGACTAGATCCTTGGCATTTTTACCCTGGCAATGAGCCCGGGACCGGGACCCCACACAGTTTTATTTTTACTTTTTCACATTTTTTGGGACAGAATCATGCACAGATCTCACTGATCTGTGCATGGTTATGTCAAACTTGCCAGGCTGAACCTGGCCTATTTGTTTTGCAATTTTTTTCTATGAGAAAACATCTGGATGGAATTTTTAATGTGTGACATGTTCAAACATGCAAATGTTTCTGCATTTTGCACGTTATTACATGTGCAATTTTTTAAAAACATGCAAATTTGCCCAAAAAAACACACGTCTAAAAATTGCACCCTGTTACATTTCACCTTTGTCACTCTTCTGACATTTAACTAAGAAGCTTGTTTTGAACTACACACTTCTGGTCTCTATTTTTTTTTTTTGCAAAACACTATGGCCCTTATTCTGGTTGGTGCGGTAATGTCCGCGTGCGGTCGGTCCGCCAATGTTTTGTGTCTGCGCATGTGCAGAGGCATCTCTGCGCATGTGCGAACGGGACGCACGTCCAAAATCCGCATGAAATGTGTACACTACGAACAGGGGGTGGATAAGGGGCATGAAGGGCTGTTTGGGCTCATTACCATATGTTTACACCCCGCGTTTCATGGGCGTTCCCATGAAAACGCTGGGCGTACGTATGGTAATGCGGTCGTGACGCACGTGTAGGGGGCGGACATATGACATTGCCGGATGTCAGCTGCCCACCCAGATCCCTGCTTTTGCACAGAGAAATGCCCGTGTGGTCTGAGGTTGCGAGAGCTGCCTGACCACTCGGTCCTGCATTCGATGGTCTGCGACCATCGAATGATGGGGGAGGTTCCCTGAGATGGAGGAGGTGTATTCATGAGAAATACACTTGCGGTCCGTTCGGACAGCTTCTTACCGCATTCGGACGGAGTGAGCGATCCGTACGAAAGTCGGGGTTTAGGACGCACGGTCCTGGCCGCATATTCGGCTCCGTCCGCACCGACCAGAATAAGGCCCTATATTTCATAAAGGACTGCATATGTAATGTACTACAATTAAGTTACTGCAAAGAAATACAAGTGCGTGTTGTGTGTATACTGTCACATTTGTCCAATGACTTCCCCTGGCCATTTATGCTGGACCTTTGGGTGTTCTCTTTATGCTGAATTTATTGTCTGGCAGTGTGAGATGCTGACCGGGATTGAACAATTGAGCAGAGCACAGCACTGTAGGAGACTGGCATTGAACCATCAGTAAACAGCAGTGCAGGTGTCTGGGATTGAACCAGAGCTGCAGAGGGAAGTGCAGCAGGCACAACAGGACAGCTATCCAGGGTACACCATTATGATCCAATGAAGGCAGAGGTGCAGCTACACAAGATAGCCAAGTGGTACAATAGCTGGTAATTGCACTTGAGTCTTTGATTGACGAAGAGATGGATTGCAGACTGCATGCGTGGGCATAGACAACAAAGCACTGGCCCTAGGCAGTGTTGCTTGATGTGATTTTTACACCTAGATGAAAGGGAATTGGCCACAGGCTTGGTGAGTCTGAAGAGTTGTTTTTGCTCAATACACATACAGGTGAAATCAGCTCAGAGTCCAGCCTGGCACCTGCACTGTTGCTTGCTGATGGTTCAATCTCCATCTCCTACAGTGCTGTGCTCTACTCAACAGTTCAATCCCGGTCACGTACACTGCTGTTTGCTGACTGTTCAATCCCAGTCTCCTATAATGCTGTGCTAATAGGCCCAGTGCTTTGTTGTCCATTCCCAGGCAGGGCCGCCAACAGGGAAGTGCTGTGGGAACAGCTGTCGCAAGCCCCGGCCTCTGGAAGGGCCAGGCAGCTCATTTTGCCCACAGCAACGCTCCGCTGTGAGCTGCCAGCACTGCGCTCGGTCCACAGCAGGTCCCAAAGCACAGGCTTCTTCAATGCTGGACACTGATGGCCAATTAAAATGCTGCACTGGCTTTTGAGCCAGTCAAAGCATGTGTAACGTTAGCCAATCAGAGTGGCTGTCGGTACACAAGCTCTGATTGTCTCTCAGGTCGGTGCTGCATTTTAATTGCCCGGCGGCGTCCTGCATTGAAGAAGCATGTGCTTCAGGTCCTGCTGATTTGGCCAGTAAGTGAAGGGAGAGGGGGGGAGCGCACTGTCTACTCATCCAACAAGGGTAACTCCACGCTGCCCAGCATGGCTGCTTATGTCCCAGGAAGGTCAGACTACTTTGCAAGCACAAAAAAGGGGGGGGGGGACTGGAAATTAGTCCAGGGCCCCAAAATTCCTAGTGGCAGCCCTGTTCGCAGGTATGCCATCTGCAATCCATCTCCTGGTTTAACAAAGACTCCAGTGCAAATACCAGCACCGCCTGGCTATCCTAAGTAGCTGCACTGCTGCTTTTATCAGTCCATCGCGGTATTCCCTGGATAGCAGTCCTGTTGTGCCTGCTGCACTTCCCTGCAGCTCTGGTTCAATCCCAGACACCTGGATTGCTGACTGTTCAATCCCAGTCTCCTACGGTGCTGTGCTCTGCTTGATGGTTCAATCCCAGTCTCCTACAGTTTTGTTTGCTGATGGTTCAATCCCAGTCTCCTACAGTGCTGTGCTCTGCTCATCGGTCAATCCCGGTGCCCTGCTCATTGGTCATCCCCAGTGCCCTGCTTTTTTCAGCTCTGCTTTTTGGCCAATTCTGGTGTCCTGCTGTCTCCAGATCTGCTCATCAGTGTTCTGCTCTGCATAACAGTCCAGTCTTCACCTGCTATATCCAAGGTACTCTTTCTTACTTATTAAGTGGCTGATCTGTATTCTCTTAGTCCAACCCTTTGTACAAGCACAGATGGAGCCTGCTTTATCTTTGGCCGGTGCTCGCCAGACCCTTTGTGCTGGCGAGCGCCGGCGACAAAGACTGGGACGCATGTGCGTATCACATGCACGCACGTCCCATCCCATTCTCTCACGGGGACGCTGCGTGTCCCTGCTTGTATCCGCTTCAGGGTGATGGGCAGGGTTAGGGGGCGCTCAGGGCGGCGAGGGCAACAGTCGGCGATGGCGGGGGAAGCGACGGGGACCGGAGGAAGGCTCCGTTGCCCAGGGGGAGCGTCTCGTGCATCTGTATATGTTGTCGCTGACCTGCATTCTCTCCGTCCACCACCAGTGTAGAAGAATATTTTATCACTGACCTGCATTATTTCAGTCCAACACCAAGTATTGTAAGTGACTGGCACTACATAGCAGTAGTAACCCTGTTGTATCAAAGATGACTAAATATACATTTTATTAAAATGATAAAAGAGAATAAATCATATGTGCACAATTTACACAATGTCCTGCAATGTATGCTACATGTATAGTTATTTTAGAATACATATTTTAGAACTGACACTGGTAACATTATTAATAAAAATGCATTCAACCTTGTTGACAAAAAAATGTTAATAAGTGTTTCTGTGGTATTTTGGATTGTGTCCCAACATCTGCTCCTTCCCTCGCCTCCTGTCATGCTTGATTATTCATATACACAACATATGTTAAAAGTATCTCTTCTTTACTGATAATCAAAGAAGTACAGTCTTCTGCAAAACAAAACAAAAAAAGAGAAGTTTATAGATTTCATCATAGTTAACTTTCTAAATGTGAAACAGTTTTCTGTCCCTCAGATTTATTGGCAAAAAGGATATAATAACCTTGCATACAGTAGCCACTTGTCCTTACCCTGAGAAGACACAATGACAACGCTATTATCATAATGTGTTTGAGAATAAAAATTGCATACAAGTCTGATGTAAAAAGAATCCTTTTTACTGGAAATAGAATTTTAGTTAATTGTATATGTTTGCCCTTATTGTAGTTTCGTTTTTGTGTACAGTATATTACGCTATTTGTCCTGCTTTAAAAAGACTATCTTGTTGCACTGAGAACAGCAGACTCTGGGGCAGATGTATTAAGCCTGAGGAAGAGATAAAGTGGAGATAAAGTGGAAGGAGATAACGCACCAGCCAATCAACTTCCAATGGTCATATTTGGCCGGTGCGTTATCTCCTTCCATTTTATCTACAGTTTATCTTTTCGCCAGGCTTAATACCTCTGCCCCTCTGTCCTTTATGAACATTAGGAACAGTAATACAACATTTCTACTATTTCAAAGTAACTAAACTACTACTGTACCATTGTATGCAATTAGTTAACTGGGATGTCTCGTCGTAGTTACTGTATATTCAGTAGCTTTACTTGTACTCTCCTTAGAATGGACAAATATAAGTCCTGGATTGTCAACAATGAAATCCTAAACCAATCTTCTTGCTAAACTTGTTCAAGTCCTGACCCTCCATTATTCTTCACTCTTGGTAGCAGACAGTCCTGATCATATACTTGTCCAAATGTTCTCCACTCATAAACTCATCCTGCAGTTGGGAATAGGGTGTGCTACGATTCATGTGACCAGATGACAGTATTCTAATTGCTCAGCAGTATCTCCACTTCTTGGCATTGGATTTTTTCTAATTCTATGATGTCCTTTTTATAGTGTGGGGCCCAGAATTGTACTCCGTATTCGAGGTGAGGTCTAACCAATGATTTGTACAGAGGCATAAACATAATTACTTTTGAATCCCTAGTTTCCATGCCCCTTTTATTACATGCTAGAGTTTTGTTTGCCTTTTATGTTGCTATATATAGATAAATAATGTGTTTGTGTTTTTGTGTGCTAGATTTTCACCCACATGCCTCATTGCACTCTGCTTCTTTTTCATACATTCATACATTTCAATGCAATCATAATTGCTATCATATTTATTAATCTAGTGGTAAAAAATAAATAAGAGCATTTCTGTTTTGTTCTGTAAACTGTGAGTCATCTATTTGTGAGTGTGTAGGAAGGCTTTATATTTCATCACCTTGATGTCTATACCTTTTATTCACTCAGCAATCACATACTAAGCCTCTACACATGCTATTTCTTTTAGAGCTCAAATACATTAAAGAATGAATGAAACTTAAAAAGCAGGGTACATCATAATGTGATGTAACATAACCAGAAGCATTTTTTTGTAATACAGGTCTTTTGGGCAGTTATACATTTTTTATAAAATAATCACATACTGGACATACAGTTGTTGGTTACTATTGTTTTTTTTTTTATATGGATTGTATACATAATGTATGTGCAGAATGGGAACTGAATTTGTATTAAAATAAACACAAGTAAATGTGACACTATTGCAAAAATAATAATAATAATAATAATAATAACTGTTTTATAGCATGGCACTAACCTACTATATGTAGGCCTAGTTTTACAAATCCATATTGATACTGTCTTTTTATAATGTTAACTCCTCCCACATTTTCACAGTCTATATACTTGGAGTAAGTTCTCACATACAGGATTATTTAAGACAATTCAATTAAAACCATCCTACAATAGGGTATACTATGAGCTCTTTAAAAAAAAAAGAAACAAATTAAATTATAAATATAAAATAAAACCATACAGTATCTGGAAAATTAATTGAGGGTTTTATATAAATAGAAAATAGGAAAAGATCCTTTGACCAACAGTACATAAGGCATACAGAGGCCAAACATTCATTATATAAAATATGCAGTTTAATATATATCAGTAGTAACACTAAGCTAATGAAACAGTCTCCTAGATTCTTCATGGACATGACTGGACATCGGCCAATAAATGTGAAACATGAGAAGTCTTCGGATTTTTAGTCCAATAACATTCAGAAACCTACAGAATGTGTAATACATTGTAACTTTACTAAGATGGAGGTTCAATTTTCAGATAGGATGTTGATATGGGCAACCAATCAGATACTATGTATTATCTTCTAAAAGGTGCAAAATAAATAAGAAGTAGGTTCTGATTGGTTTCCCATAGCAACATCACATGTGAAATATAACTCCCATCTTATTAAATTTCCTCCATTGGCTCTTTAGATGCTTGGATTAAAGTTTTTCATCCGCTTTTTTAGCCACAGGTTGCAATAGCACCTCACATGTATTATTAGAACCATAGGCATTACTTGATCAATCACTGAGATTTGTAATTCACAACAGCTAAAGTGTGATAGGTTACCTGGTTGTAAACAGCATGTCCTATGTAACATTTATAGGCTCATCCTCTGTATCACCAGCTATCCTTTAATATCTCTGAAATTCCAGTGCTATAGAGAGTGTACCTGGTATCAAGATGAGTGCCGGGCAGGTTTTTCCTGCCACAGAAATACTCACCACTCAACCTGCAACCACTGCCTTCTGTAGCAGCCCCTGCTCTCCTGGGGCTGCTGCTGCCTGCTTTGGCTGTTTCTCAGCCCAGCAAATTTCTGCGCATACCACCGAAGCAAGTGTTGAGGGATTGTACAAAATTTCTTTATGCTTCTTTCTACATCTACTGTATGTACCAGAAGCCATACATTGGGAGGCTATTGAGACAATTGGCCCAATTCACCTGTTAGAAAAGCTGCAATTTTTACAGATTGGCTAAACCGAGTGCACTGTAAATGTAACTTGTGCAGAGAGAGTAGATTCGGGTGAGGTGTGTTCAAACTGAAATCTAAATTGCAGTAAAAGAATAAAGCAGCCATTTTTTACCCTGCACAGAAACAAAACAACTCCCACCAATCTTACTCTCTCTGCACATATTACATCTGCCCCACCTGCAGTGCAGCATGATTTTTGCAAAAATTGCAACCTTGCTAAATATCTTATTCATATTAAGAGGATAGCAAAATGAGCCACACAGCAAGGCAATACCCAACTCAACTATACTTTTTATTTTTTTAAGAGGAAAAAGAACAATATTTTATAAACCGCCTCCATTAAAGAATGTGCTTACTGAAATGTTTGCATAAGGTTACATTTACAATCTGGAGGAATCAAGTCCAAGTACAAGATAAGTGATACATGATCATTATCAGTTTAGCAATTGTCTGTAAAGGCCTGATCATTGTCAACGTGTGTACTAAAGAGTTGAAGGTTCTTTGCTGTTATCAGATACTGTATTCTATAGTTTATATAGTCATGTCGTTACAAGGATATAGTGACAATAGGGTGTTTGGACAAGGACCAATACATCATTGTGTTATACAGTTTCTCTGAAAGTTAAATGTTTTAAAAAGATAATGACATGTTTATATACAAAGTGGGTTAAGAAATATCAGTTATTTCCTGGTAAACCATGCTGTCAGCACAATTGTAGAACAAAGCATTTTAGACCCTTTTTATGTCACTTACAGTATACTCTTCCTCTTATAAAGAACAAGTTAGAGCGATTGTAATTACAAGATCAGCACATTTTTAACGTGAAACCTTCATCCTTTCTCTCTCATCCTTTTATGTCCCAGAAACATGGCCTCAGGGATCTGTGCTTTATCACAGTACATAGAGAGGTGACAAAGGACATAGGTCCATCAATTTTCATCTTTTCTAAATTCTAATTGTGTTGATTAGATAAAAGGCAGAACAAAACTCCGGTGAGGCTGACCCCAGTATAACCTTTGTAGGGAAAAATATTTCTCTCAATACATGCCATTCAGGTTAATTTCTGAGATATATTGTGCCTTGTAATAATTACATGTTATTCAAAATAATTTAACTCTACAAATGATTTCATTGAAAATGTAATTAATTTTATTCTTTCTGTCTTCTAATGTGTGCTGATGCTAATTTTATAATGGCTGCCTAACGTTGGTCTAGAGCTAAGTATCTCCATATATCACAATGGAATCAGTCTAAGCTAATATACTGTATAATCCCTTTTATATTGTATCACACTATTTGTTGGAAATGTGCTACAGTAATTTGGGGAACAGATGATTTAATACTTTTATAGAATTGGTAAGTGAGTAGCTAAATATTGGAAATTCTTTCAAAATATGCGGAGGTTATTCATTAATCTGAAAATTAATAATTGCCAAATGTATAGGTTTATGGATTAAGATAACAACGTTTTTGGGAAATTTGCAAGGCAATCAAATGAGTTAGGCAAATGGAGGAGGTGTTATATAGAAGATCAAACATAATTAGATAGACTGTTATTAGGTTAACATCATATGGTAGACTTGCATTAGGCCAACAGGGTCAAAAGTTCCACCAGGTCTAAAGGTCAACATGAAAAAGGTGCACCATATAAAAGGTTGACAGGTACCATAAAAAAACAGGGTTCAAAGGTTGACATGAGAATGGTCAACACAAAAAGGTTGTTCGCAAGTTTTTAATGTTTTTTTGTGTGTCATTTTCCATGTTCTTGATATGTGACCACTTTATAGCAAATGTAGACCCTTGCAGGCTTGCCTCACCTGCCCAAGGTTAGTATTTCCAAATGTAGTCCATGTAGATGGTAAGTCAAGCAAACGTGATTGTGAAACTGTGAAAACTCCCAAAAAACTAATAATGGCCATATGTATATTGACAATTGTCATGTAAACCTTTTGGCCCTGTCAACATAATTCATGTTGACCACATAGTTTCCACTCATTGACTGCCTATCTAGACAGTCTAGATCTATCCCCCAGATACCAATGGAGGTCATACCATCTTACAATGGGCTTGATTCTGTAGGATGCATTCACACAATTCTGGCATCTTTTACTGCAGTAGCATCTTTGACTTTATACTAATGCTGCTACAAAGCTGTTCCATATGTGTGTTCTTATATGCAAGGACTGAGGTGCCTTAGATGCACAGTAAAAACTAGCAACAGCCCTATGGTAGGTGCACTTTATTCATCTGAGTATGGTTTCTGATGTTAACAGCTGTTTGTCACTATGCTACAGTATTCCTCGGTACGGCTGTGACACACCTACAAAGCTAAGATAGGATGCTATGTCTCTGTTCAGCTTTTATTGATCCTCTTGTAGCCTCCCAGTCACCATCCACACACACCCCTTGCATTTTTGCTCCTATAAATCTAAATTTCTTCTTTGACTCTGTATGTTCAAAATCAAGATGCATGTGCAGTATACCTCAGGTGAAGAAAATAGCCATATATGTGAATATTGGTGAGCCATGCTCTTCTATAGCATAAACTCCCCTGTTCCATTACTTTTATAAATTATATGAAACGGTCAAGACACAACTGGACAAATGTAAAATCCTCCGAGTCGGTGGCTGAGCCGGATGCCCGCCAAACTCTGAGGAATTTTTAAATGTGCATTCATGAACAAGGCATGATTTTGCCTTATAAATGATTGCCCACTTTAAAAAAAAAAAACATCTGAGTTTGGCTGGCATCCTGCAAAGTTTGTTGGTCATACATGTTGAGGGACGTTCCTTACTTGTGAACTTTAGCATCGTCATTTTCTCTCCACACTGTCATTTTCAGGTCTCATTCTATAATAAATGGAACACATTTTGTCATCCAATAATTGCACTCCAAACAATGTGCAGATGTATCCACATACACCTATCCTTCTTTAAACAGCCCTTCCAGTCACACCATGCCATGGCATAACTTGGTAGCTCCGGTGTGTCTTTGGTGCCATTTTCCAATAAAATGCATCTTATGTTATGCAATGTGTGCCTAAAGCTTTCTACTGCGATATTATGTCTACAATTATGTATCACTTTTATACTTTCTTTTTGTAATTCTGTAACCCTTAATGCAAGAGAATTGTACAACAACGCTGCCATAAACAATGTGCTTTAGCTTGGCACTTGCTTACTGCGCTAAAAGACAGTTTTTTCCTCCTTTTATTTTATCTGACATCAGAGACCATAAAAATTGGGACGGACACATATCTTGTTCTTTAACTCACAACTCTTCATAACATTGTCCCTCTGTGGTACATGCATTGAAGCTGCATATTTCTCTGATCCTTCTACTGTGGAAAGACAGGAATAGATAAATCAAAATTGCACTTGTATTTTCATTTACTGTTCACAGCTTTAGATTTTTTAAGACATTAAAAGCTTTAAAAGAAGAACAATTAATGAGTGACATATAATAACAAATTCCCTGCAGCATTCCGTTTACTTAGCACTGAGTTTTACATGCATTGTCGCTTCAATATAGAGAGCAGCCAAGAAGATTAAAAACTGTAATCCCACTAATTATCTTCTCACTATAGTATCTCTTTATTAACATGAAGCAAACACTCAACATGTTCCATGTAATCCGATAAAATATTAAAATGGGGAATTTTCTTTAATCTAACACTCAGAATCTTATTAGGTATTTAATTGTTCACTTTTATAAAGAAAAAAAACTTTAAAATATGGTTACAAATTACTACAGATGTGTCCATATATATCATGTGTGTTAACTCTTCTTCTAGTTACACCAAACCATGGCATGACTAAACTTTTTTCCTTT
The DNA here is from genome assembly GCF_055691185.1 of Crinia signifera. Classification (NCBI taxonomy): domain Eukaryota; kingdom Metazoa; phylum Chordata; class Amphibia; order Anura; family Myobatrachidae; genus Crinia; species Crinia signifera. The sequence continues at coordinate 163,817,471 of NC_139220.1, read as the reverse complement.
ATAATGCATCTTATTTGCATATAGGTGTATATATAACACACAAACACAGCTTTTGCTGATTACAATGATATGTGACATGCCTATATTCTGTGTTCTAAAGATAAAAAAAGAGTGGGTGCATACAGATGTATAGACAACAATTGTGTGGCACATGCTTATAACATACCTACCAACATGACCATCTGCAGGAGGGACACAATGATTTGGTCCTGGATTTCCCGCTTAATTACCATCAGAAATTAAGAGCCTGTTTGGCTAAGGGAGGAGCTGGTGAATTACATCATTCTCAGGGAGGAGCTGTTAACACACTTGCGACTCCTCAGTCTGCTGGAGTCAGGGCAATTGGTTTCTTTTTTTTACACCCGGGATGCCACAAGGACCGAAGAGGAGGGGATCTACACCTGATTGTGAATTTCTACTGTAGAAGAGGACAGGCCTACGGGGAACACTACAGGTAAATATGTATGTGTGTATGTAGTTTATATAAAGTTTTACTTTATTCAATGTGTGTGTGTCTTTTTTCGGTATTGGTTGTGTTGTGGAACTAGAAAAAACCAGCAGGCTCATTAATGCCCTACATGCTGGGACTTGTACAGTAGTTCTCCAGGTCCCTGCATGTAGGGGAGGCTTGTTGGTTCTTGTAGTTCCACAACACAACTATTCCATTTTTGTTACACTTTTAAGTGCCATATGCCCGCCACCGACAGCCCAGGGGTGACAGTATTAGCTGCGGGCTTCATATCAAATTAATTAAAGGGGTCCTCACTTCCCCAGGGACTCAGCCTGCGCTGACAGGCCAGGGTGCTCATGCTTTGGCCGGGGATCTTATGTAACAAAGTGTTCCCCAGATGTGGAATGACTCCGCTGGCGGTTTGTGTCCGGTGCTGGTTGCCAAAATATGGGGGACTCCTACTCCTTTTATCCCCCATATTTTGGAAACAATGATCAGTCCAAGAGCCTGGTGCTGGTTATTGATTTACAGGAGGACCTCAGATTTCTTTCCCCTTATATTTCTGAAACTAGGACCTGCTCAATGACCCCGGAGTTATAGCCGCACGCCATTTTGAAAAAAACATTTATTTATTTTTCTATTTTTTTTTACACAGAGAAGCATTGCACTGATCCATGCGATTCTGGCGGCTTGTACATCATTGGCTGTGGTAAATGTGCTGTATTCTCCATGTTTGGCAAATGACGGCTGATCCCGGTCATACCTGTCAGGATTCTTAGTGAATCTTCCCCACTGTCATTTGTTTAGTGTTTCCTCAGTCCACACTATACACATACAACCCTTTCCCTGGGCCATCCCCTTTGCAAGATACAGTACCTCAGAAAAATTCCTCACTAACAGATCGTTGTCCTGTCTTACTTTTTGTTACATCATCACCTAACTACTGCCCATTTTTCTCATGAAGAAACATTAAGGGTGTTTATGCTCTCCAGTCATGTTCCTCTAAACTGATTGCTTATTCATTGTGTCCACTGATAATACAAGATGCAGACCTGATGTCTGCAAGCACCTTCAGAACTCGTGACCTCATCAACTTTAGTGACATATGGAGATGAGTTGTGTTCCCATTAGAAGCACCATAAGTCCTGGCAAATCAAATTAATACAACTGCATATTCAACATTCTACTAGTCATGTATATCATATAAATCTAAATGTGGGCATAAGCAATTAATTAGTGCATAGAAAAATATACTCTTGCCAGTAATTCCTTAGCAGAATTCCTCAGTTGGGCTGCAGTATGGAAAGTAGATTCCACATCTATGATCTTTACATTTTATGCTAACTTACTTTTAATATTTTAATATGACTTTTTTCAGTTTTATAAAAGGAATAATTGTACAACATATATAATCTTTAGATTACAGTACATTTACATACAGTATTTATGGACACAGTGTGCAACAACCTCTAGACAAAAGTAAAAATATATTGGTCAAGAGCGCTACTTTCATTTTGGCAGCAGTGCTAGACAAACAGTAACTGGAACAATTTTACTGTAATTATAGTACATTAGATTGAAATGTCTTTTACGAAGCATTTCATAAATATACTGTTTACACATTAAATAATTGAAATGAACGTGCCATTATAAAACTGTTCATTTGGTGTCACTTCTTCTCTATTAGGTATTCTTGTCTTTTGTAAAGTATAAATAACAAACCAAAGAATTGTCAGTATTTATTATTATTATGATTGATTATTTATATGGCGCCACAAAGGTTACGCAGTGCCTAACAATACACAAATGAGCAAAAACACATAACAATTTACTGTACAAGACAATTTAAGTTAAGTACATATGGATAGTTGCATCAGGGGACAGGACACTGAAGCAATCATCAGGGTGGCAGAGGTTTATATATTGTAAGAAAGGCACATGAGGAGAGAGGGCCCTGCTCATGAGAGCTTACATTCTAAAGGGAAGGGTTAAACAGACAGGGGTGACACAGAAGGGGAAGTAGTGAGAATACACAGAAGGTTAGGATGAGAGATGGTCAGATTTTATTACTTCCCTTAAAACGCCTTGACAAACCTGCATTTACCCTGACACTCCCAGAAAATGTCCACTTACCACCAAGAAACGCCGGTTTTTAATCATCTTGCATAAGGCCAGCAATAAGATTTTATCGAAGGAAGGCCACACACAAGTGTGCTATGAGCCGTACACATGCACAGTTGTTAACTTATTGCCAAGCCTGTAAATTCGCAGCCATGTGATGAGCCCTAAATAACGTAAATAAAGACCTTTTACAAAACATAGACGCAAAACTACTCAACTATGTTGTTCTAAACCGCATAAACCAGTGGTTCCCAAACTTTGTGCATAGGCACCCTGGGGTGCCTCAGGACACTTGCTGGGGTGCCTTGGGTTGGTGAACCAAGATCAATTCATATTATTTATGGTCAATGTATCAGGCAAAACCAGTGCTTGTGGCTGCCATTCATAATATATGTGGACAAACAGAAGCAAATCCTGTCCCTCACCACATAACTGTGACATATAAACACAATGCACTTCATTTAATATTTTTTTTCTGAATTTCTCGATAAGCATTTGGCCTAGGGGTGCCTTGAAAATATTTTGATGCCCTAGGGTGCCGTGATTCAAAAAAGTTTGGGAACCGCTGGCATAAACACTAAATATTTTACTGTTGAAATGCATTTTAAGGCTACATACATACTGCGGATATACCTAAAGAATACTTTTTCTCAATGGTACAGTTGCTGCATCAATGCCCATTGTCAATGTTTAATTCAGAGTAGTCTAGCATGCAAATTATTGATTTACAGATTTAAACATGGAACAATGGTTTTGTCAGACTGCATACTCATAGTCTAATGGGGTCTGAGCGTTATTAATAACATTTTTTATACTCATCTTGATGTAGCAAAAGTAGAACTGGAAATTATATAACTGAAGATGAAAAACATTCTAAAGCCATAAAATGGGTATACAGATTTGAGCAAAAGGCTGACAGTGATTGTTTCTTTGGATTATGCTAAAAAGTGCAACCTACAATAAGAAAAACAATTATTTAGTAATGTTTCTGTCATTGATTATTTTCACATAATGAGTGAAATTATAGCAAATGTGCATGTCCCTTCCTTTGTTTCACAATTAACACATTTTGGGAAATCAGGAAAAGCATATTTTAAATGTTCTTTTTTTGTGTTTACACATTGTTAAAGACCTATTTCAATTTCTTTATATATGGTACACTTAGAACCCTGAATATCCGCAAATCTCTGTTTTTCTAGAGATGTGATTTATGGATGAAGGGGATATGGGAATGAAATCATCCAGTTCACTTCTCTTGTTGATCAACTTTCTCTTAGAGTTGCTGTTTTCCCATTTAACATGGTCTTCTACACTAGAAGGTTGAAGGATGATAATCCTATGGAGCATATGAAACACCATATACAGTTCCTGTAGTAGCTTATCTGTACTGTACTAATTATATGAGGCTTTGTGCATACCTCTCAACTTTCCTGTGCATGCTGTGGATTAGTTCGCTCACCAAAGGTGGGCACCCAAAATTTGTGGATTTGGCCTCAAAGCCAGAAGAAGGACCTACAATTTGCAGCACTTCCACAAGGCCACGCCCCTGTTTTCACCGCTGTGGAGGAATGGCCAGCACTCTGTGAGCTGCTGGCTATGCCCCCTGCCCCTTTGTCTCTTTGAATAGAGGCTGTGCAAGCGATGGGCAGTAAGGACTCCCAACTGCCCCCCACTGCTGGACACTGCTGGCCACAGATGGGATACAGGTCAGTACCAAAAAGCCGGGACTGTCCTGCAGTTCATTTGGGAGGTATAAGGCACTGTATAATCCCTATCACCTATATCCTGTTTCCTCACTTTTTTCTGTGGATATAATACTTTTGGCCTGTTTGGTGTTTAGAAGAAAGAGTAACAAAGATGGCCCTTAATTCATCTTTCAATGAATCCTGTAGAAAAGGCAGAAAATGCTACGAACAACCAGATTCCATTTTTTTTTATTTCAACATGTAATCAAAGCATATTTGGGGGGAGATGTGTCAAAGCTTGGACACAGATAACGTGGAGAGAGAACAAGTACTATTTGCTTTTATTCTGTATTAGAAATCCATATTATTGACTGCATTATTTACTGTATACCAAAGAATAGAAAATAGAAAAACCCATCTGTATTTTCAAATAATCTTGTTAGGATTCACAAATATATTAGTGCTTCGGAGAAATGTAAGTGACCTAGATTGGAGAGAGTGACATTTTCCATATTGCAGAATTGATAAAATACAGTACTGTCAGAGTAACCTTATGAAAGCAGTATAAAAGCCATTGTGACCTGGCCAGTGATATTGGTAGGGATTATGCAACATTGTTATTATTCCCCAACTATCCATGCCTTTGCACAATCCTGATTGCAGCACTGTTACTGTATAACCCGTTTTAACTACAAAAGATATACAGACAATTATTTAGGACCTCTGCTGATAACTTGTGATATGGGAGCCCTGGTGTCCGCAACAGAAGTTTGTCCAAAAATGAATTTGAAGAAAACACCAAGATATAGCTGATAAGATGAGGAGTAGATGGACTTACCTGCATTTATTTGGGGCATCGCTGAGTGCGAATTTATCATGTGCAGCTGTCCTGCCAGTATCTTGTAACTTGGTTCTTATGACGTATGTCAAGATCGAGCAATCTAATATAGGTGATTGTCCGGTTTATTTCATGCTTAGTAACTGTGTATACTGACTCTGTGATTTGACCTGGCTATTGTATCATCTGGCGTCACTCTACAACTATTCCAGTAGTATTATCACTTGCTTTATATGTACTAAACCTGGGTTGTACAGTAGGCCGGGCATCTGTTGCTGTCACAAAGTACCCCAATGATGGCTGCTCACTGCATGTGCATCTGGCTTTCAGGGTGCCATTTGCCACCTTCAGATGGTTTCACTACTGCACTGCCAGCTGATGTGTTCTTTGGCTAGAACAGATGCGCACTCTGCACAGGAAAGTTGGTGTGCCCATATTCAGGGCACCAGCTACAGTGAAAGCTGTTATACCATATGTATGGTGCCAAACCAAACCATTCCACTCTGATAAGGCTGTGCTCCTGCTTCACCCTAGACACTTCTTGTACCATAACACAATATAAGACCACACAAAGGTTTAACCTCTCACTGTGACTTTGCATTCATCTATCCTAAGGTTATTTTAAGCAATTAAAATAATCATTAAAGGTCATCCCCTTCAAGTGGTTTGGGTCAAATCGTTCCTAATGTAAATCTGATAAGATAAATCCATGATTGGTTTTAGGTTTTCAAAAGAACACACAAACAAATCCAATCCCCTACATAAACTGACAATATTCCTAAACTCACCTGCATTCTTAAAAAGGTTTATAATAATAATCACAATAATAATAATATAAAATATGATATTTTTAATTTTTTGAACCAGGCAGTAGTTTACTATGTGCCATAAATGAATTGCAAAAATAGTTTTGATTAAATCTCTAATCAAAACGTGACCGAAAGCACTAACCTTTAAATGTGGGACCTGAACCACTTTTTAAACATGTACAGTGCTATATAAATTATCCAGTTATTAAAATAAAAAAGCAGTAGATGAGCATTTTGTTGAGAAAGTGCTGTACAAGATTGAAATTACTGACAGTGAATGTTGCCTATATCTAACTTTTGGTTCATCTTGCAAAAAAATGAGTTTACTTTGGTACAATAGTTCAAATCTATGAGTTTATATAATAAAATGATATATCATTGAACAATCTAATTAGTAAAAACACAGTATAATCTATCAATTAATCAATATTATACCTGCTTGCACAAACTGCATGAAACAAATCTCAGACACAATTGTGAGACAATGAATTCATAGACAAAAGAGATCAGCACATACAGTACAAACTATACTGTGCAGTGCGGTACATTGAGGGCATCATGGCACACAAATGACATACAGTGACCTGAACCTGAAGATAAAGATGACCCTACCAAAATGAGTTGCTAACTACAAAGTGTGGGAAACACTTGATACATAAGGTAGCTGAATAACAACTGAAGGTGCTGGTGGGGAAAGTTTGTCTATTATAAGGGAGAAGTGTTATCAGGCTAAAATATTAGTGTACAATTTGGTGATCAATCTTTCTGTGCAGCTACTGGGGAAGTGGTATGGTTGGAATGAAGATCAATAGCTGAAAGGGACAGTATTTGTAGGAATCTTAAAACACACACTAGCAGCGACAACTGTCTTTCACTGTTTATCATAACAGATTGTCCTTAAGCTGCTGGTACTAGAGAGGAGATATATTCTTGCATTTAATTGCTGTTTTATACTTTGGGTTCAAAGCCATGGAGAGTTTACATTTGAAAAAAAAATGCAATATCTCCTGTAAAACTAGTCCCTAGGTTTAATAATCCATTGGTTTGTACTCAAATCCACCTTTTTTCACCTTTAGTCTGACATAACATTCCCATAAGACCTCAGAAAATCTAATGTGGGTCCCCTAATTCTAAAAACATCTATAATATTCGTTACATATGTTTCAATTCTTTGTGATGTTTGTAGATGTGTGTAAAAGCTTTATTGTATGATCTGCGTATAGACACTGCGCTCACCGGTTGGATCTTGTAGCAGCTGCTGGTCTCCAAGGGAGGGGGGCCACCCTCCAATAGATAATATGGAAGCAGGGGGTATGGAGACCTGCACTAATGAGATAACGGAGTATGAGTACCACTAGGTATGCTGATGTCAGGATGTATATGTGTTTATCTGTGCTGGTATAGGTCAAGCAAATAGGCTGAAAGAGAAGTTGTAATACAACAAATTTATTTAAGCATAAAATATAATATAGGGTGCAGTGGGGAGCCCAGGGGCTCGGGGGGGGGGGTGTGGGGGGAACCCCAAGTTCACTGTTTGGAGCACTATGTGGTGGTGCTGAAATGTTCCACTGTTCCTCGGGGCGTCGCAGGCTGTACTTGGGTGACAGCAGAAGCAGCTCACCCAATGCTTGCGGTTTGCAGATGGTGACAAGTGCCGGGGAGTATGGGACACACAGTAGGGGCGCAGATAACACTGCACCTGGGTGGCAGCAGCGGCTAGGCACCGTATGCAGGATGCGCTCTCCAAGTCTCAATAACAATGGTAGGGGGAGAGTGAAAAAAGAAGAAAGAAAAAAAGTCAATATAGTGGATGGGATGAGTCGGTCACAGGCCGGTGGTGCGGGGGGCTGGCGTCCCGTTCCGTCCGCAGTACACCTCTAACCTGTGTTTGATGTTGGTTCCGGTCCTCGTTCCCTCCGTATGTACCGCAATCCCGCCGCGGTTCAGGTCGGCGCCGTGTCCGCACGTCCTGCCGGGCTCCACGAGCTTAGCACAGGACTCGACTTCCGGGATGTGGATGACGCGGGTGACGCGGTATCCCTGCACCCGGGTCTGAAGTCCTGGCGTCTGCCGTGTGCTCTACTCCGGACGGGAGGAGGCTGGGATGGGTGTCTGTTAATGCAATGTCCTCCAACGCGTGTCGACCTTGCGGCCTTCTTCAGGGAGATGCTGTACCACTATGAGTACCACTAGGTATGCTGATGTCAGGATGTATATGTGTTTATCTGTGCTGGTATAGGTCAAGCAAATAGGCTGAAAGAGAAGTTGTAATACAACAAATTTATTTAAGCATAAAATATAATATAGGGTGCAGTGTCGACCTTGCGGCCTTCTTCAGCATCTCCCTGAAGAAGGCCGCAAGGTCGACACGCGTTGGAGGACATTGCATTAACAGACACCCATCCCAGCCTCCTCCCGTCCGGAGTAGAGCACACGGCAGACGCCAGGACTTCAGACCCGGGTGCAGGGATACCGCGTCACCCGCGTCATCCACATCCCGGAAGTCGAGTCCTGTGCTAAGCTCGTGGAGCCCGGCAGGACGTGCGGACACGGCGCCGACCTGAACCGCGGCGGGATTGCGGTACATACGGAGGGAACGAGGACCGGAACCAACATCAAACACAGGTTAGAGGTGTACTGCGGACGGGACGGGACGCCAGCCCCCCGCACCACCGGCCTGTGACCGACTCATCCCATCCACTATATTGACTTTTTTTCTTTCTTCTTTTTTCACTCTCCCCCTACCATTGTTATTGAGACTTGGAGAGCGCATCCTGCATACGGTGCCTAGCCGCTGCTGCCACCCAGGTGCAGTGTTATCTGCGCCCCTACTGTGTGTCCCATACTCCCCGGCACTTGTCACCATCTGCAAACCGCAAGCATTGGGTGAGCTGCTTCTGCTGTCACCCAAGTACAGCCTGCGACGCCCAGAGGAACAGTGGAACATTTCAGCACCACCACATAGTGCTCTAAACAGTGAACTTGGGGTTCCCCCCACACCCCCCCCCCCCCCCCCGAGCCCCTGGGCTCCCCACTGCACCCTATATTATATTTTATGCTTAAATAAATTTGTTGTATTACAACTTCTCTTTCAGCCTATTTGCTTGACCTATACCAGCACAGATAAACACATATACATCCTGACATCAGCATACCTAGTGGTACTCATACTCCGTTATCTTATTGTATGATCTGTTTGTGTCTAAAATGCATAAAATACACTTCCGGTTCTGTGCCCAGCTAAAATCTGGTTCTGTGCCCAGCTAAAATAAGGTACCACTATACACCTTTAAAATGCCCTCAGTTTATGGCTGTGGCACCCTCCCATCACCCACCCATGGAATGATATCTATCATCAGCATTGCCAGCTACCCTGCACAACAGCCCCACTAGAAGAAGCACCAGGCAGCACCTAATATGACAAACAAGGAATCCTGCCCTGCTGATGCCACAGTGACATACTGTATGGGGCTGTTATGCAAAAACATACAGATGGAGTGGGGCTTGTCTTTGCAGGGGATGGCGACGCCAGCTGCCATCCCCCGCCACCCGCCATCTGTATCTGTCCGTCTCCCTGAAGCGCGCGTCTCAGTCAGATGGAGAGCCAGGCTGCTGGCGGATCGCCAGAGGTGACAGTCTGGCGATTCGCCAGCAAGAGGGAGCCCGGCTCCATCTGTAGATACACAATAGTACAATTATTTGAATTGGTTGCTGTTATGTTATGCTATATTTTGCAACTAATATAAGTAGGAATAGTTTGTCCGACACAACAGTCAAGCTATATATATATTTCTGATGAAGGTTTGAATAAAAAATGAAACGAAGAAGTTAAACACTTGTACAGTGTATTCTTTGAAATAAGTCCAGGAGTGCCGCATTCCTTGCACCGATATATATATATATATATGAATATATTCGCTAAGCCTGCTTGAAGCAAAAGCTTCGAAAGCTAGTCTGCTAGTCTGCCTCTGTGTTTCTGTATGTGTGATTGCCTCTGTGTTTCTGTATGTGTAATAGAAACGTACTGTAATTTAACTTGCTGCCAGCAGACTGTTACACACAGACACTAAACACACATATATATATAGATATATATATATAGATAGATATATATCTATCTATATATATATATCTATATATCTATAGATCTATATATTTATATATATATAGATCTATATATATATATATATATATATATATATATATATATATGATATATAGATCCATGTGACAGCTGGATCTGGATTATAACTCAGCCATTATATTGTCCACTTTGATTAAACCTGCTTTATTTGGGACCTCCACTCTGTGGTGGTTTCCGACCCACAAGCCTATCTGTGTGAATTTTGTTAACTGTAATATGGGACTAGATAATCTACTTCCTACTAAAAAAAGATAAAGTAACAATAAACATGTAAAAAAAAAACATTGGCAAAACATTGGACAATTATCATCCTTCTTCTCTTGAATAAACTTAAAAAATGCTACAACTGTTGTATTTTAACAGACACTCCATGCCCCCAGATATTGAGAATAATTTTTTTAAAGGTTTGTAAAAATAATTGGGCCATTTTATTGATGAAATGAATAAATCATCCCAGTTTAAACATATTTGAAAACACTGAGTGGTAGTTATACTTCTGTCTGCTTTCGGAAACATAGAAGCATTCTATTGCTGTATTTGTTGCCATTTGTTTATATTTTGATATTATGGTAGTGTAGGAATCTGTGTTACATTATTTGGCATATTTCCCCCTCCCTTCTCTTCAACTTATGTTGTGTTTTCATGTGTACCCTTCCTTCTTTAACACCATCACCACCACCGCTCTCCCATGTTCTAACATTTATATGATGCCGGACTGGCTTGTCATAAGATCATTTTTTATATACAGTTTTGCTTGTTGTGAATCATTTTTTGTGTTTTGACCTCTCAATTATGAGTATAAATTGTACAATTATCTACTTATATTTCATCATATCAGTGATGTGTTTTCCTATTTACAACCTCACAATTACCTACTTCAATCATTTAATCATATGCCATTCTCTATCACCTCAATATCTGACTGACCTGATTGTTCATGATTTTGTAAAAAAAAAAATCAATTAAATGTCTTTTCCTAAAATATCTATTAGGTCTATCTTGCGTTATTCGAAATGTTGGTTGGTATAGTAATCTATTTTCTGTGCAAGTTAATTTTTCTTATATTGGTCCTACCTGTTCCTACTGCTTTTCTTATTTCTTTATGGTCTTGTATTTTAACAACCCTAATATATAGCCTAATGTATACAGTCATTCACAGAGTCGATTATAACACATTATTACTATATATTCCCGTTTGAGGACTTATTCCTGTCATTCACAGCTGTCACAGAGACTTACCACAGCTGTACTCTGAAGCTTTCAAGTCTGTTATTGCTTTGTAGCTGCCACTTATTTGTAGGCTTCATCTCTTCTAATATTTCAACAAGATTCACTTTTGTGTGATGCAGAGTGAAACTAAAATATTGAGATATCCAAGAATGACACTTTCCAATAAGCTAGTCTCAGATAATACCAAGGCAGGGGGGACATAATAATAGCCCGTATCAGATCAGCTGGAAAGGTGATGATACATTTTGAATTTATACAATAGATTGAAATATTTATTTTTAGACCAAGGATACATACAAGTTTATCTAAAGTATTGAAATAGTACTAAAAAAATACCTTTGAAAATATGGGTTGTTGATAATCAACACTTTTGGCCTCTGTGAACAAATCGCAGTTATAATTATTATTATTATAATTTTATTTATAAGGCGCCACAAGTGTTTCGCAGCGCCGTACAAAGGAACAATACAGGGAAACAAAACTTGGCATAACATTGAATAAATAACAAAAATACAGTACAAATAAAGAGCGCCACAGATCAATACACATTACAGCTTGGATATAAGTAGTGAGGACTCAATCAACATACAACTAGAGGCTTGAGGCCAATGATGGAGAGGAGTATGCAGATGAAGATGGTCACTGAGTGTTGGAGTAAAGGAGAGCTGTGAGTGAAATGTGAAGAGAAGTGGGCTTTGACAACAGGAGGGAAGAGGGCCCTACTCGGAGGAGCTTACAATCTAGTAGGAAGGGGAGACAGACAGATTACAAGAGGTGCAAGCGAGGGGGTGGTGGTTAGATAGCAGGATGTAAACAGGAAACAGGCAAGGGGTCGGAGAACCAGCTGGTTTATGCAGTGGAAGGGTACGCTTTGATGAATAGGTGAGTTTTCAGTGCCCGTTTGAAGCTTTGCAAGGTCGGGGAGAGTCTAATGGAGCGAGGGAGTGCGTTCCACTGAAGGGGTGCAGCACGGGCAAAGTCCTGTACTCTAGCATGGGAAGCAGTGATCAGGGTGGAGGAGAGATGACAGTCGTCAGCTGACCGTAGAGGGCGGGAGGGTGTATGAATGGAGATGAGGTTAGAGATATATGGAGCAATGGAATTAGAGATGGCCCTGTATGTGAGTGTGAGGTGTTTGAAGAGGATTCTGTAGGGGAATGGAAGCCAGTGCAGATTTTGTTGAAGGGGAGTAGCAGAATTAGAGCGGCGGGAGAGGAAGATAAGCCTGGCTGCAGCATTGAGGACAGATTGGAGAGGAGCTAGTTGGGATTGAGCAAGGCCGGTGAGAAGAGCATTACAGTAGTCAAGCCGTGCGATGACCAATGAGTGGATGATCAGCTTAGTTGCACTCTGTGAGAGAAAGGGCCTGATGCGAGCAATGTTGCGTAACTGGAACCGGCAAGAATGGGCCAGCATTTTGATGTGGGGTGCAAAGGAGAGGGAAGAGTCAAGAGTGACACCCAGGCAGCGGAGTTGGGGAACAGGGGAGATGATGGTGTTGTTAACAGTGATAGAGATATTAGTAGGGGGCATAGCTCTGGGTGGGGGAAAGATAATAAAGGCAGTTGTATACTTGCCTCTCATTTTGTTATTTTAAATATGCGGAAAAGCATAAAAAAAAATTTTAAGGTATATTTTTTACCTAGTTTGTTAATGATATGTTAAAAAAAAAACATTTCTAAAAATGTGGATGACTGATTGTATAATTAGCAAAAGCAGCCTGGATGTCATTGTCTTATACAGCTCAACAGACATGCATGCTACCAAACAAATGTTGCAAGGATATTAGATACGTGTTTATACTGTATATTCACAGAAACCACCATGAGTATATAATAACAGCACAAAAAGGTAAAAAAAGAGCAGAAACACAAAGCTCCTACTTTGAATCATAGAAATATTTGAATACAATAAATGTTCGTCTTATCCAATTTGTTGAGGATTTTTTTCCAGACTAATTATGTAAAATCAATTATGATTTAATTTTTTTTACAAGTTGGTTTCCTTTACAAACTAGCACTAAATCATACTTCAGTTATACAGTAATTATTATTTTAGTTTATTTATTATGTCTTTTATGGTCTATGACATGTTCTTTTTATTTACGCCTTAACGCTTTGAGTGCCAAGTGAACTTGTTAACATACAGATGTAGCGGGATTCATCTTTGCAGGGGATGGCGATGGCAACGCCAGCCGCCATCCCCTGCCCTGCGCCATCTGTATGCCGGAAGGGGTGCGCGTGCGTCCCCTTCCGGCGGTGCTGCTCTCGGTCGCCCGGTGCCCACACCGGGCGACCGCACCCCCCGCAGTGTCCTCGAGTCCCCCCCAGCCCCCTCGAGTGGGAGGCAGACAGTATTGCGTCGGCCTCGCTGCCCCGCCACCCGGATATTGAGACGCGCGTGCGTGGGGGACGCACACTCGTCTCAGTCAGATGGAGCGCCGTGTTGCTGGCGGATCGCCAGCAACATGCTGCTGGCGGTTCGCCAGCAACAATAAGTCCGGCTCCATCTGTAGGTGTAAAAAATTGGCAAGCAAACATTTATATTCATTATGATTACCTGTAAAGTTAACTTTATATAGGAAACCTACTTTTTTTTACAAAACATTATTTATTTGAATTTATATAACAAATGTGAGCAAAGCTGACATTTTTAGCAGATATTTTGAACATCTTTCACAGAGATGTTGGCAGTCAAAGAGTTAACCTGAAAGTGTTGTAATTGATTATTTTACAAATCTTTATGAAGTATTTCTCTCCAGTCCAAAAAATCTAGCTATGAAAATGAAGGTCATACTGGATATACAGGACAGTTGTAAAAAAAAACATTGTCCAATAGTGATCAAGTTACAAACATTCTGTTTTGTTTAATAAGTCATTCCAAGTGGGAGTTGCGTATTTAACACACATATCCAAAACCCTGCACATTTTAATCTCTAATGGACTTTTTATTGACTTTGTAATTGTTCATAGTGACATTAAATATGCCCTGATTAAGATTTGACATTTCACAAAAGTGGCATGTTTTCCCTCATGTATATCTGCATGCTAATTAAGAAATCGAGATTATTAAAACTGTTAGTGTGTTTTTCTGTCTTTGAAGCTCATTACACAAAATTAATAATTTGGTTAGTAATTGTTAACTGGGGATTGCTGACCTATTCTTGATATTGTAGCACCGTTGTGCAAATCTCATCTGCTGTTGAGCCTTGAGTCGTGTTTATCTTTCTGTGCCCTTTAAGCAAATATAATGATGTGACCTCAGAACATTTTTAAATCAAATCAATTGCAAACAACACCAATTAAACATTTCTATTTTACTCAGCACTCATGGTTGACATATCTTTTGGTGAAATGCTAAAGTACAGAATACTAGGTATTAGTTTCAATGTCTCAATGCAATTTGAAATAACTTAATTTGATTCTAATTATTGAACCACTGAAGCATTATGTGTAATATTTGCTGGATGCCTGAATTTACAGACTGACCCCAACATATCAGGATGGAAATAACACCTGCATTTTTTTCTGGCTTCCAGGCTTTCTTATTTATATTTGAAGGAGTGTTAAAAAATCTCACATAAGACATTATTGCTGGATTTGACCATGATCTTCATTGATCAAAATGGTCCTATTTTTTTATTGGCGAACACAAAACAGCAGTCTTTGCAACTTAAAAAGAGTAGAGTTAGAGCTAGATATTTCTATAGTTCTAGGACTGCCTCATACCGTATTTCAAACACCATGTGGAGGTATCAGAAAAAGTGACTGATTGTTCAGTACCTTTAACAGGTTCAGTAGCACACAGAATCAATAATCATCAAACATGATTATCTCTGCACGTGTTTGGTGTATACACCATTATTAAATTATTTGGGAAGGAATGACATAATTTTTAAAAATAATCTTGACATAACATGATAAGTAAGTTTAAACATAGAGGAGAGTAAAATCATGCATATTAAAACCATATAAGCAATTGCAAATCATTGGCTGTTTTTAAATTTTCCTTTAAAAAAAATCGTGTGTAACTGTAAATTATACTTGGTCACTTAATAAATTGAGGTCAATATATTGAAGTGCTTTGTTTTGGCTTTGTTCTGCTTAGAGATGCTATTATTGGTTAGCATTACTGCCTCACAGCAATGAGGTCATGGGTTCGATCCCCACCAGGGCCCTAATTGTGCGGAGTTTGTATATTCTCCCCATGCTTGCTTTGGTTTACTCCGGGTACTCTGGTTTCCTCCCACAATCCAAAAATATACAGGTAGGTTAATTGGCTTCCAACAAAATTAACCCGAGAATGTTTGTGTGTGCGTATACATGTGGTAGGGAATATAGATTGTAAGCTCCACTGTGAACATTCAAATATTCTCTCTACAGCGCTGCGGAATATGTATGCACTACATAAGAATAATAGATAAATAAATTACTGCAGAGTAATTTCTACCATGAACATGTAGCTACTTCTCACACATCATAATAATACACTCTTTTTTTTAAACAACCTTTTATTTAGTCAAAGCATCAAATCAAAACATAATACATTGCTGTACATTGGGGTACAGTCAGCAAGTAGAGAAATCAATATGTTTTGAGGTTACATATTGTCAACACATTACAGAGAGAAACAAATATATAAATGAAAGTCTCTAGCATAAGGACAGATGAGTCATTCCAGGACCAGTGGAGGGTCATTGAGCAAAGTTCGTACCTCATACCACTGGGTGCTCCGGAATTACTGGTGAATAGTACGTTTAGTTGACAAAGGCAATGTCTCCATATAGCTATTCCAAGTAGCAGAGAACTGTTTGGTGCGTGAGTCTTTTTGGAGGGAGGCCTCCAGCCAGTCCATGTGAAAAATAAAAAACAGTTTATCTCTGAACATTGCTAGGGCCAAAGGAGAACCCTGGATCCACACCTGGAGGATTGTCTTGCAGGCAGCGGATGAAACTGCCAGCATTAGTTTCTTGACTGGTTTAGGGGCTCTAGTTTCCTCGGGGAGGATGCCAAATATAGCCCACTCTGGAGTAAGTGGAGTGAAATTTACTAGATGTTCGTTAGCAAAGTCTCGGACCTGTGCCCAGAACCTCTTCACCAAGGGGCAAGCCCAAAAACAGTGATATAGGTCTGCCTGAGGGTGGTTGTATTTGGGGCACCTAGGAGAGTTTAAAATTTGCATTTGGAAGCCTCTTGAGAGAGAGATGTATGAGCGATGGAAGATATTCAAGTACATATCTGTAAATGTGGTCATTGGAAAAACAGTGATTGAAGTTTCTAGTGCTTTCAATAATATGTCTATTGTTAGGGAGGGGAAATGTTCTAGCCATTGGTTAAGGCCTGTTCATTGTAATGAAAAATCTATGGTCTTCCTGAGGAATTTATAGTATGTTGAGATTGGTTTTTTTTGGCAAGGGAGTGGCTATAAGGACGTTGTCAAGATCATTGTTCCAGTCTGTTTCCAGAATAAGTTTGGAAATTTTGTCTGTGTATGATTGGGCTTGGATAAAGTTTAGAATAAAAGTCGATATGACTGGATAGCTTTTAGAGGCTTCTAGAAAAGTAAGTGGTTTGTGAGTTTGGGGATCAATTAATTGTCCGACACACTCTTTTTTGACAATGTGCAATGCAACATGTACATTATAGTTGAAATTTAATAGGATGAGAGATTCAGAAAAAAAAAATCACCAGTTTTTTTAAAGCGGCAGTCATCTACTCTTCAAGATCAACCTGGTTCTGCAGTGTAAATGATTGCCGCTTTTAAAAAACTGGAGATTTCTTACTAAATCTCTCACTTTCTGAATCTCTCATCCTATTAAATTTCACCCTATGAGTGCACAATGAATTTCTTAAAACAAAATGCCCTATTATATAACAAGTGTCATTTTGGGAACCATACAGTACCACATGCCTTGGAATGCAACTGCCGCCAAAATATATTGACATACAAGAGCACTCAAGCAAAGAGTACTTGAACATATGAGAAACAAATAAAATTGTGTTTCTTATCCTGCAAAACTCAAGAAAATAGCATCAGTTGCTAGGCACGTTAATTCTGAAACACAATCAGTTGCAAAAGCTACAGTGTGTATCCCCAACATTTAAGATGGAAGAACTGCAGCAGAAATCTACTGTATGACAATTTTGGAATACCCATCTTTTCCACACCAGTGGGGTACATCTCATTGAGAAGGTTTTTCGGTACTTCTTTACTTTCACGGCGCCAGCATGGCGCCGCGCGTACTTCCGGGTTACGCTCGCCACTAATTAAGTTAAATAAACGGAGTTAACAACATGCCAACATGGATAGTTCATACCTTCACTATCCATGTTGGCATGGAGTTGATTTTAATTAGCGTGGCGAGCGTAGCGAGCCACCGAGCCCGCAGCGTGGGCGAGCGAAGCGAGCCCCGCAAGGGGACTCTGACGCGCGGCGCCATGCTGGCGCCGTGAAAGTAAAGAAGTACCAGTTTTTCTATCTTCATTAGTGATCTGTTTCTGGTCTTTGTTTTGTTATATTAAGCTGTTGGATATATTTGCATTATTGCAACTCAAGATGATCCATGTTTTGGTGTCAGAGTGGCCAATTATCGTTATAATAATGCAGTAATTGGGTAGCTTCTCCTTCTCAGTACAATATTGGCTGATACCACCCTGCTGGGGGGTCAGTGATATCATTGTTCCAGTTACGACAATTCATAATATGAAGGAGAGGTGGAACCCCTCATTATAAATTGAACGCCTCTCTCTCTCTGTAACCTCCCAGCCCCATTGCATGTGATAGTTGCATTGGTTCTTTATTAGCCCTTACTCAGGACCAATTAATGTGACATTTGCATTTCCAAATACATGTGATAATTGCATTGACTGTTGGCTATGATTCTGACTACCATTCCGTTACCACCACTGGTTGTTGTTGTTGTTAGATATGTGATTACATTTTTTCTTTGTATTCTATTTTAATAATTTGTTTTAGAAGATATAACACAGGTCAATAAGTCATAATTAACCATTAAGGCTCTACTTACAAATCCCTCAACCACTTTAGTGCCTGTCTCACTCAGTTCCTTTCTTCAGACATTCCCTCCATTTTCTTAGGTGATTACAACACCCCAATTGATACCCACTGGCTCTAAAATCCTTAACCTCCCATCATCATTTGTTCTCCCACAGTGGAAATCATCACCCTTCCATGTGAGTGGACACTCACTTGATCTAGACTTCACTCACAATTGTGATATTTCTGACTACTCTAACTCTCCATTCCTACTCTCTGACCATCAACTTCTCTGTTTTAACTTATCCCTCAATACTTCTCCATCTCAGGCTTCTAAGGGTACATCAATAAATGTAATAACATTCCCTTATCCTCCTTGCTCTCTCTCTCTTGCCCTGAACAAGCCACCGCCCTACACAATTCCTCACTCTCTTCGGTTATTGACTCTTTTGCTGTAGCAACCACTATTGCAGGTCAACAACTCAACCCAGGCATTCCAAATTTACCAGATTTCTGCAATGTATCCTTGAGCAAAGCGATGAAAATTGTGCTTTAATGCAGATTTCCTCCATTGTAAATTAATGATCTCATCCATCAGAGCTGGTATTTCTGTCTCTAAACAGTGATACTTCAAGAACCTCATCTCCTCCCAGTCTTAACATTGATTATCTTTCCACCATCAAATGTCATTATCTGTTGATGGCTCAACTATGTACATGTATTCTGCTTTGGAGTTATCCTTTATTCCTTCATCTCCTTCAATCTACACATTCAAAACCACTTCTATCTGGCATTCCGGACTACTGCAACTCTCCACTCCAATCTATCCTCAATGCTGATGTCAAGCTCATCTTCCTCTATAGTTTCACCTCTCTTACAAGCTCTACCTAAGCTCTCCTTGTGCTTCAGAAGCAAATGTACAAAACTGTAACCCAGTCTCTCCTTTACATATTTTACTGTATCTCCTTTTACACTTACAGTCATCCTTTTCACCCCACAAATGCATCCTGGCAACTGGTTAATTCCTCCCATTCTTGCTGGGTTTGTGGGATTCAGTACCTCTGGTATTATCTATCTCTTCCTATCAGAATCTCCACCTCTCCATTAATCTTCAAGACACACTTCTCCATCAAACCTAGCCATCTCGCCTTCTAATCCTCTGTTCCATTATCACTTCTACACCATCTTTGTCATCCTCTATCTGTCTCTCTCCTACAGTACCTATACCATGTACATGCCCTACATTGTCTTGTACTGTAAAATACTTTGTGATGCTAAAAAAAATTAAAGATAAGGATATTAATACTAATGATAAAGGATATTATTCACATACAGGTATAAACCAGATATGTTTTATAATAATCTCCACTTACTGTAGCTATTGTGTACTATTCACTGGATGCATTGCACTCCATCTGTTTGCCAAGTCACCTTGGCACACAAATCCAAGTCGAATGCCTAATAGGTGTAAAATTAGATATAAGTAGGTTTTGCAGTGTTTAAATGACCCACACTGATAATAAAGTAATATTAATAGTACAGCTGTGTGTTTCCTTCAGATTAGTTTCTTTCATAGTGGAATATGATTACTGTATAAGAGGCATCACTAAATTGAAGGTATTTGTTACGAGACTTAATACAAACATAAACTCAATTCCATTTACTACGTCTGTAAGATCCTTAGAAAATGAAATGTGCTTAAAACAAGATTATTATGTGTAATGCTATTTGCAACAAAACAGCAAAAACAGAATTCAAATTAACTGCTCAATTTGTAACATGTATGGATATCAGCTTGCTACTGTTAAAATTATTATATCTGTTTTATTCTATTAAAAATAAATATTTAGCATGTATATTAGTTCTAGTCCTATAACTTATGAAAATAATATAGTGAACAAAAATGTGTATGGAGCTCTTTCTAGAAATGTACAGTTAAATTTAAGTGACGGAGAAATGTAAAAATTGAAAAAATAACAGCAGTATAAATATTTTAACCAAAAGTTTGTAGATCAAACATTTCATTTAATACAAATATATTTCATAGCTATTATAAACCCAAGCAGTTGATTTTTGGAGACAGTTTAAACAGCATTGTTTTAAAAGTTTTAGCACCATTTATTTATACCTGATTTAGGATATGGGCAAATATGGGC